>NC_053391.1:197326275-197629855 GCF_905171765.1 Bufo bufo | reverse complement strand
TGACCAAGGTATAAACAACAATATTAATGGAGCAAACCATAATGATATATCTCCCACTCTGGTCCACCTTTTGAGAAATGAGTGTAAAAGAAACTGAGTTCGTAATTGCTATGAAGAGTCCTCTAGCTTTTTGGGGGTGGTGTGAGTGAAATATGTTGGGGGAAAAACTGTGTTTAATTCGATGGGCATCGCTACTCAAGAATTGAGACTCCCGTATGTATAAGATATCTGCTTTCAAAGACAATGCTTCCCTCCATACAAATGCCCTTTTTGAGGACAGTTCATCCCCTTGACATTCAATGACATTATTTTGATTCCCATAGTGCAGACTGGCTCCATTTGATAGAAATGAGGCACTGCCTGAGAGAATCAACATAATGTGCCTGTAAACATTTTAAAGAAGTTAACAGTAAAAAGAACCATAACCAATGTAATGACAGAAAAAAGAACATAGCAACCTGAACGGTTTTACCTGTGTAAGGTTAAGTGGGGCAGAAGTCCTTGCAAGGAAGATGAGAAATTAGAAACTTAAGGATGATTCAGCACCCTGCAAAGCAAGTGAAGAAACTGCATGAAGAAAGTACAACATAAAAATAAATCCTCCAGAACATTGAGTTATAAGGCCCACCCAGACCTATTTTCCTCCACAGGTAGGTCTTTGTAGGTAAAAGGCCTACGATAAAAGGTTATAAAGAACAGGTAAGGGGCTATTATAAAGCCTCTGAAAGTCTCCTCAGGGCTTCCAGTTTTCCCTGTGGGACACTTGTTTCCATTCTTGTGGGACTGAGTAGACAGTAGGAGAGGACATTCTAGATGAGACAGTGGGATTCTCCAGTCTTGGAGCAAGCTTTTGCCTTCCTGAATAGTGTGGGTTACATGCATATATCCATCTCTGGGTATTAGTAGTTTTAGGAGGAAGCCCCAGCGATAGGGGATATTAGAATTGCGTAGGGAAATGGTAATAGGTAGGAGAGTGTGCCTTTGTTTTAGGGTCGTTGCAGACAAATCAGCGAATATTTTTACTGACTGAAAAGCAGAGGGTAAAGTGCCGGCTTTTCTGGCAGCAAACATTATAGCTTCTTTTACATGAAAAAAGTGAACCCTCGCCAATGAGTCTCTAGGGATGTCAGTGCCTAGGTGTTTCGGCCTTGGGTCTCTGTGAGCTCTATCAATAATGAGATCCTCTTCTGTCAACTTTGGCAAGAGCTTGCAAAACAGCATTTTTATGTAGGCAGACAGGTCTTGGGGGGGTACATGCTCAGGTATGCCCCTAAACTTGATGTTGTTCCTACGTGAGCGATCTTTAAAGTCTGCCATTTTTCTTTTGATAGCCTAAACCTCCTCTGCAAGGTCATTGTGGGCATCTATCACAGTGTTCTGAGATGTGGCGAATTCGCTGATTTTTGTTTCCACGTGTATGACTCTGTCCTGTATGGAGGCTTTTAGTGCCATTAACATGTGTTTTAACGATGCCTCAGTGGGCGGTTTGTCTGAAGTAGGTAGGTTAAAAAGTGAATCAGCTTGAGCATCATGGCGTACACAGCTCTCTGAGGAGGCAATGACCTGTGGAGTGTCCAGTTTGTCCAGACTTGTCCTTTGCTTCTGAGGGCTGCCAGACGGAGATGGTGTGGTCTGCTCATGTTGGGCGCTATGCTGCAAGTCCACCCCTGGCAATGGCGGAGGTTTCACTCCTTCGGGGGTAGGAGGTAGGGATGGTATGGAGGGCTTTAGGGATGATGGGGAGTCTGGTCTCATCGGTGGGGATATTGATCCTGGGGATGGCGCCGGAGACATGCTGCGGATGGAGATGGATGACTCTGCCTTGCTGTGTGAGTCGGCACCATCTATGCTTTTTACCTTCTCGAAATAGGTCTCCAGGTTTGCGCTGCCTATTCTTGGTAGGGTCCACTTAGTCTTCCCCATGATGTTAGCACTGGACTGTGGGACAGCTAAATAAAACATTTTTGGTGGAGGTTTTGCTGAGTAGAAGTCGCTCTGGTGCCGGAGCTGCTCACTCATGCATCCATTGCCTTTGGCAGCCAAGCCACGCCCCACAAGTAAGTTGTGAACTCTACCAGACACCAAAAGATGTAGCCTATCTTCTGCTCAACGTATGTGTGCAGGGCTGGTACAGATTTTTTGGGACTCTCCACCTTGGATGGGCACAAGCCATCAGTTCTCTGAAATTCTGTGAGCTATTGAAACAAGTGATGAGGGGTAGGAGGTGTCAATGGGAAGGAACAATGAGCCCTGACTCATTGCTGCATCAGACTGTAACACTAAATGAGTGTCATAGCTTTCCCACATATATCCCACTTCTTCCACTCTGCTGTCTCACTCGCCCCCTGATGGTGATGCCCCTCTTCACCCGGCTCCCACATGTGATCGACTACATCACTTACAAATGTTTGTCACTTGTGTCACCCTCACCTGTCTCTTGAGCATGTCCCTGACTTCTCACAACATGTGCTCCCACACAACTGTCATAATGGGTAGTTGCATGCCTAAAGTAGTCTGCAGCGGACCTCTCCTCCAAGTCTGGGCTGGCCTGTAATTGCTGACTATATTCACAAAGCTCATTGTTGCTCAAAAACAGAGCAGAGCCGGAAGCTATCATTACTTTGCTAACAGACAGAGCAGCAATAGCAAGAGGCAGGTTCAGGACAGGTCAGAGCATAGAGGCAGTTCCTGGGCCATGCCAACTAAGTGTGGTGTCAGAGAAACCCACCGATTCATGGCTGTGTTTATCTGTTGTGACTTGAGATGATGTTGAAGACAAGTTAACTATTCCAGTACAGCTGTGTTGTTGGTTATAACGCAACTGCTGGATGACAGTGGCATCTCTGGCCTGTTCCTGTGGCTTCTACCCCCCACCCCCCTTCTCCTGCAGCTACTTGTGCCGGCTACGGCAATATTTTTGCCACTGCCTGTTCCTTCGGAGGGTCAAGGCAACTGTCTGTTTTCCATAGTGTATACCAACTGTATCGCTATCATAAGAGATTAGCTATGATAAATTTCACTCCACTGCACAGTTATGTACAGGGCGATAATTTACACCTGTCCGTAATACGGAATTAACGTAACGCTACAGCTAACAGAACAGATTTACTATGATACATTTCGCAGCACTGCAGTTATGTACAGGGAGATTAATTACACCTGCCCATAACATGGACTTACTGTAATGCTACAGCTAACAGAAGGGATTAGCTATAATAAACTTAGCTCCACTGCACAGTTATGTACAGGTGATAAATCACACTCTCTGTAATATGGACTTAACATCACTCTACAGCTAACAGAAAGGATTAACTATGATAAGTTTTGAGCATTGCAGTTATGTACAGGGCGATAAATTACACCTGCCCGGACTTCCGGTTCCGGCGCTGTGATGCAGGACACGGAGTGCTAGAGCTCCGGACACCGTTCACCGAAACCGAGCCCCTGCTCCATCACCGAGACATATTACAAGGACTGGAACGTGAGAGGTTCAGTCAGCTGCATACTGGCACAAGTTGGTCCATGGACCGTTATCTTCTAAGGAGCGGGAGCAGAATTACAACAGGCGGCAAAGGCACATGTGAGGTGAATACCCTGGACAAGATGGAGGTCTCCCGTTCAGCCTCACCAGCGGTTCTGTCAAGCTCACAAGTAGGGGAACAAATACCGTCTTATCCCAGCCGGACAACCCGGCAATCAATTACCAGTCGTTGGCGATCGAAGTGGCGAGACATCTGGCGCCAGATATCAGAGAGACCCTGACTAAGACCTTAACGCAATCCCTGCATGAGATCCGGGAGGCATTGACCCAGCAAGATTCACGCATAGAGGAGGTGGAGAAAAGGTTAGTGCAGGTGGAAGAAGCACTTGACAGAACATTATTCTGAAAGGCCGCCTAGAAGACCTCGAGAATAGGTCTAGGCGGAATAACTTGAGACTCCTGGGCCTACCTGAAAGTGTTAAGCCCCAAGCTCTGATGGAAATGTGTGAGCGGGAGTTGCCTGAGGCTCTTGGTCTTGAGGGCAAACATAAAGTGGAGAGGGCGCATCGAATTGGCCTAATGCCAGACAGCAAGAATCGCAGGGATGGCAATATGGCGGGCGTGGGAGGCAAGCCGCGCCAAGTGATAATGCGTTATTTGGACTATTGTGATAAGGAAGCGATTTTGCGTGCTTTCCGTACCCGTAAACGGCCTCTCAAAATTCGGGGACATGTGATCCTTCTGTTTGCTGATTACTCAGCCGTGGTTGCCCGCCAACGCAGAGACTTTAGCCGAGTTTGTTCGGAACTATACAAGCGGGAGATACGATTTCAACTGCAATATCCGGCTCGCTTGAAAGTAACCATGCGCGATGGCTCGGTGCGATTCTTCAGAGATCCACAGGAGGCAGAACAGATGGTGTTACGTTCCAAGGAAAATCGGGACTATCAGCGGGGAGTAGAGTCTATTAGATCTGCATCTCCAAAAGACTCCATGGGCAAGCAGGATGACGGTTCATCCCCTGATCAGAACTGGGACGCTCAAGAGGGGGCAAACCTACCAAGAGATCAGAGACCCCCGGGAGGTCGCAAAATGGCGAGAAAGAGCTAATCATACCTGCTAGTGCTACGTATGAGAAGCTATGCAGCGTGATACAACATGCCGCCGAGATGTCCAGAGCTTTATGATGTGTTGGAGGGACTTAACAGTTCAAAGTTCAAGTTTTCTCATAAGAGCATAATTATGAACTGTGTAGTTGCGGATAATCTGCAGCACTGTGTTATGTTACATGGGTGTTGTGGTTGACGGGAGGGGAGGCGGGAAAGTATGGAGACGGAGGTCTGGGGGACCAGGCTAGACTCGACTAGCTCTTGTTGGGAATATTGATGTTGGGGTATAGCCCAGTGTCGAGACGCTGCTGAGAGGTGGCGGTTACGGTCCTGCAGTGCAGAAAAAAGGGAGTTGTAAGTTAAAGTTGTGCGGGGGGGGGAGAAGCATTGGTTGTAATTGTGCTATAATTTTATGCTTGTGTTATTTTGATATTCAGGGGTGAGGGGAAACTCATTTTACTTAGTAGAACAGCTTAAGTGGTGCTCAGTCTAGAATTATTACCCTAACTACTTCAGCCAGATACAATAAAGGTGGTGTCGTGGAATGTGAATGGCCTACGTTCACCGCAGAAGCGGTGGAGAGTGCTTAGGCACCTCAAAAAGATGAAACCCGATATAGTCTTACTACAGGAATCTCATCTAGGTCAAGAGGATTTTTTCAAGATGAAAAAATTGTGGGTCATGGAGGTGTTGGGTTCACCGGCGATTAATAAGAAGGCAGGGGTGTTGATCCATATTAATGGTCAGTTCAATTGCCAGTTTCTGAATTCTGAGTCCGATAGTCAGGGCAGATGGGCTCATGTGTTGTTGAAGGTTCAGGAAACTCAATATAGCTTATATAATATCTATGGTCCGAATAATAGCAATACACGATTTTACAGGGAGCTGGAAGAACTTTTATTGCGAGATGATTGCCCCAATAAGATTGTAGGAGGAGACTTCAACACTGTCCTCAATACACTGGAAGACAGGAAGAGAAATGTCACTGGGAGGCTAGGCACCGGTCCTTGGGATGGAGTGATGTCAAAACTGCTGCAGACGACTGGGATGGTGGATCCCTGGTGACAGCTCCATCCTGATGAAAGATGTTACTCCTTTTATTCGCATGCGAGGGACTCGTGGTCGCGAATAGACTATATCCTAGTGCATAACTCTCTGAGAGGGAAGGTAGAACAGGCGAATGTGGGAGATCTGGTGATAGCAGACCATGCGCCTGTTGAATTAGTCCTAAGCGAGGATTATCCAAGAGGCCCGGACTACTTATGGAGATTCCCTTCCCAGTTATTATCCCGTGAGGATTTCCAGAATAAGCTAGTGGGGTGGTGGGAGGAGTACCGGGAGGCTAATCAGGAACATATGGAGGATCCCGGTTTGTTTTGGCACGCTTCTAAGGCGGTGATGAGGGGAAGGGTAATGAACTATGTGTTTGGGATGAAAAAGAAGGTAATGCGTCAACAGGAGAATGCTAGCATGAGAGTTAGGACTTCATACACAATCTTCATAGGGAATCCCACTGAAGCAAATAGGAGCAGTTGGGTGGATTTTGATAGGCTCACTAAAGAGCCTTTATGATTCACGGCTTTTGAAGCCATCTTACATAAGTTTGGCAATAAGGCGGGTCGACTTTTAGCAAACCTGGCAAAGGGGAGGAGGCGTCAACAGTTCATTTCGGCCCTTAAAAACTCTGACAATAAAGTGATTACTGACCCGGTAGGAATTAGTAGAATAGTGGGAGAATATTAGAAGTCTTTGTATGTGGATCAGACTACTCCTAGTTTGGTTGATACCCTTCTAGATAAGGTACAACTACCATCACTCACGCAGGAACAGGTAACGCAGTTGAATGCGAAAATATCCATAGAAGAATTTCAGGCAGTTATTCGTAGACTTGGTAACTCCAAAGCTCCAGGCCCTGATGGCTACACAGGGGAGTACTACAAAGCGTTGCTCACCCAGGTATCCCCAGTTCTTTTGAGTCTTTATAACATGGTGCTAGAGGGAAAGGAGCTCCCTGATAGAGAGAACATGTCCTACATTAAACTGCTACCAAAAGCAGGGAAAGATCCACTGGACCCAGGGTCGTACAGGCCCATCTCCCTCATCAATGTGGACACAAAAATATTGTCCAAGGTGATGGCAGATCGCTTGGCGACCATGTTACCTACTCTGATTGCCCCTGAACAGGTGGGATTTGTGCAAGGGAGATCTGCAGTCACATATTTACAAAAATGTGTTGACGGTCTTGTATAGGGTTAGTCAGGATTTGGGGGAGGGAGAGACCCCAGCCATGCTCACTATTGACGCAGAAAAAGCTTTTGACAATGTTAGATGGGCGTGGCTGGAGGCGGTACTGGATAGAATGGGATTTGTTGGGCATTTTAGGAACTTTCTATCCAAGCTCTACGAAAACCCCAAAGCTAGAGTTTATACGCAGGGTTTTCTTTCAAATCCTTTTCCCCTACAGAACGGCACACGTCAGGGGTGCCCCTTAT
Organism: Bufo bufo; assembly: GCF_905171765.1. Classification (NCBI taxonomy): domain Eukaryota; kingdom Metazoa; phylum Chordata; class Amphibia; order Anura; family Bufonidae; genus Bufo; species Bufo bufo. The sequence continues at coordinate 197,622,773 of NC_053391.1, read as the reverse complement.
CGCCTCTCCTTTTCAATTTGGCTTTAGAGCCGCTGGCCAGGATATTGAGCCAGTCCGACCTCTTTGAGGGGATTAGGGTTGGGAAAAAATGTCTGAAGGCAGCTTTATTTGCGGATGACATTATTCTTTTTTTAACCAGACCACAGGAGCATGTAATGAAATTTTTTGAAGAATTGAAGGTGTTTGGCACATATTCGGGGTATCGAGTTAATATGGCAAAATGTGAGCTGTTAACGTTGTTTCCGGATACCAAGGGTTCACGACGTTGGGTAACGACACTTCCCGTCACCAAGGCCAAGGCACATATTACATACTTAGGCATAAAAGTAGGAAAGCAGCCTCACTCTTTGTATCAGCTGAACTTTCCATCATTGATCACTAAGATATTGGCAGACCTGGATAGATGGATCAACCTCCCGCTTTTTCTGGTAGGGCGTTGCCATCTTATAAAAATGATGGGGATGTCCAGATAATTATACCCGTTGCAGACCATTCCCCTTTTGCTTAGACATGCTGATATACAACGATTAGAACGGGGCTTCACAAGATTCTTGTGGAGAGGAAAAAAGCCACGTATTTCCCTAGACAAGTTGAAGCTGAGAAGGGAGCATGGGGGACTGAATTTTCCTGATGTGAGGGGCTACAACTTAACGTGCCTGAGTCGTCATCTTCTCGATTGGGCTAACAAAACATCCTATTATTCCAATTTGAAACTAGAAATGCAACTGGCGTCACCCTGGGATCTCATGGCTTTGGTGCACACTAGTATACCCAAGCTTCCTGCATTTGTTAAGAAGTCGCTAATGCTGAGAGACACGATCCTCAAATGGAAAATTTAGAGAAAACAGTTTCAACTGTCTTATCAATTTTCCAAACATCTCCCGCTATCTCATAACCCAGGATTTCAAGCGAGCGATAACAGTAGGTTATTAGATATGTGGATCCAGAAAGGGATAACTAAGGCAGGAGACCTGTTCAAAGAAGGGGAGAACCATTGGGCTACCTTACAGGAATTAGAAGAGAAGTGGGGTTTGCAGAAACTAAACTTCCTACCTTATATGCAGATTAGGAGCTATAGCGAAAGCCTTGTTAGTGATTTGTCTAGGGAGTGGAATAGGAATGAGTTTGATGTCTTCCTCAAGACTTCGGTCAGGCCCACAATCTCCTCACTATATCATCTGCTAAGGGACAAATGGAGAGCTAAGGATAGGAAAAAAGATCTTTGACAAATGGAAAGTTCTGTTGGGTGAGGAGGATGTATATCCACACATATGTTCAGGTTTGGCTGACCTGTATCGGGCGGTTACTAATGAGCAATGGCGTGAGACGCAGATCAAAATACTGCACCACGCAACTTATGGCTTTAACATCCCAGTCAAAAAGGGTGATACAGACAGGTTGTTGGCGTGTCCCAAGTGTAAACTAGTGGGGTCGGACTTGTTTCATGGGCTTTGGGCATGTCCTTTGCTGGATGAGTTTTGGTCACAGATGAGTAAGATATTAGGTGACGTCAGTGGCTTCAAAGAGAAAATCTCTCCAATGTTGGCCATTACACACACAACTGTCCAACCCACTCTAACCACAGGGAATAACAGAGAGGGTGGAACCTTTCATCTAGCTTTGTTGGGTCATAAACTTTTGATGGTAGCAAAGCAACGCATATTAAAGTTGTGGTTAGAATCAGCAGTCCCATCACGGGATATGGTCATTTCTCAATTAAAACATGTATTCCACCTAGAATGGCTTGAAGCACTAAATAACAAGGAACATCTAGGTAGAAAACTTTATCAGGGGTGGAAGAAGTTTCTGATTCTGTTTCAGAGTACCCTCGAATTATGTCTCCATTCAAATTAACCTCCTGGTATCTGACGGAAGATTTAAAGGGGGTCTAGGTCACCTGAAAGTAGACTAAATTGGGCTGAATATTTAGGGTAGTTAGGCTTGCTTTATCGAGGTAGAATCCTTCGTATCGGGCTGAGTTCAGGGAGGGTCGGGAGGGGGCAGGAGATAGGCTGTGGTGAACTAGAGGGTGGGGGTTATGGGGTGGGTGGGGTTATATAATTGGATGTTCCAATTTTGCTGCATTGACAATTGTACTTAGCGCATAAATATGTTTGTTTACTGTTTATTGATTTCCTTGATACTAATGTCAAACATTGATGTAAAATTGACATGATTTTTGATATGTCAATGATGTCATACATGAGGAAAAATAATGTAAAATCAATAAAGAAATGTGAAAAAAAAAAATATTACACCTGCCCATAATAGGGACTTAATGTAATGCTACAGCTAATAGAAGGGATTAGCTATGATAAATTTCACTCCACTGCACAGTTATGTACAGGGTGATAAGTCCATATAACAGGCAGTTGTGATTTAACAGCTAACAGAACAGTTTAGCTATGATACATTTTTTGCTCCACTGCAGATATGCAGGGCGATAAATTACACCTGCTCGTAACATGGACTTAACATAATGCTACACCTAACAGAAGGGATTAGCTATGATAAATTTTGCTCCACTGCACAATTGTTTACAGGATGACAAATGACACCTGCCCATTATACGGAAATGACATAATGCTACAGCTAACAGAATGGATTAGCTGTGAGAAATTTTGCTCCACTGGATGTCAGTGCACTGCACAGTGATGCACATGGCGATATACACTCACCTAAAGAATTATTAGGAACACCATACTAATACGGTGTTGGACCCCCTTTTGCCTTCAGAACTGCCTTAATTCTACGTGGCATTGATTCAACAAGGTGCTGATAGCATTCTTTAGAAATGTTGGCCCATATTGATAGGATAGCATCTTGCAGTTGATGGAGATTTGAGGGATGCACATCCAGGGCACGAAGCTCCCGTTCCACCACATCCCAAAGATGCTCTATTGGGTTGAGATCTGGTGACTGTGGGGGCCATTTTAGTACAGTGAACTCTTTGTCATGTTCAAGAAACCAATTTGAAATGATTCGAGCTTTGTGACATGGTGCATTATCCTGCTGGAAGTAGCCATCAGAGGATGGGTACATGTTCTCATTCTGTTTACGCCAAATTCGGACTCTACCATTTGAATGTCTCAACAGAAATCGAGACTCGTCAGACCAGGCAACATTTTTCCAGTCTTCAACATCCCAATTTTGGTGAGCTCGTGCAAATTGTAGCCTCTTTTTCCTATTTGTAGTGGAGATGAGTGGTACCCGGTGGGGTCTTCTGCTGTTGTAGCCCATCCGCCTCAAGGTTGTGCGTGTTGTGGCTTCACAAATGCTTTGCTGCATTCCTCGGTTTTAATGAGTGGTTATTTCAGTCAATGTTGCTCTTCTATCAGCTTGAATCAGTCGGCCCATTCTCCTCTGACCTCTAGCATCCACAAGGCATTTTTGCCCACAGGACTGCCGCATACTGGATGTTTTTCCTTTTTCACACCATTCTTTGTAAACCCTGGAAATGGTTGTGCGTGAAAATCCCAGTAATTGAGCAGATTGTGAAATACACAGACCGGCCCGTCAGGCACCAACAACCATGCCACGCTCAAAATTGCTTAAATCACCTTTCTTTCCCATTCTGACATTCAGTCTGGAGTTCAGGAGATTGTCTTGACCAGGACCACACCCCTAAATGCATTGAAGCAACTGCCATGTGATTGGTTGACTAGATAATTGCATTAATGAGAAATAGAACAGGTGTTCCTAATAATTCTTTAGGTGAGTGTATGACACCTGTCTTTAATACTGAGGCACACTAACGGTATCACTAAAATAACAGAATAACTCTTAATGTCGATGCACTAAAACGTGATGCACACGGTGATGGACTCTTCCTGCACTCTCCCTCACTAATATTGTTCTTTTAAACTGTTTTCTGCAACACTGTCCTTAGCGCTTGAGCATTTGTCACGTCTCTTTCTATGCTCTGCTTTAATCAAAAATTACCACCTGTATAATCACCCAGTCTGCATAGGGGGCTTCACCACTTCCACAGAGCAAATTGCAGGTAGTTGACATTCTTCTTTCTTTTATTGAAATACTCAATAAAAGAAAGATGACGGTGAACTACCTGTGGTTTGTGAGCATGAATTAAGAAGCTCACTGTATTATATGCTATATCAAGAGGTTACAAGTGATCCCATATTTGCTTACTGAATTTTTTCTTCCTATGCTCAGCTCACAGGACAATGGCGAAGAACACGTCACATGAAGCTTCTATAGGTCTGTGACATCACAGGGAATGGCTACTTGCGGATTGGCTGGCCGCACGGCATTATGGATGATCTCGCATTCCCAGGCTTCTTACTTTCACTTTGTAATACGTGCAGCCACAAAGCACGAGGAAATTTGGCTTCGTTGCGAATCAAAATTTTCCTGAGCTTCAGACCAAATTCCACTTCAAATGCTTCGCTTTGCTCAACACTAGTTTTAATCCTCAGGATTAGGGTTGAGCGAGCTTTGGATCATAGATCGAGTTGTGAAAATTTTTTGTTTGTAATGCTGTTTTCATACAACATTAAAATGTATGTGCTGCATGTAGGAAATCTTTGTGTCGGCCAAAGTTATACAAGACTAAAGTAAATGACTTTGTTATTCCTATCGCCATATTTAAAAAGATAATAAAATAGAAATCCAATGTTGGCTTCAGTACTGGCAGGTATCTTGTGGTTACCAAAAGCCATAGAAATAATAATCGGCCATCTCATTTCCAATAATAATTGTAGTAATTGTTAAAGGAGATATTAATTATTGGTATTTATGCAAATCTCAATAATTAATATTCATAAATAGGCGTGAGTCGTCTTATGATAGCTCCGCCTATTTATGCCTTACTTAACAACACATTGCTACTGATTGCCCTACGCTGCTCACTAAACTAGCTGCATGCGCCTTACTAACTCGCTAACGCTAACAAGTACACGCTACACAAAGGGTATAAATAACACCGTATTTATTAATTCTTACAGAACATAACACATGTAATACACTGATAATACAGTACAACAATACACTACAACTATTGCTGAGGCAACTTACTAATACAAAGGAATATAAATGTTTATAACTATATATTTCTATATCAAGGGAATAGACTTATATAGTTACAGCGGCCCACAGCAATATGAATACACACACTATTACAACACACTAATACGGTTCTGTCTACACTAACGCAGCCCCAAGTCCTCCCCAAAATCTAACTACAATTGCACTAATACACATACATACACTTTACCAGCAGCCCACCCAATCCTGACAATATACTATCCCTACGGGGAATGACAAGAGGTTATTACGGACAATGAGGGAAGTCCTGGGGGAACACAGGGGATAGAAAAGGGGGGACTCAGGGCAGGAGAAGGTAAGGGTAACCAAGGGATCAGGGGGTGAAGGTATATGTAGAGGGATTAGGGGTAACCAAAGGGATAAGGGGTGTATCAAGGGTCCAGGGGGGGTACGTTGTAAGGGTTAACAGGAAGGGTTCGTTGGTGGTAGAGGGATTGTATGGGGGGAAATAGGGTAGAGTATGGGGGGAAATAGGGTAGAATAAGGGTTATAGTATGGGGGGGAAATAGGGTAGCGTATGGGGGGAATAAGGGTTAATATTGTATGAGGGGAGCGAGGGTTAAATATAATGATACTTAGGGTATTATGCTCGTTGTCCAGGGGGGCTCGTTTGTCCAGGGATGATCCTCTCCGGCTGTGCCTCCGTTCCAAAAAAGTGCCTCAGCGTAGCGCCGCCGGACTATTTAAGTTTGGCAGCACGTCCGGACGTGCACGTGCGCGCCGCCGGCCAGAACACGTGGGCCGGCGCGGTGATATGACGTCACCGCGCCGGCCCGCGCATCCCGGAGCGTGCTTCCAGGCGGAGGGTTCCTTTGATCCTCCGCCTGTAGCGCATCTGCATACCATGTGGCGCGATAATTATCGCGCCGGAGGTGTGCAGATAACAGAGGGAGGGACGTTTGTTTCCCTCTCTCTGTTATGTTAACTATCCAACGGCTGGGGATAGTTAAATACCAAAAGGCATCGGATCTCTATTGATCCCATGCCTTTTGAGGTTACCAGAGGCTGGACATAATTGTCCAGCCATCTGGTGACCTTCTCGTCCCCTGCAGGGATGCAGGAGGAGGGGGGGGGGCACATCTTGTTCCTATATTATATGTGTATGGATGCTTGGGGCACATCCATACACATATATATATATATATATATAGACGTAGAAAAAGGGCAGCACTCCAATAAATAAAATAGCAAAAAACTTTATTTACCCATAAGGCTGTAGCGACGTTTCGGCTCTAACACAGGAGCCTTCCTCAAGCAGTGTGTACAGATCAAGATCCAAACATATATAGTGTTATAGCTAGCCATAGCCAATTACATGTTAAGTGAACATAATTAATAAATAAAACAAGATACAGAATACATCATACATGTGAATACAGATAAAATCAGCAATACAATGTGGTTCAATCGTGGTGCACCTGATTGCTTAAAAACTATTACCATAAATATAAAACTTAGTGAGATATTTCTATAATTACATAGTTGATAATATAATCAGTGTCAACTGTAGATGATTAAATAAAGTGTCACGTGCTTACTATTACAGGTGGTGCATATTGAGGATGCAGGATGAGGGTCGGTTGTGGTCGCTGCTGACATGTGCGGTCCGGCGTGCCTAGGTCCCCACTGCGCATGCCAATGCGACGTGTAATGCATGTTGCCGGCCAGTATCAATACGACGTGTAATACATGCTGCCGGCCAGTATCAATCTCGTCACCTGACGCATATGCTCCTACGTCACCGCACCAAGACGGCCATTATGGATAAGGGCAAACAGCCCATTCTGTCGCCCTGACGATCATGCCGACAATTTAATCCGATGCAGTGTGCTCCTGCGTCACCGCACCAAGACGGCCATTATGGATAAGGGCAAACAGCCCATTCTGTCACCCTGACGATCATGCTGACAATTTAATCCGATGCAGTGTGGAATCGGGATGGTACTGGCATGGGACAATGCCAGAGTGTCAAAAGTGGCTGAGTGGGCTCGGCTGAGGGATACCACAACAATGAAGAGTGGATCCGCCAGCCGTGACCACAGAGCGGCCGCGCATCCGTACGCAAATACAGAGTCGCGGCCGCTCCGATCCAACCCACCTGTCGCCACAATCTGTCGCCACAACATTCAGAGGGCTCTCCTCTTGACCCCTACCACACATGTAACGGAAAATAACAAAAACAAAAACAGTCTTCTGGAGGGAACACGGAAGTCGCTTTTCGCATAGACAATGGTATCCAGGCATCACGATCGCACCGTCAGCATGGAGGCCACACCGCCCATCATCACCCCAAACTCGCAGCATAACACCTGTAAATATAAAGATAAAGTGTGAGCATAAGTGCACGGAAGGGAATACAAAACATACAATATTAAAAGACTATTAGAATAAACGAAGGTTTATGTATAGTACACACAAGTCACATAATCAACACTGGGACAATCGACATTAAAGAATACAAGGATAGAGGGCAAGACACGCCACTAACCGACCCCAACCTTGTAATCCACATTGAGACCATGTGGATGGAGGGAGTCCAACGTGTAGATCCATTTTAATTCTCGCTTTTTTAAAAGGCTAGTCCTGTTGCCACCTCTCCTGGGCATTGGTACATGATCAATGATGCAAAATCTTAGGTCTTTCTCAGTGTGTTTCTGGTTGGCGAAGTGTTTAGATACTGGTAAATCCAGTCTTTTTTTCCTGACACTAAGTCGGTGATTGTTGAATCGTGTCTTAAAATCAGTTGTCGTTTCACCGACGTACAACAGATTACAAGGACAAACGATAACATACACAACAAAACTGGAGTCACAGGTCAGATAATGTCTCATCTGATATGAAACCCCAGTCCGTGGGTGCATGAAAGCTCTACCCTTGAGAATGAATTTACAGTTTACGCAGGACAAACAAGGAAAACAGCCGACACTGGTACCTGTCAGGGTCAGCTGTCTCGCTGTCTTCAGGGTTCCCACGTCTGCCCTTACCAATTGGTCCTTGAGACTCTTGGACCTGCGGTAGGACATGATCGGAGGAGAGTGGAATTCCTTGACTGTGTTTAGACAACCGCCCAAAATACCCCAGTGACGCCGAATAATGTTACTTATGTCGGCGCTATGTTCACAGTGGGTGGAGATAAATGGAATCCTAGTCATCTGTTTTCGTTTTGCCTTCCTTTTTAGAGTGTCATCCCTGTTCAGTTGACTGACCAATTTCTTTTGTTCCTGTAATAGCTTAATTGGATACCCTCGTTTCTCAAATTTATGTAACAGTGTATCCAAGGTATTGTTGGATGCCACAGGGTCAGAAACGATACGTTTAACCCTCAAGAACTGGGAGTATGGGAGGGATTTAACCATGGACCTAGGGTGATTACTGCTGTAGGTCAGTAGCGTGTTCCTGTCGGTTGACTTAGTAAATAATTCTGTCTGCAATTTACCATCCGACAGGATCACGCGAGTGTCCAAAAACTGCATTTCAACACAGGAATGCACCAAAGTGAACTGTAGTGCCCTATCAATTCCATTGAGAAAACTGTGAAAATCACAGAGTTGTTTGGCATCACCTGTCCAAATGAGGAAGACGTCGTCTATGTACCGCCACCACGCCCTAACATGTTGGAAGTGGTGGCTTCCATAGACGACGTCCTCCTCAAACCTGCGCATAAAGATTTTGACGGTGCTGCCATCTTTTTTCTTTTTTTATATATATATATATATATATATATACACATATAGTTACATTTATAAGTATATGCATATTCATGGATGTTTGGGGCACATCCATAAATATGCATACACACACATACATAAGGGACAATAAGCCCATCCATATATATATATACATAGAGATGTATGCCTGTCAAGGAGGCCTACATACATCTCCATGTATATCCACTGGTCCCACCTGGACGGGCCCACAGCCAAGGGCCAATATACATGTATATATGTCAGGGCATATATACATATATATTTAAATATAACACTTCCTTCAACAATCCCCCTGTTGTCGGGAATACGACAATAAACATTTTGGGGGAAGGGTTGGGATGTATTTATCCTCTCTCGCACTCTAGGTGACAATTCAGGAAGGACTGAAGTAGTATGACCCTTAGGTATCTAGACATCACCCATCATGATTAACTTCTCCGACCTGCCCTTCACCAACGTCTCCGTCCACCGAATACACCGTCTTCTCTTTGGATAACTTCCTCGGCATCTTACATTTTGTTCCTCAGGTGTCAGCCACTCCCTATGTAGTCTATTTCTGACTCCGGAATGGCTTCACCCTCGCCGTATTTAGGTCACTTCACTCAGTGACCGTGTTCTCTCTCTTTGCCAGTGTTGTTCTTCTGGCGTCCGTTACTCCCAATGTTAGTGCCGGTAATTCATGTAGCACCTCCTTATGGGGTACGGACGGCCGTACCTTTTAACACCAGTATGATTTTCATCTTAATTGAAGACTCAGTTGTTGGAGAGGTTCTCCCATGGACAGATACATAGGTTTTTACAAGGCAGGTCAGATTTTCTGGGGGGGAGGTGATGTCATAGTACCTAAATTCTACCTGCGGGAAGGAACCCCGCACTACCATCATTCAGTCCAACCCTTACAAAAAGTCACCATTGTCGATATTGAAGCGGCAAATACCTTAGTAAATGAGGGGCCTGACCCTAGGGAATCTACTCTACCCCACTCACACAAACATGTCATATCCCTCCCAATACGGCCCAATTCAAATCAGTGTGTACCCATAGAGACTCATGCCACCTGGCCTTACTCTCTATACCTCCCAAGACACTGGTAGTTAAAAGACCCTTGTGTCCTTGGGGAAATGACTATAGGATGCAAGTGTGCGTCCAGCCATATTGTAGTATGGCTGTCGCCCATTTGCACCTAGAGTGTCCATGGGTACATGAGGAACTCACATGTAAATAATCAATGTAAATCTATACACAATATGATGAGGTCACAGGGTGGCCTATGATTATACCCCGAACCTTCCTACGAAAATCTACTACAATACGTGATATACATACACCCAATGCTATGAGGTCACAGGATGGCTTTGGATGTTCACCCTGAACCCTCATAGGAAAAACCTACTACAACACAATATTTATATACACACACCCCCACACACAATACTATGAGGTCACAGGATGGCTTTTGGATTTTCATCCTGACCCTCATAGGAAACAGTATGTCCATGCGATCTCTGGCTCCAGGACTTTGTTGGAGCTAAGTCCTGAGCCTCCTACGATTAACTTTGTGAAGTTCTGTCTGGTTCTGGTTTAGTTGGTCCGCAAGTCTCTTGACCCTCCTGTAGATTAGACACAGTCCCGTGTACATGACGATTACCAGAACCAGAAGAACTATCACCGGATGAATCAATAGGTTGAAGAAGGATGTTGCCTTTGGACTGTAGCCAAACAGACTTTCCCACCAGGAGACCTTGGAGTCTTTGTCCAAAGCGGTAGTGATTGCCGTTATTTTATTCTTGTCGTGCGTCAGTTGGATGGTGGCCTGTTCCTCTGTTTCTCGAAGATTCCTAAGTATTTCGTCTTCTTGGCTGAAGTCCAGCAGGAGATGTTTGAGTTCTAGCCCAAAGCCAAGAGGAATCTTCTGGAGTCTCACAGGTACGTCAGGGCGGATGTCGAGTCTTTTCTCCGGGGTGATTGGTGTCCTTCCTTGTAGCTCTGCGACATCTAAACCTAGGACGGGACTAAGGGTGCAATACGCTCCAGGGAGGAGTTCTCCTCTCTCAGTGCAGTTAGTTCCATAGATTGTATAAGACATGTTTTGCCTTTGGTACCAGCACCAATACCCCTGTCCCAAGTATTTAAGGGAGGAGGGTATTGGGCTGGCCTTCATCTCACAGGACCCCTCGGTGCTCCAACATTGGTGTCTTAACACCCGATCCTGACTACCTTGACAGAGGATAGCATCCTCTTTCTTCCAACATCCCTCTGTGTCTAACAGATAAGGATGGCCTCTCTCATAGGTTAGAACGCCCGGGGGGAGCTGTGGATGAAGCACCGTCTGGTTGTTTATGACAATCCCTAAGTTAATTGCACTGTAACCCTGTCTAAGATGGCCAGATACAGGAGCCAATGACGAAGCAGTGCAAGTGAGATTCCTACAGCCGTGCCACTGGACTACCCACCAGTTGGTGTGATTGGCTGCAAAAGGAGATATAAGATGACTTACCTGTTGGCGGAGGTTAAATGGCAAGTGGCCGCCGTACAATGATGATACAATATGTTTAAGGTTGCCTGAGAGTTCACTCTGGACTTGCGTACACGCCAGAGCGAGCTGAGCTCTATCCTGTTCTTCCAAGAGACCCACAACTTACCTTCTAAACTTCTCTCGTAAAGCAGAAGATAGAGAGGTAGTGGCATCTATGTGCGAATGCTGCAAACCCTCTAAGACGTGGTTTACATCAAGCTGGGTCTCGAATCCTTCTCCGGCGTGTCGCGCAACATCCCCAAGTTTACCTCTCAGGACTTCCATATCCATAGTGTTCAGGGCGCCCACTCCCAATGCACCTCCGCCTAGTCCCATGGCTATCAGATCTCTTCTTCCCCTGTGATTTCTATGTATGAGATCGTCCTTTCTTACCTCTTGCCCCGCCTCTATCCAACCTCTTATCATGTCAATTTGGTTCCTCACAAACTCCCCACATCTGTGATCCCACAGGTCGACTCAGAAGTCATCTACGGAAATTCTCCAAGTAAATAGGACAAATTTTGTCCCCGTGATGATCTTCCATGGGGATGACAGTTGAGGAGCTATAGGATCTGCCAATTGATGGATAGGGGCGGTGCAAGAGTCTAAATGCATTTTTACAGGTTGGAGACCTGTCGCTTCATAGGGGATCCTCACCAACGTTATACAAACTTGCCCTCTACCTCTGAACGGATACCATTGGTCACTTTCTCCAACCTGTAGCACTAGTTTTCCTACGTGTTCGGATTTAGACAGATAGACCAATTGTGTAAATGTCCAACACCCTTCATCTACTGCCTCGCAAAAAGGCCATCTAAACGAACCATCTATATTGATGTCAAAGTTAATATCCCTGCCACTGGGGTCTTTCCAATCGGAAGACACATACCTACCCCGGTATTCCTCATTCATAGGGGTACCGTCCATCCATACATCCACTGTAGGGGTATCCACCCCATTGCACACTAAATCCCAACTCCAGGGATTAGTGTCCAAGGTTACCATCTGGGTATCTTGTTCCTAGTGGGCATAGGTGACGAAATAATATCCAGTCACCTCCTGAACACAATTGTCTCTCTCATGATGGTGATCATAAAAGACCGTATGGATGGAGATCCCTTTAACTGAGCATACCTGGGATCCTTGGCATCTGTCCGTACTTTTAAAACGGTGGCTCGGTAAAAGCCTTCCAGTTTCACCGGACCACTCTGGTCATTCCATAGGGCCTGGCCAGAGTTACTGCAGTTTAACTTTAGCATCACTATACTGGTTCGTATGTAATCTGTGGACACATGTCCCTGAACATAACCGGATTCCCTGGTGATAATCATCTGGGAATCTCTTAACATACAATAAGCTTTTAGGGTGCCCTTTACCGGAATGGGTCTGTCAAAATATGTCCTTACCCTCAGCCCATCTTGGCTATCCCTCCTTATGAAGGTAGCTTTAAGGATATACCAGCCACTATACTCTGCACCCATGACATCTTTGGGACTCAAAACCCCCTCCTTGGTACACAACACTGTGGTAGTGTTGGCTTCCACTTGTTTGTAAGGATGTAAGTGAGGGTCCTTGGACACCCATCGTAAGGATCTCATAGGAGTAGGGTCAGAGTCCCGAAAATGTCATGAATTCTTTGAGGCAGTGGGCATGTAAATCATGTTGTATGGCAGACACATTCTCCACAGGGGTATAATGTTGAATTACACCTTGGGCAAAACTCTCCCTCTGGAAACCATACAGATACCACTGTCCTGGTGTAAATGAAAAGTTCTCGTATGGTTTCAGGATTTTCCACCATTAAAAGGCCGGGTTTATTCATAGATATGTCAGCCATATCTATATTAACTCCCAGGCCCTCCCCCGAAGAGGTTGAGCCTGCCATCATCATGCTTACCACCAATGCCACAAGTTGGGGATATGCCATGTTCAGAGGATTTCTATATCTTTTCAGGCTAGTCGTAACCTTGGTGAGTCTCCCTCCCGTGATCTGTTAATTCAATGTGAATGTAATTAGTTTCATGGATCCACCCTTGACCCACCAAACCCCCCCCCCCCCCCCCCGGGTCACCCAACTCTGTGAGGGTTCATGTTATTGAATTGGGGAGGCTCGGGTGGCCTTGGCCTGGTCGATATGGATCCATAAATCTCCCTGCCGCCTACGTGACTTTTTCTTGGTCGTCATCGCCCTTTGCACCTTTAGCATGGTATCACCCATTACTTCAAGGACCTGATAGGGTCCTTCCCAGTTTGCATCCCAGGGGCCGGCCCGACGGAAGATTTTCACCATCACTAGCTCTCCTACAGAGGGCATTGGCGTTTCCCCCCTGTAGATACAGTCTGTGTAGCCATATTGCTGCATGAGGCAATAACTCCTTCAGGTTTAGTTGTACTTGTTGGAGAAACAGGTCTCTGGCGATGGCGTTCTTCACTGGTTCTGACACTAGGGGTTCATTGGGTAGGCATAGGGGCATTTTGCGTCCGGTCATTAGTTCAAATGGGGTGATACCGGTACTGGTAGCCTCGGTAGCTCGGATTCCCATTAGCACGGCTGGCAGAGAGGTTACCCATGAGGAACCTTTCTCCAGTAGTGCTTTAGAAAGTCGTGTTTTTATGGTCCGGTTCATCCGCTCCACGATGCCCGCAGACTGAGGGTGGTAAGGCACATGAAACCTTTGGTTTATGTCTAAAAGACCACAAAGTGCTTTCATTACCTTACCCGTGAAATGGGTCCCTCTGTCCGACTCTATCAATCTGGGGATACCCCATCGTGACAGAACCTGTTCCCAGAGAACACGGGCAGTGGTTGTAGCCGAATCATTAACCGTGGGGATGGCTTCTACCCATTTAGAGAAGACATCCACTACCACCAGTGCGTAACGATAGTTACGACTTCCTGTTGGTAAAGGTCCTATAAAATCTATTTGTAGTGCGGACCATGGACCATCTGCAGGAGGAACTCGCTGCAACACCGGCTTCAGGGCTGACGCCCTTGGGTTAACCTGAGCACATACCAGGCACTGTTGTGTTACTTCCTCTACTGTATTGGACATTCCCGTCCAGTATAATTTGTCTCTCAGGAGAGACAAGAGTTTATCCCGGCCCAGGTGTCCAAACAGTTGGTGATTCAATCTGGTTAGCTCTGCTTGCAGATGCTGTGGAACCACGGGAAGAGGAAGTTGCTGTGTACTGGTATCGTAACACAGGATCCCTTGCTGTATTGACCAGGGATGCTGTGTAGATGTGAGGTGTGTCATTAGAAGAGGATCTTTTGCTTGTTCCTCCTCAAATGACACCGGGCCTTTACTCAGGTTGGTACGAACTGCAATCTGGTAGGCCGGTAGCGGCTCAGTGTCTGTTTCCTGAAGGATCCCAGATACTGCCGCTAGTTTGGCCAATTCATCCGCCTTGTTGTTACCTAACGTCAAGGGCTCATCCCCTTTCTGATGCGCAGGGATTTTTATGATGGCTGCTTCCGCCGTGTGTGCCATGCCCCATTCCCAAAGTTCTTTCAGGACCGACAAATGAGCCAGAGGTTTGTTTTGGCTATCCACAAATCCTCGTCTTTTCCATGTGTCCAGGTGCAGGGTGAGAGAACGAACTGCATATGAACTGTCGCTATATATAGTTTGTTTCCCTGGGGGTTGAAGAAGCAAGGCTTCCTTGACCGCCTCCAGTTCCGCCCGCTGTGCCGACATGTGACCTGGTAACTTGACAAGATTCTGGGTACCTGTGGTCTCATCCAGCACAGCAAAACCTGTGACATAGGTCCCATCCATGCAAAATCGAGAGCCATCAACAAAGATGACTCTGTCTTCTGGATGTTTATCGGTCCTGAAAATTTGTGGCGCATTGATATGCGCTGGTTGGCCACAGTCATGTTCGGTGCCAGTTAGGTTCAATAACTGGGACAGAACATACTTGGCTTTGTGGTTCACCTGCAGACTCCGGCCACTGAGATCCATAATCCACCTCCCGAATCTCTGTTGGGAGACTCCAGGGAGTGTATCACGGAGCAAGAGGGCCAATGGAGAGTGTGGAGTCTGCAAAGTGAGGGGCCTGAAGCCTACAATATGCTCAGTGGTTTTGACGGCATAGTGTATGGCTGCCAGTTGTTTGGCACACTCATCGAACCCTCGTTCAACAGGCGAAAGTAACCTGGAGAAGTATCCCAGCAGTCTAGTGTCATACCCTATCTGCTGTAGGAGGACCGCTGAGATAGACTCCGTCCCTGCATGCGCCTGTATGGCTATTTCCCCTTCAGGATGGGGAGTGGCCAATACAGGGGCAGAGGAGAGGTCCCTTTTCAAAGTAGAAAAGGCCTCTTCCTGTGCATCAGACCAACCTTTGATTGAGGGGTCTTCTCCTCTGAGGCGTTCATAGAGGGGTTTTGCTTTGGCAACAAAATCCTCTATGAACTCCCTCATAAAATTAGCAACTCCCAGGAATTTTCTCAAATCCTGTAGAGTGCCCGACCTAGGTAACTTTACCATGGCTTCCACTCTGGCTGCCACGATTCCTTTGGCTCCAAAAGAAATTTGGACTCCAAGGAAAGTCACCTCTGTTCTGGCCAAATTTGCCTTGTGGGGACTCAGCTTGAGTCCTGACTTGGCCAGGAGTCCCAATAGCTATTTTAACAGAACCAAGTGTTCTTCTATGGTTTCTGTGTGTAAGAGCAGGTCATCCACGTATTGCAGAAGGCATTCCGGCCGTGAAAATACACTCAGAACGGCCGCCAATGCCTGGTGAAAATATGTGGGACTACTGTGGAACCCCTGGGGGAGTACACCGAACATGTACTTTTTGTCCCCTACTGTAAAGGCAAATTTGTACCTACAGTTTTCAGTGAGTTCAATTGAGAAGAACCCATTGGCAACATCTATGGTTGAGAATATGTGACTTTTGCCGCTTATTCTGGCCATGATGTCGGGAGTCTGTGCCACCACTGGAGCGGACATTGGGGTGTATTTGTTGAGGACCCAGAGGTCTATGGTGAGCCTCCATGCATTGGTGTCCTTTTTCTTTACTGGCCAGAGGGCATTGTTGCATTTAGAATTGCCCTCTATGACCACCCCCCTAGTTTTCAATTCTTGGACGGTGTCCAAAATTGAATGGGTGGCTTCTGGCGGAAAGCGGTATTGGCGTTGAGGTGGAGGGTCGGGACCTTGTATGTCCACCTGAACACCAATCAGTCTGCCACAATCGTTTTTTCCCTGGGCCCACAGATCAGGGTACTCATACACAATAGGCTCAAGGTCTGGATTATGCGAGATCTCAGGCCATTTGTGTTCAAGTATTTCAGTAGAGTCATCTACTGTTGGCAATGGTGGTCCCAGAAACTGGCGTTGGATGACAAACACCTTGGATTGTCTGGGACCCTTCCATACAATACTATTTGCCAGATCTAGGATCCACCCATTTTGTGTCATTACGTCGGTTCCAATAATGTTGTCAGAACCGGGGTAATACCACATGGGGATCCTAAGGGTCATGTGACTGGTAATCTGGACAATTACTTCTTCTATTCTGTGGGCCCTCACCCCCCCTTGTTGGTGATCAAATCCGATCACCACACACTGAGGGCTGTTGGGATGTAAATCATGTTTGACATTGGTAATGGAAATTTCCGCACCAGTGTCAAGCATGATTTCGGCGTCCTGATTTTTGATTTTGGCCTTTATGAGGGGTCTCCCTGAAGAATCCAGTATGATGGGACATACTGGCGCCAGATCTTTAGGGATCCCTGATCTTCAATCAATTTCTACCAGACTCCCAGTAGGTACCTGTGAGGTACATACTGCCACTTGTGAGTTCTTGCTATGGACCCTTAGTGTGGATTCCGGGGATTCCACCCCCCTTACTGAACGCGTTGGGTCATTCACAACAGCCACACAGTTTGGTGTCTGGACCTGTGAATGTCCCAGATATTCCCCCACTGGTTTGGCATAATTAGGTTTCATCTTGAAACCGTTATTATTGCCTGTTCTCTCAGGATTTGTCCGGTTATTACGTGACCATTGTGGACAATTCCTCTTTATGTGCCCGTATTGTAAACATAGGAAGCATCGAATGCCTCCCATCCTTTCCAATGGCGGGGCTGTGGGGCGAATAGCTGAATTACCTTTTGTGTGCTGTACCCGTTCATCTTGAGATGTATCGTGTACAGGCGCACGCTCCGTCACTTTGATGGATTTCTTATTGAGCAGTGTATCCTGTCTGCACTGCTCAATAATCATAGCAGCATCCGTGAGGGATGGCTCCCTAACTGCACTCAACCGGATTGCAGTGTCAAGGTATCGGAATTTTTCCACCAACATAGGTATCATACCCTGTGGAATTCCGATACCGTGATCTTTCGTAACCCTTCTGTACCCTTTGCTTCAAACCGACTACACATAGACAGAGGTTCGTCATGTATAGTGGGTTTGAACTTGGACAGGATATCCGGAGTGACGTCCCAATGGCCCGTTGCCAGTCTCATGAGTATGGAGAGACGTTCCTCCTTGTCATAAAACTGTCCATTCATGGGTTGCGTCCTCCCTGTTACCTCATACCTTTGGTTTAGGTGTGTAGGTAACCATAACTTGAATAACTCCATGCGATATTCGTGAGCCACTGAATACTTGTTACAGTGACCCTCGAAGATATCACATGAAGTAAACGGATCTACACTGGGATCATATTTTGGGATCTCCTTGCAGATCTGTAACAGGAAGTTTATCCTTTCCATACTGGAATGGTTAGGATAAAAATCTTCCTGTCTTTCCGGACGCGTTGGCGGATTGCAAGTGGTAAATGGCCAACCACTTTCCTCTCTCCAATCGTTGCCCTGTTCCTGGGATCGGTTGCTACCCCTATTCTCCCTGGGTGTTTGGGTGAAATGTAGCGTCCGTTCCACCTGTTCCCTAGTGTCTACTGTATCGGATGTTTGATCCGTGGAAGATCTTGGCGCTGTCGCCGCTATCTCCCCCTGTGCCGTTCCCAAAATACAAACCTGTTTCGTGGGCACCATACTGTTAGCACCAGGCCGTGACAGATTCGAGATGACCTGCTGCAAATCCGTAATGGTTTGCGTTTTTGCAGCTAGGTCCTCTCGAAGTTGAACAATCATGTTATCCATAGATACCGTATTGTTCCTGAACTGGTTTATCTCAGTGTACAGTCTGAGCAGTTCCTTATCCATGTCAAAGTAGAAACTCTCCTTGTCCGAGAGTCTAGACTCTAACACGCAAATCTCCCTGCCCCTCTCGACCGTACACTGGGACTTCTCTTCTAGTTGTGTTTGTAATGTGTGTAACTGTTTAATGTTCTCAACACAACAATTGCAGTGAAAGTTTGCAGTGTTGGAAACTTCCTCTGCCTTTGCTGTGCTGTTAAGTGTTTCCAGATGTTCCGGCTTCCAAATGATATCCTCAAAGGTGTGAACCAATTTGGCTAACATTTGGAGCCGTTTTTTGCTTTTTTTAAACATGCTGCGATTAATGCAGAGTTTGTCATGAGCGTATGCCTGGTCCAATAAAGTGGACCATAGCAGCTCAGTGGATTTGTACGTTGTGGGGATGATGGGGTTGTATGTGCTATGTTTGCTGAGGTGTTGCAGTGTGGCGAAGTTCATACTTACTTTTTGACGAGAGGCCATCTTCATTGGTGTCGTTGTTTGTTGTACTGTGTTGCTGCGTGGAGGAGGTCCTTCAATATTCGGAACACCTTCTCCCGACCAGCCAGACGACTTCTGTTTGACTTCAATGACGATGGTTCTCTCTTCAGTGGTGTATGACTTCTCTCCAGTGGGCGTGTAAGGGAATCAGAAAATATTAATACAGAAAAATCAGAAAGGATTTTAGATTCTCTACTGTAGAGATTGCTCTGTGTCTGGTTCTGATTGAACAAACCGCTTTACCTGTACGAACTATCAGGCAATGGACGCTCAGAATCCACTGACCGCGTCCCTCCCGTCTGACTAGTTCACAGTGTAAGCGATTCTTTTCACCAAAACCAAACACAGAAAACAATTCTTAGCAGTGGGCCTGGCTCGCCAATGTTAAAGGAGATATTACTTATTGGTATTTATGAAAATCTCAATAATTAATATTCATAACATTCAAAGTTATACAAGACTAAAGTAAATGACTTTGTTATTCCTATCGCCATATTTAAAAAGATAATAAAATAGAAATCCAATGTTGGCTTCAGTACTGGCAGGTATCTTGTGGTTACCAAAAGCCATAGAAATAATAATCGGCCATCTCATTTCCAATAATAATTGTAGTAATTGTTAAAGGAGATATTAATTATTGGTATTTATGCAAATCTCAATAATTAATATTCATAAATAGGCGTGAGTCGTCTTATGATAGCTCCGCCTATTTATGCCTTACTTAACAACACATTGCTACTGATTGCCCTACGCTGCTCACTAAACTAGCTGCATGCGCCTTACTAACTCGCTAACGCTAACAAGTACACGCTACACAAAGGGTATAAATAACACCGTATTTATTAATTCTTACAGAACATAACACATGTAATACACTGATAATACAGTACAACAATACACTACAACTATTGCTGAGGCAACTTACTAATACAAAGGAATATAAATGTTTATAACTATATATTTCTATATCAAGGGAATAGACTTATATAGTTACAGCGGCCCACAGCAATATGAATACACACACTATTACAACACACTAATACGGTTCTGTCTACACTAACGCAGCCCCAAGTCCTCCCCAAAATCTAACTACAATTGCACTAATACACATACATACACTTTACCAGCAGCCCACCCAATCCTGACAATATACTATCCCTACGGGGAATGACAAGAGGTTATTACGGACAATGAGGGAAGTCCTGGGGGAACACAGGGGATAGAAAAGGGGGGACTCAGGGCAGGAGAAGGTAAGGGTAACCAAGGGATCAGGGGGTGAAGGTATATGTAGAGGGATTAGGGGTAACCAAAGGGATAAGGGGTGTATCAAGGGTCCAGGGGGGGTACGTTTTAAGGGTTAACAGGAAGGGTTCGTTGGTGGTAGAGGGATTGTATGGGGGGAAATAGGGTAGAGTATGGGGGGAAATAGGGTAGAATAAGGGTTATAGTATGGGGGGAAATAGGGTAGCGTATGGGGGGGAATAAGGGTTAATATTGTATGAGGGGAGCGAGGGTTAAATATAATGATACTTAGGGTATTATGCTCGTTGTCCAGGGGGGCTCGTTTGTCCAGGGATGATCCTCTCCGGCTGTGCCTCCGTTCCAAAAAAGTGCCTCAGCGTAGCGCCGCCGGACTATTTAAGTTTGGCGGCGCTCGCTCCTGAGGCAGCACGTCCGGACGTGCACATGCGCGCCGCCGGCCAGAACACGTGGGCCGGCGCTGTGATATGACGTCACCTTCTCGTCCCCTGCAGGGATGCAGGAGGAGGGGGGGGGCACATCTTGTTCCTATATTATATGTGTATGGATGCTTGGGGCACATCCATACACATATATATATATATATATATATATATATATATACACATATAGTTACATTTATAAGTATATGCATATTCATGGATGTTTGGGGCACATCCATAAATATGCATACACACACATACATAAGGGACAATAAGCCCATCCATATATATATATACATAGAGATGTATGCCTGTCAAGGAGGCCTACATACATCTCCATGTATATCCACTGGTCCCACCTGGACAGGCCCACAGCCAAGGGCCAATATAAATGTATATATGTCAGGGCGTATATACATATATATTTAAATATAACACTTCCTTCAACAGTAATGTACTACAAATGTATATACTGTATCTGCCATGTTATTTGCAAATGAATGCTTGTTTTTATCTGTACTTGATTTTTGAACTTTGCCATCAATGGCAAAAAAATTCTGTCTTATTGTATACACTATATACAGTACTATACAGTGATAAAAGAGTGTCCTACAGTTTAGATCCTAAAATGTTGTAGTACAGTATCTGAGGCACCTCAGTCAGGAGAAGTTCTCTGTCAAAGCTTTCTGCTCTTGCTAATCGTTCAGAGACCCTACTGTATAAACTTGAAGTTCCCTAATAGGATTTTTAAGATGTGTTTTTGGAATCAGATAATGCCCACTGTACCCTCTAATTTCTTCAAGGAAAACAAAAATATAATTCTAATCTATTTTCATATCATAGAAATGACCCTTTATTCATATCTAAATCATGACTGAATAAAAAAATAAATGAATAAGGAGAGAGATGTGATATGAAGGGGAAATCCCTTGCCATATATAGAATATGAAAAGAATGTAGGGGGTTATTTATTATACTGAAATACGCCAACTTTAGGTGTGTTTTAGGTGCAGGTGGCAATCTGTGACCTTTCCCTACTCACGCCAGGTCTAAAATTGTGGGAGTGGAGTGGGTGGGGAAGGACGGGCCGTCAGGTCTGTCTCATTCATAATTTTCTATGCCTGGTTTAGGCATAGAAAATGTTCTAAATGTAAGCCAGTTGCATAATGTACACAAATGTAAGCTGGCTTACACTTAGACTGGTACTGGATGCGCCAAAGTTATGGAGAGACCTGTATCTTTTCATAACTTCGGCGGATCCACCACCAGATATGGGGCTTTATTAAGACTGGCGTCTAAAACTCCGGTCTTAATTAATGACCCCCGTAGTTTCTAAGCCCTGTAAATAATCACCTCCACAAGTACAAATTTGTCTACTTTCACACTCGCGTTTCGGCTTTCCGTTTGTGAGATCCGTTCAGAGCTCTCACAAGTGGTCCAAAACAGATCAGTTTGCATTCTAATGCCTTCTGAATGGAAAAGGATCCACTCAGAATGCATCAGTTTGCATCAGTTCAGTCTCCATTGCACTTTGGAGACGGACACCAAAGCGCTGCTTGCAGCGTTTTGGTGGCCGTCTGATGAAACTGAGCCAAACGGATCGGTCCCCATTTACTTATATTGTGTGCCAGGACAGATCCGTTTGGCTCAGTTTCATCAGACGGACACCAAAATGCTGCAAGCAGCGTTTTGGTGTCCGTCTCCAAAGTGGAATGGCACAATAGAAAACGGATCCGTCCTCCATTGACTTTTAATGGTGTTCAAGACGGATCCGTCTTGGCTATGTTAAAAATAATACAAACAGATCCGTTGTGAACGGATGCAGACGGATGCATTATCTGAACAGATCCATCCTTGACGGATCTGCACAAAACGCGAGTGTGAAAGTAGATTTATTCATCATCCTAAAGATTGTTATGGCGCTTCAACAGAAAACCAGAAAGTCAGATATCTCCTATTATATTAACCATACACATTCATAAAGGGTAACTTTATTAAAAAAAAGTATTCTAAAAGCCCTATAATTAATTTTTGTAATATACTTTTTTTTTTATATAATTTTTATTCAAAATTTTAAAAACAATAACAGAGGATCAACACCATTTCTGGTGTGTACAGGTACATATTAAAAAGATTACATAAGAGAAACCTATCCCTATCCCTCCCTTCCCTCCCCCCCCCCAAATGCCAAAAGCCTCTATTGCCTATTGAGTGTATCATGTTAATGGACCACTATTTTATAAGAGCAGACTATGGGTATAGACAGAAATTGGGTACATCTGTAAATCAATACAGCGCCAATAAAGCAACTTATCATGTGTCTGCTGATCGATCTCTGTTTCCTAAGAATCTGAATTCATGGATCCGAAGAATCGAATTTTAGGAACCAATCAGTGTGGACAAATGGAGTAATGTTTGACAAAATTTCCTCTCCATTTAAAAAAAAAATACTGCTGTAAGTTTTGATCTACATCGTTCGGCTTCTATCCGTTCTAGTATTAAGCAATTGGTGGTCTGTTGGACAACTTCTTTCATACAAGGGATATTGGGCGTTAACCAACGGGTTAGAAGGCACCTCTTTGCAGCCAAAATCAGGTGGGATTTTAGGGCAGATATCATCTCTCCCAACGTGAAATAGGAGGATTTCTGGATCCATTGGAATCCGTAGGTTGCATTTGCAGCATATCATGTATAGGAGATTTTTCCAGAATGTCTGGACCTCTATACATGATCATAGACCATGTGTGACATCTGTGTTAGTCATTTTGCATTTTGGGCAGTGTGTCAATCTGTCGGGAGAAATGTTATTGGTCGACTTAGGTGAGTAAAACCCATAGATAGCTCTATGTATGATTTTAAAATATGTTTTGCGCCAATTTTCGCTACACACTACTTTTCTTATTAATGTCCAACCCTCCAAAAGCTTGTCTGGGATGTTCAGATCAGGAAAAACTTTGTGCCATTGTTTAAATAGAGAGGCATCACCCAATTTAGAATCTAGATCTCTCATGGATCTGTTAATAAAGGTCAGGTCTTTCCTAGTCTCGCTAGAGACCAGACTCAAAGGGATTTGTCGAGAATTCTTTCACCAGGTTCTTTGCCCTAGACTTCACAAAGGACATTAGCTGTTGGTATGCAAGAAAGTGGTTTGCAGGTAGTTGGTACAGTGATTGTATCTCCTAAAAAAATTGTAAAATATCCCCTCCTTTTGATACCACAGATGTTTAACTTCTGATATGTTTTTGGCTTCCCATTGGAGGAATTGTGAATTAAGCGATAAGGCTCTAAATTCTGGGAGATTCCAAAGGGAGATATTTTTGGAAATCAAGAAAGAGAGACCAAACAATTCCCTTACTGCTTTCCAAGCAGCTATTGTGTCTCGTAGTAGAACACTACGCTTTATCTTTGGGGATAAGGATGCATATTCGGTGTGTAGTATAGCATTTAAGTCTTGGCCATTTCTTTCTGTATATATGTGACAGAGTAGTGAGATGTATTATTTAGCCAGTCTATACCATGTCTCATTAAGCTCCGCAAATTATACTTCCGGACATCTGGAAAACCCACCCCTCCTTAGTTTTTTTGTCTGGTAAGTGTCCGTAGTGATATTCTACACCTTTTAG
This sequence comes from Bufo bufo, assembly GCF_905171765.1. NCBI lineage: Eukaryota > Metazoa > Chordata > Amphibia > Anura > Bufonidae > Bufo > Bufo bufo. Next base: position 197,598,525 of record NC_053391.1, on the reverse strand, counting down.
ACTGCCAAATAAAGGAGCAAAAGGTTTATGTAGGAGTTGGACGTCCTTATGTTTCAGGAGGATTGGTAATGTCTGCATAGGATAGAGGAGCTAACTGAAACTCATCATCTTCAATAAGTAGCACTGCCCTAGAAACGAGATGGGTAGGTTCATCCATGAATTAAGTTCTGTAGTTATTTTTTTTTAATAGAGGGGGTAATTTAAAGTATATAGCGTATCCAGAGTTTTTCCTATTTTGATTCCCAGATATTTGATAAATTTGGGTGCTACGGTGACTGGCAGGTTCCGTAGTGCTGTTGTATTGGCATTGTGAGGTGGAGATAAATCCAATAATTCACATTTGGACATGTTAACTTTAAAGCCTGACAGGTGTTCAAAGTGTGATAAGAGGTCAAACAGAATTGGTACATCTGACTGTGGTTGTGACAAGAATAGTAGTAGATCGTCTGCGAAGAGGGCATGTTTAAGAATCTGCTGTTTGATATTTATACCCTTTATAGTAGTGTCCTGGGATATCGCTCTAGAGAGGGTTCTAGTGCAATGTTAAACAGCAAGGGTGATAGCGAGCATCCTTGTCTGGTGCCCTTTTGTAGACTAAATTGGGTTGATAGAAATCCTGGGATGGAAATCCTAGCTAAGGGAGAGCTGTATAGAGTTTTAAGATATGTCCGGAAAGGCCCTGTGAAACCCATGGTATCTAATACTTCATTCAACCATCTCCAGCCCACATTGTCAAACGCTTTTTCCGCATCAATAGCCAGAAGAGCTGGAGATGGATAAAGGTGAGGATTGGCCTTGGTTTCATGAAGTACTGCCTATACCTTCCTAATATTGTATACCGCTGACCTTCCTTGAATAAATCCTACTTGGTGGGGGGGTTATAAGTTTGGGCAAGAAAGTGGCTAGTCTATCAGTCAAAATTTTGGACAGGTACTTCAGATCTTTATCGATTAAAGATATCGGACGATATGAGGAGGGCAGAGTGCAATCTCTGCCTGCCTTGGGTAGAACTTTAATGTAGGCCGTGTTCATGTCTGGTGGCAATCCCTGTCCTTGTAATAGTTGATTGTATAGGGGAGTAAGAACCTTGGCGGTTTGTGGGGTCAATACTTTATAGAACTCATTTGTAAACCCATTAGGGCCTAGGGCCTTCCCATTACTCGAATGTTTAATCACTCTTTGAACTTCGTCCTCTGTGATAGGCTGGTTCAGTTGCTCTAAATCTTCTCGGGAGACATGTGGTAAGGACAGGCTTTCTAGCCATGTTTTCCCCTGTGTATTCATATCCTCAGAAGAGGCATAAAGGTTTACATAGTATTCCCTCAGGATATCAACTATTTGTTTTGGGTGATTGCATAGAGTTCCCTGTGATTTTTTTAAAGCGGAAATGTGCATGGGTGGTTTTAAGCATTTTGCCATAGAAGCCAAAATTTTCCCTGCTTTATTGCCATATTTAAAGTATTTAGCTTCCCTCTTTTTCCCATCTAACTCCTCTTTTTTTTTTTTGCCATAGTTCATATTTGGACTTAATTTCTTGCCATTTGGCTTTTGAGGTAGACAAGGACTGCAGTAAATGTTGGGTGTAGGATTCCCTAAGAGCAGTTGATAGTTCTTTTATCTTTGTGGATGTTTGTTTTTGTAACCCTTTAATGTAAGTCATGATCCCACCCCGTAGCACTGCCTTGCGCGCTCTCCATGCTAATTGAACATCATCAATGGGGGAATTCGTATCCCAATATTCCATCCACCAATGACAGAGCATCTCTGTAAAACTCTCATTAGAAACTAGGTCAGACAGAAATCTTTATAGAAAATCCGTCCCCCTTGGGATAGAGTCTGAAATTTCCATGATTACGGGAGAGTGATCAGAAATGATCAAATCTCCAATTTCCACAGCTAGTGTTCTGCGGAGGACAGCCTCAGAGACTAGAAAATGGTCGAGGCGTGACTCCCTGCGATTATTTGATAAGGGGTTGTATCTTGTAGTATCCTATTTCGTAAAGTTGTAAAAATTCTGTATTATTTTCATTTGGGCCATAGACATTGAAAATGCTCAAGGTGACGTTTGAGAGCTTAAGATGTACGTGAAGGAGTCTACCTTCCTTATCTTCGGAAGTGGATATATCTGTGCATTTCAGACGTCTATGGAGCAAAAGCATTACCCCTCCTTTAGAACCGTTTGGGGAAAACCCAAAACCTGTCCCACCCACAAACGTTGCATGCGGATAAAATCTGTCTTAGGTAAATGGGTTTCTTGGAGCAATGCTATGTCTACGTTTAGGCGCTTAAGGTGTCTCAATACCATAAGCCGTTTGTGGGGAGATTTCAACCCCTTCACATTTAATCTAATTTAGTCATGATTTAGTGATGAGAAGGGTAACTACCGAGGAAACTGACTTAGTGAACCTTCTAGTGTGGCCCTGCATCTGAGATGTATAACCCAAAATCCCAAACAACTTATCCCCTAAAACCCCCATCAAACCATGCAAAAACATTAACATTAAGATCACAGAAATGCAGTTTAAACGGGCTTCACTTCTTCCCAGCACGGTTTTGATCTTCTCCCATGAACGTGCTGTGGTGGAAGCTAAATAACGGTACCATAGCCCTGAAAAGAACCAAAACCCAAACATCTTTTGGGGACATAAAGTATTAATATTACCCAACCGATTTAGACCCCACTCGGGAGGTTCCTGAGAATTAATAACAAATCTCTGGATGGATCCACGTCCATCTGGGGCAGTCCCTCAGGTAAGTATAAATGCTGTGGCCTATGCATTATATACTTTTTTTTTTATTGGAGAAGGCACAGGAGCAGCAATGTTAAAGATGAGCAAATATATTGGAATTAGTTTCGGGTCCGTTTCACCAACTTATTCAAATTTTCGATTCAGGTCTAAATCAATTATGCACAATTTAGAGAAAGAGAGAGAGAAAAACACTTACACTCCCCTGGAAAAAAATAAAATAAAAAAAAGACATGCAAATAATTCTTCCAGTGTCAAAAAAACAAGTGGGCAGCATTTTTTTTAAAATCAGAGGTTAGATAATTTGCATATCTTTGGGTTTCTAGGAAAGATATGCAAATTAGTTTTTATTCCAAAAGGAAAATAAAGCTAAGCCTCTCAGATGCCAGTAGATATAAGATGTACATATATTTTTCCCAGAAACCCAGAGGAGCATTGCCTGGACTATAATACTCCTCAAGTGTATTTGCATACTCCATAAGGAGAAATAGTACCTCCCACAGACCTCAACTAAGGCCTCACAGACAAGAGGGCCTTACCAGAGGGCTGTTACAGTATGTGACGACACATAGGGGGCCATTTATTAGCAACTGGTGCCAATCTTAATGTCCTTTTAGCTGGCGGTGGATGCGCTGACTTTGTCTAGAGGCACTAGACTCTACATAACTTCAGCGTATCCACCGCTTGTTTAAATGTATGCTAGCTCCCTTGCTGGTGAAATTTAGACAATTTTTTATGCCTAAAAAAAGGAGTAGAAAATGATAAATGAGTTGGGCCTGATAATCCCTGCCCATGCCACGCCCCTTTTATTTCGACCTGGCGTGAGCCGGGAAAAGTCGCAGATCGCTGCACAAATAACCTTTGCACCGCAATTTGCGACAGATATACACCAAAAACTATATCTGTTTGTAAATGACCCCCTTAGTTTTCTTTCCTTTTGGAAGAAGGACTGGATTGTACATCGTTTTTTTTTCCAGAGGAGTGATACAAGCTGGTCTCCTGACTATCCCAAAATGAATCTCGAAATGTTCAGGTTTCTCAAGCCTGGTATAGCACATCAGCCCAGTAGACACTGCATAGATGAGCCATGCCAAGCTTCAGCAGATGATCAGATGGCCAAGAGAGGAGAGAAGGCGCTCATAGGTGAGGGTAAACAGATAGATGTCCCTTCCCCCTAACCAAGATGAGTGAAATTACTCACCTGGTTTGGTTTGCACTGATTGTGGTGCAACTTTGGTGGAGGGAGGTTCAAAGTGTTGAGGTTGTCTGGGTTGGTGCTGCCGAATGGTGTCCGAAACAACCCTGGGCGGGGGCCGAAACCGCCACTTGGGTGGGTATTAGAATATATAAAAAAACAGGTTTCGTCTGCACTGGATACGTGCGGCGAGCCAATGGACTTAAGGCGCAAATCACAACCCGAGCTTGGATACGAGATTTTTTATTTTGAATAGACGACGCGTTTCGGGGTACTCAGGACCCCTTTATCAAGTCTGAAAAAACATATGGTTGTTACAGTAGTCTGTATCAGTGTAAAAGAATCAAAGGTGTAAGTAATATAAAAGTACAAATAAACAAAAGTTCATAGTAGTAGTTGGACAGTAGCTAAAATAGTGTGTATACAAACGTGCGTACATGCACACATACACGCATTTATATCTGTGTATATATAAAAAAATAATAATAATTGTTTGGGCGCATAAATGGATCAATGGATGGAGACAAAAGTATAAATATAAATGCAAGCATAAACGTAATATATATCCATAAGTAGTAGATTAGTTCAGTGTTTTGACTGGATGATTGTTTGCACAGATAATAAAATACAGGATAAAGGTAAAAAATAGTTAAAAAGTGGCTGGAGGGTATAGATAAAATGGATTTTAGATCTAAAAAGATAAAAAACTGTCACAAACCCTGTTGGGGTATATATAGCTGTATCGGACGGTTTCCTGGTTGTGTACAGAACTAATTGTACGCAGGAACAGATAGGTAAAAGTACATGGTTTGGGATGTAGATAAAGGGAGTCTCTTGCAAGGGGGAGAATAATAATATTTTTTCTCTCATAAAGGAACAATTATTTGAAAATTCTTAATTCAAAGTAAAATACTATCATCTGGATAGGAGTGTTAGACTTTGCTATTCTATTTGTATAAAGCTGGAAATTATACTGTACATGAGTGTTTTATAGTAAGACGGAATGCTTGCAGTACCCGTATCCTTGGCACCGTGAGCCCGCTGGTGCACTCTCCTGGATGTCCTTTTCAGAAGGAATGCTAGTCAGCGTTAGTGTGGTCAATAAACGGAGTAGTGGGGATAATAAAAGATAAAAATATATATATATTTTTTGGTGAAATAAAAAGAACTTTTTTGGGTCATGTCTTTCATTTTGTATTGGCATTTTTTGTTGTTTACTAGTTGATAGGTGTGTTAAGAGCTGTATGTCTATGCTTGTGAGCAATCAGTTGAAAATATATATAATATATGTATATATGCATATATACACATATATATACACCCACACAATAGCATATGGAAATATGAACATGTAGTGATATGAACATGTAGTGATCTATTGGCATTATTACTGGCCTGTTGTCACGTATTATAGTTGTTTGCTGGTATAACTTGTGGTCAGCATTGGTGTAGAGGTTTGACTATAGTGATAAATGGTATAGATGAACTGATAATAGGGCGTCTGGATAATATTTGTGGCCAGTGTTCTGGTTTTGTTATGGCTACTGGCATTGCAGGAGGATCGGTGCTTACCTGATGATTGATGCTGGAGAGTGTCCTGTTGTTGCGGCGTTGCTGTGCTTGCTGCACGTGTAGTGTGCAGTGTGAAGGAGCGCGCGCTTTCCAGTGTTTTGAGCCGGGACTGGTGGGCGGGGGTGTGGCAGGGGTGTGTCTGTGAAGGGGGCGGTCCTAGATGCCAGAGCCTGGGGAGCCCGGCTGATGTGATATGTGCTTCGCTATTGCTGCGGCTAGTGTGACAGGGAGGGCAGTGTCACAGGAGTTGTGAATGCTGCAATAGGAAGATTGTAATCCTGGCTAGATGTACTGATGTAGGGGCTGTGTGATAGTGGTAACCGGAGTTGGGCTGATGCCTGGGGTAGGTGGGATGGAGTGGCTATGGGAGGGGTGTGTATTATGAAGTGATTTGATGGGTATTAAGAGGGAGGAGGTCATGGAAGGTAGGGCTGGGAAAGGATGGGGATCATGGTATGTCAGTATGGATAAGGAGTGCTGTTTGTATGGAGGAGGTACCAAGTAGCATATCTGATGAGGGGAGGAAGGGAAAAATTATATATATATGAAATATATATGTAATAGATAAAAGATGATGAGATTAAATAAAATAAAAAATAAGTGGATGAAAAATAATAATAATAATGAATGAGTAATAGATGAGAAATATGTAAATAAAAATAAAATTAAAATAAAAATAAAGATAATAATTAATAAATAAATAAATGTAAATATTTACACAAAGCCAAACCTTACGTAGCAGATTCCTGAGGAAGGGATATCCAAACAAAATCATTGAAAACGCCTACTCCAAGGCGAATGCTCTAAGCCAAGAGGAATGCCTAGCAACCAAAGTCAAACCAAAAGAAACTGAAGACCCTAACCATTATAGAACATCATTAATCACTACTTACAACTCCAACCACGATACCCTAAGGGGAATCCTGTCAAAACACTGGCATATTCTAACCAATGATCCGTACCTCAAACCAAAAATACAGCAAAGACCAAAAATCACGTTCAGAAAAGCAAAATCCCTAAAAAACATTCTGGCCCCAAGTAAATTAAAGAAGAAGAAACCAGCCCTCACCAGCAAAATCAGCTGGTGCCCTGATCCCGTGGGCAGCTTCAAGTGTGGCCACACTCTATGTAAATGCTGCAGCAACATCTCAAACAAAACCCGAACCTTCAGGAGCAATCACACCGGCGAGGAATTCCATATCAAAAGTTTCATAAATTGTTCCACTTCATATGTGATATACCTCCTAGAGTGCGAATGCGGCCTGCAGTATGTTGGCCGGACCATCCAAGCCTTAAGAGAACGCACCAATAAACATCGGTCAAACATCACCAAAGGATATCTAAAACACAGCGTCTCTAGACACTACCTAGCTACCCATAATCAAGATCCCTCAAAACTGTCCATCACTCCATTGGAACATATTGAGGCCAATTGCCCGGACAGATATAGAACCCTTCAAAGACGCGAGATGTTCTGGATCTTCAAGCTCAACAAGCTTGAACCCAACGGACTCAATGAAAGCATAGAAAACCAGTGCTTTTAATATCACCACCCCATGCATATACGACCCTTACAGCTCTACCCACCTGAAACAATCAACCAATCGCCCTTCACCGCCATCCCTCCTTCAATATTATTTTGACACATATATATTCATATATATTTCATTTTATTTTCATTTAGTATTATTTTTACTTTCAATTTTAATTTTATTTATTTTTAATTCTAATTTCTATTTTATTTTTAATATTACATTTTTTATTTATTATATATTATTTTTTATTTTATTGTCATTACTTAGTTTTATTATTATTTTTATTTACATTTATTTATTTATTATTATCTTTATTTTTATTTTTATTTTATTTTTATTTACATATTTCTCATCTATTACTCATTCATTATTATTATTATTTTTCATCCACTTATTTTTTATTTTATTTAATCTCATCATCTTTTATCTATTACATATATATTTCATATATATATAATTTTTCCCTTCCTCCCCTCATCAGATATGCTACTTGGTACCTCCTCCATACAAACAGCACTCCTTATCCATACTGACATACCATGATCCCCATCCTTTCCCAGCCCTACCTTCCATGACCTCCTCCCTCTTAATACCCATCAAATCACTTCATAATACACACCCCTCCCATAGCCACTCCATCCCACCTACCCCAGGCATCAGCCCAACTCCGGTTACCACTATCACACAGCCCCTACATCAGTACATCTAGCCAGGATTACAATCTAGCGGTCTGGCATCTAGGACCGCCTCCTTCACAGACACACCCCTGCCACACCCCCGCCCACCAGTCCCGGCTCAAAACACTGGAAAGCGCGCGCTCCTTCACACTGCACACTACACGTGCAGCAAGCACAGCAACGCCGCAACAACAGGACACTCTCCAGCATCAATCATCAGGTAAGCACCGATCCTCCTGCAATGCCAGTAGCCATAACAAAACCAGAACACTGGCCACAAATATTATCCAGACGCCCTATTATCAGTTCATCTATACCATTTATCACTATAGTCAAACCTCTACACCAATGCTGACCACAAGTTATACCAGCAAACAACTATAATACGTGACAACAGGCCAGTAATAATGCCAATAGATCACTACATGTTCATATCACTACATGTTCATATTTCCATATGCTATTGTGTGGGTGTATATATATGTGTATATATGCATATATACATATATTATATATATTTAACTGATTGCTCACAAGCATAGACATACAGCTCTTAACACACCTATCAACTAGTAAACAACAAAAAATGCCAATACAAAATGAAAGACATGACCCAAAAAAGTTCTTTTTATTTCACCAAAAAATATATATTTTTTTTTATCTTTTATTATCCCCACTACTCCGTTTATTGACCACACTAACGCTGACTAGCATTCCTTCTGAAAAGGACATCCAGGAGAGTGCACCAGCGGGCTCACGGTGCCAAGGATACGGGTACTGCAAGCATTCCGTCTTACTATAAAACACTCATGTACAGTATAATTTCCAGCTTTATACAAAAAGAATAGCAAAGTCTAACACTCCTATCCAGATGATAGTATTTTACTTTGAATTAAGAATTTTCAAATAATTGTTCCTTTATGAGAGAAAAAATATTATTATTCTCCCCCTTGCAAGAGACTCCCTTTATCTACATTCCAAACCATGTACTTTTACCTATCTGTTCCTGCGTACAATTAGCTCTGTACACAACCAGGAAACCGTCCGATACAGCTATATATACCCCAACAGGGTTTGTGTCAGTTTTTTATCTTTTTAGATCTAAAATCCATTTTATCTATACCCTCCAGCCACTTTTTAACTATTTTTTACTTTTATCCTATATTTTATTATCTGTGCAAACAATCATCCAGTCAAAACACTGAACTAATCTACTACTTATGGATATATATTACGTTTATGCTTGCATCTATGTTTATACTTTTGTCTCCATCCATTGATCCATTTATGCGCCCAAACAATTATTATTATTATTTTTTTTTTATATATATACAGATATAAATGCGTGTATGTGTGCATGTACGCACGTTTGTATACACACTATTTTAGCTACTGTCCAACTACTACTATGAACTTTTGTTTATTTGTACTTTTATATTACTTACACCTTTGATTCTTTTACACTGCTACAGACTACTGTAACAACCATATGTTTTTCAGACTTGATAAAGGGGTCCTGAGTACCCCGAAACGCGTCGTCTATTCAAAATAAAAAATCTCGTATCCAAGCTCGGGTTGTGATTTGCGCCTTAAGTCCATTGGCTCGCCGCACGTATCCAGTGCAGACGAGACCAGTTTTTTTATATATTCCAAGCTTCAGCAGATGGGAGTGGACACAGGCAGGAACAGCAATGTGTGCTACTGCCAGTACAGCACTTACTGCAGCCCCTATTCCTGCAGTACAGTAGTGTCCATATACCTGTACATTGCTGACATGTTAGTGGTGTGGTATGTGAAAGATTCACCTAGCGTAGGTTAAAAATTTCTTTTTTATTTGAAAAACATTCAAAATTCAGTATAACTTTCAACATCAACGACCTGCTCAACGAACCGTCAACACGTTTCCAATGCACACTGTGGGGCACATTTATTAAGACCGACATTTCAGACAGCACTACACTAGACGCTTCTTTATGTATGGTAATATATCCTCCTAGTTTGACAAGTAAAGGAGCTTTCGGCGGTCTTCACTCCTCACGCTATTATGGACCTTCAGTACTACCCTAATGCGATAGCTAAATTATTCCACACTTATTATTCAGCTTTATACTCCCTCCCCTCTCCCCTTCCTGATGATGAGACAAAACAGAACGCGCTACATGAGTTTAGATTAGTTTTTTGCAGAATGTCACCTGCCTTCATTATACCCTAACCCATCTTAACCAAGTTGTTACAGTTGAGGAGGTCAAGAACACCATTTCTGAATTACATGGCGGTAAATATCCTGTTCATGATGGGCTTCCATATAGTTATTTTAAAAACATTTGGTGATTTACTAATCCCCCATATGGTTAAGTTGTTTAACAGATTTTTTCTGGGTGACAAAAACCCCAATTCCATGTTGCTCTCGTATATAACTGTTATCCCCAAACCCGGTAAGGACCATGTGGATTGATCTAGTTACCATCCCATTAGCCTTTTAAATTCAGATTTGAAGATATTCACAAAGTTACTAGCGAATCATCAGGTCGCCTTTGTTTGTTTCAGGCAGGAGATAATACCAGAAATGTCATTGACCTTGTAGACATGGCCGATAGGGAAGGAGTGGAGGCCGAGGCCGACAGTCAGGCTGCCGTATGCACACTCTCCTCTTCTTTTGATCTACAATGGGACGCCTCAGGGGTGCCCACTTCTATATGTACTTAGCATTGAACCTCTGGCTGCCCTAATACGTAATAGTACATACATTCAAGGCATTCTGGTCAGAGATAAATCATTTTCCATCTGCTTACTTTAACAATTCCTTTCCTCTCCCTTCCTAACCTCCACACAGTCTTAGACTGTTACAGTAGGCTTTCTGGATATAAACTCAACACCACTAAATCTTCTTCAAACTCGGTTTAATTACACCTGACACACTGACTCCATTAAATTTCTAGGAATACATTTCACTGCTATTATCAGAGATGAATACCCTATTCACTAAGTGGAAACCTCTGACAATCACTCTCCTTGGCCGCATTGTGGTGATTAAAATGTCTAGTCTCCCTAAATTTCTGTACCCGTTTGAGACCCTCCCGATGAGGGTGCCCTCTGCGGTTCTTCGATCTGTACAGTCCACGTTTACAAATTTTGTTTGGAATTAGAAATGCCTTAGGTTTTCTAAACTGATTCTGATATCACCTATCTTCAATGGAGGTTTGGCACTTCCTAATATAATTTTATATTATCTAGTGATCCATCTGAGGCATATTGCCTCTTGGTCTACGCTTTATTCATATAATCGCTGGACTGAGATTGAACGGTTGTGGCTGGCAACAACTCATCTGGGGACAATGATCTGGGGGTTTTCACCATCTATTCCAGCTACTGACTTGCTTAGTCCCATGTTGTTTACCAGGGAGATCTGGTATAAGAGTAGGATTAGATATAGCCTTTCAACACTCTGTTCACCTCATACTCTATTTCTCTTTACTTCTCATCTCTTAGAAAGCTTGGGAGCAGGGATGGTTAGACTGCGGATGGCTGCAAGGCTTTATTGCTTTGTCAAATTGAAGGAGGACCTTCAGACTAAATTTTCCCTTTCGAGCACCTTGGCATTCCAGTACCGCAGAATCTATCACTATTGAAAGAGCGTGTTGGGTTCATTAGATGTTCTGACTCCTCTTTTGAACATATCTGTGCTGGTGGCCCCTCATCTAAGGGTCTTATCTCTGATATTTATCAGATACTGATCTCCTCAGACTTTTCTACAGACTTTAAACACCTATATATGCGAAAATGGTTGGATTGGATTAAAAAGGAGCTTTCGCTGGAGACTTGGCACACCATATGGAAGAGTATGCACTCTAGCTCTTCTTGTAAAACTTTCAGGGAAAATCAATTAAAGATTTTAACACACTAGTATCATACGCCAAAAGTATTACACACCCTGAATCCTGAGTTGCTGGATCTCTGTTGGAGATGTTCTTAGGCGAAAGCTTCCTTATATCATGTTTTCTGGTCCTGCCCAGTGATAGAGTCCTATTGGCTGCAGGTGACCTGATTAGTCCAGGATATTCTAGGAGTCCATATTTCTAGGGACCCTTTAGTGCTCCTCTTGAATATGGTTCCTACGACACTTAGGGGCCAGGGCGCCAAGCTGCTTCATATATTATCTGCTTCTAAATGCCTGATTGCTCTTTACTGGAGATGCCTCCTTCTCCCTACGAGATCTGATCTTTATGCTCGGATACAAGACATCTGATCCTTAGAATATTCGATTGCACTTTAGCGTGGTACGGTGGCCAAGTTTCTAAACATTTGGCAGGTATGGGACACTTGCAAGTCTATAACACCATTATAGATGTGGAAAGACTTTGTTCTTTTTTTATATATATATATATATATATATATATATATATATATATATTTATTTATTTTTATTACATATTATTATTAATTAGTAAATTAATATATGAATGTGTCCATCTGTTCTGGACAGTTCACCTTACTGTATATTGTATGTGCTTGAAAAATATAAAACAAAAAAAAAGTGGTGGTGCATATGCATGACCACAGCTCCATTCACTTCAACTAGGCCACCGAGTACAGCACTTGAGGCAGTAGCATAAAGCAGAATGGACCAGTGGTAATGCATGCACAGCACCACTTTTTTCTTGTGGCCCTGCTCGGAAGCACTTGCAGACTGCTATTCTTGTGATGCTGGGGGGTTCGAGTGATCAGACACCACTGATCTAGAACCCATCTTCTATCCTGTGGATTAGGGATACGTGTTATTATTGGGACACCCCTTTAAGTAACTTTAAAAACATAACCATTATAAGTTATCCATTTAATTTACTGGCTCATAAAGCAATCACAGGCCGCATGCTGAATATGAAGAAAAACAATCCCTTAGATGTGTTAAAGGATAGAAATCCATCAGTCAAGATTTTCTTTAGATAAATTATTTGTTTAACAGTGGTGTTTTCTTGCATTCATTTTACAGATGGGAAACTTTGATAAATCGTTTCGCCCACAATCTACTTGAGGGAATGAAAGAGGGATGGGTAAGAACATTCTTCATTTCATTTTTACGAGTAAATGTGACAGAACGAAGAAGTTAAATATTGCTAACTAAAAGGGAAATACAGCCAACATCTCTATTGTGACAAATCTGCACATGAAAATTTGAATATAGCAGAAAAAAAAGATATACAGTCATTCAATTTTGTTAAACAGTGGCTCATTTTAAATTCATGCCTCTATCATTCTTAAAATTCCCTCTAGAGAGGAAGGTTTTATGTTAAGGAACAGATCTGAGCAGGAGGTCAGAGGGAGGGAGAGATAAGTTCCTTTCTGGGTTCAGGGGATTTAGGCTAAATGCACACGATCAGGATTGTGTGCGGATTTTCCGCACTGATTTGCGTGCAGAAATTCCGCACCGTAGGTCATGTACATTGTATTCTATGAGAATTTGAAATTCTCAATGCACATGATGCCGATTTTTTCCACGCAGATTTTGACCTGGGGTGCGGATTTTAAAATCCGTAGCATGTTAATTTAGGCTAAATGCACACGATCAGGATTGTGTGCGGGAATTCTGCACCGTAGGTCATGTACATTGTATTCTATGAGAATTTGAAATTCTCAATGCACACGATGCATTTTTTTTTTCTGTGCGGATTATGACTTGCGGTGCGGATTTTAAAATCCACAGCATGTCAATTTATTTTATTTTTCCTGACTGGGTTTTCTTCATTCACTTAGTAAAATCCACATGCATTTGCCTGTGAACACCTGTGGATTTCAGTGCGGATTCTCCGCACATGAATCCTGAACGTGTGCATGTACCCTTAGGCCTCATGCACACGACCGTTGTTTTATTCCGAGTCCGTTGTTCAGTTTTTCTTGATTTTCTGCGGACCCATTGACTTTCAATGGGTCAGTTGAAAACTCGGCTAATACACCGTTTGTCATCCGCGTCCGTGATCCGTGGTTCCAGTCCGTCAAAAAAATATAACCTGTCCTATTTTTTTCCCGGAAAACGGTTCGCGGACCCATTCAAGTCAATGGGACCGTGAAAAAATTCGGAGGCACACAAGATTGTCATCCGCTTTTTTCATATCATTTGCATGGCAAACTTGACTTAGACTTTTTTTTTACTTTCCTTCATGTCTGGTGATCCTCCAAAAATAAAGGAGGACACACGGAAACAAAAACGGATCACTGCACAACGGAACCCCATTTTGCGGAACGGAAAACAACAACGGTCGTGTGCATGAGGCCTTAGGGTGTTTTAGGCAGTGCAGGGAAATTGGGTTGATAGTTGTGGGAAGCAGAAACATGGTTTGCAATGAATATTTCATTAGTTACAATTCTGGTACAATTTGTTGTGAAGTTTGCATTTTGGATGAAGACCAATGTCTCAGAAGAACTAGGTGTGAACAATAGAGGAGGGGCTGTATTTCCCTTAATCAGGGACTAATCAAAGAACAGCTGGATGCAAGGGTGAATAGTCAGAGCAAACAAACAGGTAATAAAGACACAGGGAATGGAGACTGGGACGTTGACATAGCAGTAAATATGAGGCCTGGACCCTTAGATGATAGGAAAGTTGGGAGAAGCTGGATGCTGAATGCTGACATACCAGGGCTAAACGCAGCCGATTTTCAGCCAAAGCCAGAAGTGGATGCAGCAGGAAGGAGACGTGTAAATCCTTCTAATTCCTTTCCAATCCGTTTCTGACTTTGGCTGAAAATCCTGTAGGCAGGTCTTCTTCAAATCCTCATCCAAAAAACTCCATGCAAACTTAGCCTTAGTGCATGCACATGACCATATTTTTGGTCTGCACCCATTCATTTCAATGGGGGCAAAAAAGATTTGGACAACACCGTGTGCTGCCTGCATCTGAATGCCTGTTCTGTGGCCCCCCAAGAATATAGAACCTGTCCTATTCTTGTCTGTTTTGCAGGGGGAATTCTCTATTGGCAATATATATATTTTTTTTGCAATGCACGCAATATGGGGAGGGAGGTCCAAGGAGTATTATATACTGGCACTACTGGTGGAAACGAGGGAACATTATACACTGGAACTATTAAATATATATACAGCCACATCAGGAGGCATTATAATACAGGGCACAGTACCGGGGAGTTATAACTGCAGAGGGCATCAGATCTACATGGGGACCTACAGAGGGCATAGATCTACATTAGGGGCGGCATTATAAATACTGAGGGCACTATGGTGGTATTATTATTCGGGAATCGTTGTGTTGATTGTTAGTGAAGGAGACCGCTGCTATTACATGCAGCGATCTCCTTCATACTATGGGGAGGAGCGATCACTCGTCCCCATATAGAATAGGTTGGGAAAGGGTTAAATCACTTATTAGCTGCACAGTCCCAAAGTTGTATTTTACACTTCTGATTGTAAAGTACATTATTTATACCATTTGCTATATTATTTCATTTTCTGTCCTTCTGTGTTTGTTGTGCCTACAGCCATATTTTTACTTTACAATAAAAATATAAAACCAAACAGATATATGTGGTTATTTTGTAAAAAAAAAATATATATATATTCACTTACAATAACACCAGCAGAAACAATCACACAATATACATTATATTTGCATTAGCGTGGCAGAAATGCTGTTTATTATTACTCACTACACACATCATATCCGGACAGCAGCACCTCCCCCACCTCTCTTATCTCAGGAGTGTATGTACACAAAGCAGAGCTCCTTATCTCTGTATCACACTCTATACAGATACATACAATAGCGTCATAGACCGTATCACACCTGCTAGGATTAGATACACAGCTGAGCAGACTGTATCACACATGATAGGATCCTCTGTGCTGCTGGGGACCCTGCTCCTCCACTATGTAACTCTCATCCTCTGACTTTCACAAGGTCAGCACTCTCCTCTTCTGAAATCCTCTGTGCCGCTGGCAGGACCCTGCTCCTCCACTATGTAACTCTCATCCTCTGACTTCCACAAGGTCAGCACTCTCCTCTTCTGAAATCCTCTGTGCCGCTGGCAGGACCCTGCTCCTCCACTATGTAACTCTCATCCTCTGACTTCCACAAGGTCAGCACTCTCCTCTTCTGAAATCCTCTGTGCCGCTGGGAGGACCCTTGTCCTTCCACTATGTAACTCTAATCCTGTGACCCCCACAAGATCAGCACACTCCTCTCTTGAAATACTCTGTGCTGCTGGGAGGACCCTAGTCCTTCCACTATGTAACTCTCATCCTGTGACCTCCACAAGATCAGCACACTCCTCTCCTGAAATACTCTGTGCTGCTGGGAGGACCCTAGTCCTTCCACTATGTAACTCTCATCCTGTGACCTCCACAAGATCAGCACACTCCTCTCCTGAAATACTCTGTGCTGCTGGGAGGACCCTAGTCCTTCCACTATGTAACTCTCATCCTGTGACCTCCACAAGATCAGCACACTCCTCTCCTGAAATACTCTGTGCTGCTGGGAGGACCTTAGTCCTTCCACTATGTAACTCTCATCCTGTGACCTCCACAAGATCAGCACACTCCTCTCCTGAAATACTCTGTGCTGCTGGGAGGACCCTAGTCCTTCCACTATGTAACTCTCATCCTGTGACCTCCACAAGATCAGCACACTCCTCTTCTGAAATCATCTGTGCTGCTTGGACCCTGCTCCTTCCACTGTGTAACAGGATTATATGCAGCAGCTCAGCAAACATTATCACACATGACACTATTAGATACACAGTTTAGCAGCTCAGCAGACAGTATCACACATGGCAGAATTAGATACACAGCTCATCATGCAGTATCACACATGACAGGATTAGATGCGAAGCTCAAAGGACAGTATCCCACATGGCAGAATTAAATATATATCTCATCATACAGTATCACACATAATAGAATTAGATACAAAGCTCAAAGGACATTATTACACATGATAGGATTAGATATACAGCTTAGCAGACAGTATTACACATGGTAGGATTAGATACACCGCTCAGAGGACAGTATGACACATGATCTGATTAAATACACAGCTCACAGGGCAGTATCACAAATGATAGGATTAGATACATAGCTCCGCAGACAGTACTGCACATCCTAGGAATAGATACACAGCTCAGAGGACAGTATCACATATGATTGGATTAGATACATAGTTCAGCAGACAATCAATAATCAATAAGTATTTTAAATACCATGCAAAAATTGCAGTATATACTGATTTCCAATGTGTCTGAATTGTATTATGTACATTTGTAACATGTAATAGGAGTGCTAAAAAAATATAATAATCTCTGCATAATACTGTGCTTGGTGTGTGTTATTTTGAATATAATAAATATAATATCAGACTAGCACTGTATACTGACACCAAGTGCTACAGGTCAAATATATATGGTAATCATTGCAGAGTAAAAAAAAAAAGAGCGTCCGTCGGAGGGATTTGTTTAATGTATGCAATATATTATTATATATGTTAAATGTAAGACAAAGACCTGATGTGAACACGGCCAAATTTCACAGTTGTAATTCCATTTCCAGGTCTTGACCTTATGTTGAGGTATTAGCTAGTAACACAATGTGCCACCTGCTGTCTGAAAGTTGTATTGCAATTAATCCAATTTAGATATAACGTCATTTTGTGACACACATCTCAGGACATGTTGAGATAAGTGAGCAGTTAAGTGTGGACACATCTGTAGTAAAACAAAGGGAATTGAATTTACTAATACTCCATGAGGAATCATTTATTTTAAACCCATTTGGATATCTTGTATCATATTACTCAAGCTAATAGTGTATTGCATGCTACTGTATATACAAGTCATAGTTTTTTACAATACTCCATTCATCAGCACTTCATAGTGTAAAAATTTATAGAAGACCCCTTTACATGTCCTGATGTAGCAAGCAAAAGAGTTCTTTCCCCACAATCACCTGCTCATCAGTGGAGGGGACCACTACATTTACATGTAGCTATTGCCACAGTATGTGTAGGAGTGATCGCTAATGCCATTGCTCATCCCCATATCCCATACTGAATCAACATTTGCCGACAGTTGAGTGATGTTCAGTAGGCAGTGTGACCACAGCATCTGAGAAGGCTAAAACCTGTAAGCACGCTCTTCAGGGTCAGGCGTGCTTTCCCCTCGTAGAGATGGGGGGAAAGCACCCTGTTGTAATAATGAGCACGAGCCTGAACTAAGCTTCCAGGCTCATTATTAGTATATCCTAGTTCAGGCCAACAAGTGGCAGCACTGAACTAGGATATAGTGATATACAGAATACTGGAGCATTTTTTCTTATTCTGTACAAGTTATAATCTGATGATTGCAAGTTGTGGTCTACTTGAGGACCTAACAAAAGTATTTTAAAAGAATATATTTTTTTCATATAAAAAAATAAAAACAATCTATAAAAAATGTAATCAACCCCTTTCCCCAATATCAAAATAAATAAACAATTAAAGAAATAACATCATGGGCATTGCCGTGTGCGAAAACGCCCATACTATTAAAATATATTAAAGTCATCCCATATGGTGAATGGTGTAACGGGAAAAAAAATGGCCGATTATTCGTTTTTTTCATCACTTTACTTCGCAAAAATGTTATAATAAGTTATCAAAATGTCATACATTTCTCAAAAAGGCATACCGTATAAAAAAAATTCTGAAAATGGAGATGAAAAGAAAATATGTTTTTCAAAAGTTTTTTTTTCAGTAATAAAACGCAATAAAAACTATACATATGTGGTATCGCTGGATTCTTAGTCACCTGGAGAATGAAGAGCACAAGTCAGTTTTACTGCATAGAAAACACCATAAATTTTTTTTTTGCAATTCCACCCCATTTGGATTTTTTTCCCGCTTTCCACTACATCCTGTGCAATATTAAATGGTGGCATTAGAAAGTAAAACTTATCCAACAAAAATGCCACCATTATTAGGCAAATGAGTATTTTGACCACATCATCCTCTTTATGCATGTTGTCTTACTCCAAGCTGTATAGGCTCGAAAGCCTACTACCAATTAAGCATATTAGGTGATGTGCATCTCTGTAATGAGAAGGGGTGTGGTCTAATGACATCAACACCCTATATTAGATTTGCATAATTATTAGGCAACTTCCTTTCCTTTGGCAAAATGGGTCAAAAGAAGGACTTGACAGGCTCAGAAAAGTCAAAAATAGTGAGATATCTTGCAGAGGGATGCAGCACTCTTAAAATTGCAAAGCTTCTGAAGCGTGATCATCGAACAATCAAGCATTTCATTCAAAATAGTCAACAGGGTCGCAAGAAGCGTGTGGAAAAACCAAGGCGCAAAATAACTGCCCATGAACTGAGAATAGTCAAGCGTGCAGCTGCCAAGATGCCACTTGCCACCAGTTTGGCCATATTTCAGAGCTGCAACATCACTGGAGTGCCCAAAAGCACAAGGTGTGCAATACTCAGAGACATGGCCAAGGTAAGAAAGGCTGAAAGACGACCACCACTGAACAAGACACACAAGCAGAAACGTCAAGACTGGGCCAAGAAATATCTCAAGACTGATTTTTCTAAGGTTTTATGGACTGATGAAATGAGAGTGAGTCTTGATGGGCCAGATGGATGGGCCCGTGGCTGGATTGGTAAAGGGCAGAGAGCTCCAGTCCGACTCAGACGCCAGCAAGGTGGAGGTGGAGTACTGGTTTGGGCTGGTATCATCAAAGATGAGCTTGTGGGGCCTTTTTCGGGTTGAGGATGGAGTCAAGCTCAACTCCCAGTCCTACTGCCAGTTTCTGGAAGACACCTTCTTCAAGCAGTGGTACAGGAAGAAGTCTGCATCCTTCAAGAAAAACATGATTTTCATGCAGAACAATGCTCCATCACACGCGTCCAAGTACTCCACAGCGTGGCTGGCAAGAAAGGGTATAAAAGAAGAAAATCTAATGACATGGCCTCCTTGTTCACCTGATCTGAACCCCATTGAGAACCTGTGGTCCATCATCAAATGTGAGATTTACAAGGAGGGAAAACAGTACACCTCTCTGAACAGTGTCTGGGAGGCTGTGGTTGCTGCTGCACGCAATGTTGATGGTGAACAGATCAAAACACTGACAGAATCCATGGATGGCAGGCTTTTGAGTGTCCTTGCAAAGAAAGGTGGCTATATTGGTCACTGATTTGTTTTTGTTTTGTTTTTGAATGTCAGAAATGTATATTTGTGAATGTTGAGATGTTATATTGGTTTCACTGGTAAAAATAAATAATTGAAATGGGTATATATTTGTTTTTTGTTAAGTTGCCTAATAATTATGCACAGTAATAGTCACCTGCACACACAGATATCCCCCTAAAATAGCTAAAACTAAAAACAAACTAAAAACTACTTCCAAAAATATTCAGCTTTGATATTAATGAGTTTTTTGGGTTCATTGAGAACATGGTTGTTGTTCAATAATAAAATTAATCCTCAAAAATACAACTTGCCTAATAATTCTGCACTCCCTGTAGACCCTGATACGGCTATGTGTATGGAAGAATAAAAAAGTTATGGCTCTGTGAAGACAAGGAGCGAAGAATGAAAATGCAAAAATGGAAAATCGCCATGTCAGGAAAGGGTTAATGCCAACACAACATTATTAACTTCAAAGTGACAATGATATACAGTATATGGCTATGGGAAAAAGAATGATGGCCAGTGGTAAAAATTAGCCTGACTAAAACCACAGTGCACCTTCAGATTTTTTATTATTGAAGGGAAAAATACTGAAAAGTACATAGTTTGACACTAGGCCATATTCTGTTATCACTAAGTTATTGTCATATTGTTTAGGCACATTAAGAGATTAATGTTTTCTGCAAAGAAAAAAACTACTGTCTTGACCGGCGTGCCGATCACATACGTGACGCAAAGGGAGGGAAATGGGAAGGCCCTGTCCAAGGGAGAGGGAAAGGTGGTGACCCCTAACTCACCTTGAGGCTGGCACCTGACTGCCCTGACGTCCCTAGACGGGTTTCTCACCCATACGCCGATCACGTGCCTAAACCCTGGCTTTCCCTGAGATGAGCCCTATGTAGTGAACGGGGCGGTGGGAACACTAGTCCGCACCACTGACACTAAAAGGAAAACACCAAGGAGAGGACAGACAATACAGACAAACATATAATCCCAGGTGGGCGACAACAGCAGACCACAAAGGCCCAACAGGGATCCGGAGGGTAACGCTCTGGAACAACAACCAGGAATCACAGCTACACAGCTCCAGTGGGTCAGTATAGAAGTCCAGGCAGGAAGCTCTATATCTGGCAACCAGAGAAGGGAGAGAGGGGAATATAAGGAGGTTAGAAGTGCTGGACAAGAAACAGCTGAGGAGAAGAAGCTGCGGATCCCTGAGTGAGCCAAAAAGGGTTGCAAGGCAAACCCAGAAAGCTACCATTAATAAACAGCACTGTCTTTAGACATAGAGCGCGCAGCCACCCGTTGCGACTTCCTGACCCCGGGTATAACGGAGTCAGGCGTGGCTCTTGACACCCTCGTGACAACTACCTGGTGTTGTGTTTGTCATTGCCAATTTATGCATCTATTTATCGATTTCAATAAAGATATATTTTTGTATTATATTTTTGTATATGCTGTATTGCGTTTTATTCGTGCTGTACAACCGTATTCCGGTTTTGTGTTTTATCGCTCATTGGTACCCAGAGATGTCTCTATCCTCAGTAAGTACAGTTAGCTTTTTCAGACAAGGTATGGTAGTCCACAAACCTTCTGTAAAATCTCTTTCTTTACCAGGGCTGGATTGTCCCTTTTTCAATTTGTAATCCACATGGTTCGGATTTCCCTGGCACACAGCTTCCTGTTGCTGTCTAGCTGTTTACTCCTCAGCAGCTCACACTAGACTCAATTCTATTTCTTCTTAGAGTGAAGTGGCGTAGTGCCAGCCCTGCGTAGCCACAAGGACCTCCCTCTGTTATCACTCCATACACGTCTTATGGGACAAGTAGTACACAAATGCAATATGTTAACCCTTTGCAGTGACTGTGATTTATGATACATCATCATGTGAGTACCGTACATTAGACCTGCGATCAGTTAGGAGCTATTATGCAGTAACTTTGGGTCAAGGGAGCCACGGTTGGTCGGGAAGATCCTCTTGGAACGAGCACAGTTGTCAGAATCAGCCCTGAGTCAAAGAAAATGGTGGGAATGGGAACTAGGAAAATGTCCTAATGATGTTTGGTAAAGTGTTTTGATATCAACTTAGAATTCATCTCCCAATTTTGATTTAAAAAAATGACACAATTTATGTCAGATCATTTATGTTACATTAAAGGGGTTCTGCAGTTTGCTTAAACTGATGATCTATCCTCTGGATAGATCATCAGCATCTGATCGCCGGGGGTCCGACACCTGGGACCCCCGCCGATCAGCTGTTTGAGAAGGCAACGGGGCTCCAGGAGCGCAGAGGCCTTCTGTTTACCACAGGCCCAGTGACGTCACGACTAGTATCAACTGGCCTGGGCGCAGCTAAGCTCCATCCAAGTGAACAGAGCTTAGCCGCGCCCAGGTTAGTTGATACTAGTCGTGACGTCACTGGGCCAGCGGTAAACAGGAGCGCCGCGGCCTTCTCAAACAGCTGATCGGCTGGGGTCCCGGGTGTCGGACCCCCGCCGATCAGATGCTGATGATCTATCCAGAGGATAGATCATCAGTTTAAAGAAACTGCAGAACCTCTTTAATTTAAACACTTACAATAATACACTTCAGACAATTTTCCATGTTATACTTGTCTAAAAAGTCATAACATAACCCATTCCTTGATATATGAGTTGGTTCATTTTTCAGCAGTATAACATACATAATACATTTGGTAATAGCAGGAAATGTCATGGCAAGACATAGCTTAGGTAACAATGTGTAGCGCAGCTATGATGCAATGTTCATTCATACTGTACCCATCCTTATCTCCTGTTTAAAACCAATAGTGGCTGTACAAATCACATTTTAATATTCTTTTAATAAACTTAGTATTTTAAATGTGTGTATCCATTCTTTCAGTGATATAAAATATTTACAACGTCTGGCTTCAGATATTTCATTGCTAGTTAAGTATAAGCTATAAAATGACAGAGAGAGCAATTACTCAATGCAAATTTAAGGCAAGCACATTCTGTTAAGATCAGCTAATGCACTGGAAACATTTGAGCTAGTTATCTGTTTATAGTTTTCTAACTGTCTGGACTTGCTGCTTCCTGCTCTTCTTTCTCTCTAATATTTGCAGAGTGTAAATTCAAGCTGTATGTTACTTTTTGTCTTTTTAGTTGAAAAAAATTAAGGCAGCCTGTCAATAATTCATTTGATCACGAGAAGTCTTGCATAATAAATGTTGTAGTAGGCAATGTCCTTTTGGGGATGAGAGAGCAAACTGGTGCAAAACTATGGAAGATGTGTAAGTGATAGTTAGGACTCAGGTGCCCGAGGAAGGCCATGGATGCCTCTTTGACATCATGTCACCAGTTCTATAAATGTCGCATTTGATGGTGAACTGAATAAAAGAGTTAAATAGAGGCCTGGATGCATTTCTGCTGTGTAATATGTAGTGTTGAGCAAATTAAAGTATCCGAAATTGACTTAGATCCGAATTTCAGGAAAAAGTAGCATAAACTCGTACTTCATAGTAACAAATCAATTTTCTCTGAAATGGAAGTAAAAAAAAAAATCATACGCAACTCATCCATTTGAGTGTGAAGAGGCTGCCTCGGACATCTTGATTTAAGATCCTGCGTAAAATATCATGCACGGTGACTAGAGATAAGTGAATCTAAGTTGACAAAGAGGAATTCGATCCAAATTTCAGGAAAAATTTGATTTGCTCCGAATTTCCTCACACTTCGTGGTAACGAATTGTATTTTTTTCCTAAAATGGCTGCTCTGCGTGTTAAGACATGGAGAAAAGAACTCTGGGAACGAGGGATCACCCACAATGCCATGCATGCAGCCAATCAGCAGCCAGTCAGCCCTGTGATGTCATAGCCTTATCAAATAGATTTAGCCATCTTGGATTCTGCTATTTTCCAGTGTACTTAGTGCAGGGAGAGATGTCAGCAGGCACTAGGGACAGTGCTAGGAAAAACTTCATTGTGCTGAAAAAACTATTTACCAGTTATTATCCTTAGTGCGGTGAAGTGACAAAATTACAGCCTTTTTTGGGGTGTATTAGTGAGAAAAAAAAGTATTAGCCGTGCAGTTATATGTTCTAAAGCCTTTTTTTGGGTGTATTAGTGGGGGAAAAAGAGGGCTTATTTGCCGTTCAGCGGTGCATATATATGTTCTGAAGCCTTTTTTCGGGTGTATTAGTGGAAGAAAAAAAAGCGGGGGAGTTTATTAGCCTTTGTGCGGTGATGCTACAAAATTCCAGCATTTTGGGGTGTCTTAGTGGGGGAAAAAAATATTATTAGCCATTTAGCGGTGCAGTTATGTATTCCAAAGCCTTTATTAGGGTGTATTAGTGGAAAAAAGAAAAAAGGTCTTGTTAGCCATGGTGCGGTGAAGTGACAACATTATAACCTCAATTGCAATACAGATTTTGCAATATATGTAATTACTTGCAAAGAGTGTCATTTGCTATATGTAGAATGCACAATGCAGCAGTTTAAAGTTAGGGTGCGCAAACATTTGTCAGATATCCCACATTTTAAGACACGCAATGTCTCTGCATCCGCCATGTTTTTACAAATGTCTATTTATTTGCAAGCCTGCATTTCGCCACTGTTCGCAAAGGGAACACGCTGTACAGGGAATAGAAAGGGTCTCCTTTCCTATTAGAGGAGGTGATCATAAACAAAAACTTTTGAGTAGGGAAGCATTTTGGATGTTTGCATTTTGGGAAGTTGCACCCCCAACGTTCTGAACAAAAACATGACTTAGTTCTCCAATATAAATAAATGTTGCTTTTTAACAAGGATCGATTTTAAGGGTTAAACATTTTTTCAGGTGTTTTGTAGTTCACCTCCCACAGTGATCATGTGATAGGAACTAGTAATTTTTTAAAAATCAATAAATATTTTATTTTCTTCAATAATAATGACAAAACATTTAAACAAAGCAGAAAGAAAGAACACACCAAAAGGACTTATACACATATAAAAGAGATATTACTATCGTTTTAACATCATCACAGACGATGGCATTAAATCCAGCTCTGTAAACTCAAGCATAATACTTTTAATCCCAAATATCCCCCCCCCCTTCCCTTGGCTGCTGTCGCTGATAGCCCAAACCCCATACTCCCCCCTCGTACCCGTCCACTTACACCACCCAACAAAGCGAGATAGTCAGTCCACCTCGCTTCTACAAGACAGAGGGATATCGCGTACCTTGCCTTCTCCGCCTCTCATTGAGCTTTATTTGGGACATAATCCGTCTCCACTCCTCAAATGCTGGAGATATGGGGGAACCCCATCTCTTAGCTATTAGAACCTTTGCTATCAAGCAGCCCTTCAGCCAGATTAAGTGATGTACGGAAGAATTTGGCTTTTTTGGTATATAGGAACCCAAAATCATGGAAATCATATCCGGTACACAGGATTGGGGGAAATCCCCTTGAAGTGCTGTAAATACCTGCTCCCAAAACCGCTTTATCACACTACATTCCCATAAAAGATGGATATATCCAGCATTGGGGCTGCCACACTTTTGACAAAAAAATTCACGACCTCTGTTATTAGCAAACTTAGCCTGCATTTGCGGTGTATAATATAACCTATGCAAAATGTTAAACTGGATCAATCTATAAGGCCCCTTTCACACGGTTTCCGCGCGACTGCAAAACATTGTAATGCGTTTTGCACACGCGTGAGAAAAAACTGCATGTTTGGTACCCAAACCCGAACTTCTTCACAGAGGTTCGGGTTTGGGTTAGGTGCTGGGTAGATTGTATTATTTTCCCTTATAACATGGTTATAAGGGAAAATAATAGCATTCTGAATGCAGAATGCATAGTACAATAGCACTGGAGGGGTTAAAAAAATAAAAATTAAACTCACCTTAATCCACTTGCTCGCGCAGCCCGGCTTCTCTTCTGTCTTCTTTTTTGCTGTCTTCAGGAACAGGACCTGTGGTGACGTCACTCCGATCATCACATGGTCCATCACATGATCCATCACCATGGTAAAAGATCATGTGACGGACCATGTGATGACCGGAGTGACGTCACCACAAGTTCTGTTCCTGCACATAGCAAAAAAGAAGACAGAAGAGAAGCCGGGCTGCGCGAGCAAGTGGATTAAGGGGAGTTTAATTATTATTATTTTTTTTTAACCCCTCCAGCTCTATTGTACTATGCATTCTGTATTCAGAATGCTATTATTTTCCCTTATAACCATGTTATAAGGGAAAATAATAATGATCGGGTCTCCATCCCGATCGTCTCCTTGCAACCGTGCGTGAAAAAGCACTTACTTGCGGATGCTTGCGGTTTTCACGCAACCTTATTAATTTCTATGGGGCCTGCGTTACGTGAAAAACACACAAAGAGGAGCAGCCCCATAGAAATGAATGGGTCAGGATTCAGTGCGGGTGCAATGCGTTCAACTCACTCATCGCATCCGCGCGGAATACTCACCCATGTGAAAGGGGCCTAACTGGTTGCAGATACTAACTTTTTCGTATTTTGGAAAATCTGTGGCCAGACGAGGGGGGAAGTTTTCAGTTCCTGCTCCCATTTAGGTATACTTTTAAAGGAAGTCACCGTGGACAGTGAAACTCGCATTTTCAAATAAATCTGTGCCATTTTAATATTTTTCCCTAAGTGAAAAAAACAATAATCAAAAAAAGGGTGTTATTGAGTAATCATATATGTTTTATTAAGTGTAGCTTCGTATGCATGTTTTAAACGTGCGTACATAAATTGGTCTAAAAATGAGATATTTGTGAAATTGAAGTCCCCTAAGACTTTAAAACGATCTGCGACAAACAGATGTGCCACTCTAGTGATACCCCTACAACTCCAATAAGTGTGGTCGGTTATTTTCAAAAATTCGGGTAAGTTCTGATTCTTCCACAACGGGGTAAAATGAAGCACATGTGACACCTGCAAAGTAGTTTTCAATATATCCCAAACCCTCTGCAGAGTTCTCGGGATTAAATAACTAGTGTCCAAATCTCCAAACTGTGCTGTTTCTAAGTGCATAAAAATATTATCAAGTGACCTACCAGTTACCCTAATTAGATACTGCCCAAGTGCATTCTCTCTAAAATTACAGCATCTTTGTAGCTGCACAGAAAAAAAAATACCCTTGAAAGAAAGGAAGTGATAGTCCCCCTTCTGACTCGGCCAGCCACAAATACCTCTGCTTTATACGAAACCTCTTCCTCCCCCAAATTAGGTAGTTTATTAAAGAGGTAGTATGATCATTTTAACTAATGCCAGTAGATCGGATTGCGATATTAACAATTTTTGCCAGGCTCTGATTTTCCCCTTTTTATCTATTACCGGGGAAAGATTTAACTCGTAAAATCTACTTATAGGGACACCTATCTTTTTCCCCAGATAGTCCAGAGAGTCATCCAAAGACAACATCCGGACCCGGGAACCCCCTTCGGGGGCATTTCGATTTAGCGGGAGGAGTGAGGACTTAGCCCAGTTGATTAAGTAGACTAAACTCCTCTATCACCTGCATAACATAGGGGACAGCTTTTCAGCCCTGATCCAGAAAGAGAATAACATCGTCTGCGTAGAGCCTCATTTTATCACCCTCTCCCGCTACCCCAAAGCCCCGAATATGACCATTCAAACGACTCCTACAAGCCAACGGCTCCATAAATATTGCAAATAAAAGGGGAGAGAGCGGGCAACCCTGTCTCATACCGCGTTGAAGCTCAATAATAGAGGAATTAACCCCATCAATGTTAACTCGGGCTATTGGTTGAGTATATAACAGTTGAGCCATTGCGATAAAAGTAGTCCCTAATCGAAAATGTGCCATAGTTCGCCACAGGATGGACCACTCCACCCTGTCGAACGCTTTAGCAGCATCCAGAGACAGGATGGAGTGGTCCGGTCCCCCCCCTACCGACAGGTTCAAATACACCCCATAGAGATTCGCCTGAATCTGTCTCCCAGGAATAAATCCTGTTTGATTAGAATGAACCAGGGCTGCAATTACCCATTTAAGACGGTTTGCTAAAAATTTTGCAAAAATCTTATAGTCTGTATTAAGGAGTGATATGGGCCTGTAAGACCCAACCTCACTGCCGTCCTTATCTTTTTTTTAATTAAAGTGATAATTGCCTCCCTAAAATATGGAGGGAGAGATCCATATCTATATGATTCATTTAAAACCTGCAGCAGAATAGGGAGAAGTGCCTTAGCGTGGTACCTATAAAGTTCAAATGGCAAACCATCCGCCCCAGGGGAAGAGTTATATTTAACCGAGCGAAGGGCATCCTTTAACTCTGCCTGTCGTATTGGATGATCGAGCATTCTGGTTTCCTGAGGCAAGAGAAAAGGCATTTCTAATTGGCCCAAATAGTCATAAATTTTTGAGGGACAGCATACAGTTTCAGATCTGTATATATTAGAATAATACTCGGCGAATTCCTGTCTGATCTGCTCTGGATCCTTGACTATCTGGCCCCGAGTATTTCTAATATATCAAATTTTAGTCCCACCCCTTTGATTAGCGACCAGTGCAGCTAACAATTTCCCTGTTTTTCCCTCCTCACTAAAACGTCTCTGTCCTTGAAAAAAAAGTTTATATTGGGCCTTGTTTACCGTAAATGTCCTATATTGTTGGTTAGCATCTTCCAGTTCTATGCGTAGGGAATCCGTACAGTGTTTCGTCAAAGCCCCCTGCAACTTTCTAACTGTCTCCCTCATTGCATTTTCCTGCTTATGGAACTCCACTTGTTGTCTTTTTATTTTACCGCAATAGAGGCCTCTAATGTAGGCCTTCAAAGCGTCCTATACAAAATGGATATGGGTGGAGCCCTCATTCCGATGCCAAAATTCAAGAATCTCTGCATTGATTAAATCCCGCTCACCAATGACGTCCAACCAATGGGGTTCAGTCTAAAGGTTCTATTGGGGCCCGTATTTACCCCCACTTTCCTGAGCAGAAGCAATACCAGAGAATGGTCAGAGATTCCGTGCAGTTCATATTTCATCTTCACCACTTGATCAGACATAGCCCCGTTTGCAAACGCTAAGTCGATTCTTGACATTGACCTGTACGTCCGGCCAAATGACGCCAGACATCAACCCATGCAGGCTCCTGGGTAATGCTACACAGGAGAGACCGAGTATGCCTCTGCTCAGGGGAGAGAGATATCCTATCCAGTCTCGGATCCAATACCGAATTAAAGTCACCTACCAGTAACAACGGGCACGGGGGTTTACTGCAAATAAACGTAGACAGCAAAGATAGAGCAGTGGACGCAAAAGGGGGAGGCACATAGACAAAGGCTAAAATAGTCTCCTGTCCACTCCACTGTCCATAAAGAAACACAAATCGACCGTCCCTATCCACCTTAACATCCAACGGCTGAAAATCAACTCCATGATGAATATACACACTCACACCCCTCTAATATGATGACAGGTATGAGTGGTATTCCAATTTCGCCCATCGCCTCTTTAATTGGGGGAGCTTACCAGCCGTTGCATGCGTCTCCAATAAGGCCACAATTGCCGGGAGGTGCCGAACCATAACATCAAACACCATGTCCTTTTAACTCTATCCCCCAGCCCTCGCACATTCCAACACAGAACCCTATGCGTCATTCTAAGCTATCCAAAGCTAAAGCACTCTGTAGACCGGCATGAGGGGGAAGAGGGGCCTCCTAGGCCCAGTGACAGCAGTCAACCTCCCCATCCCCTCCCAATCCCTAGTACCCACCCCCCACCCATAACCGCTACCCCAACCCACCATTTAGCTCACAGGGAGTGTTATCCCCATCAACCTCTTCCACTTCGCCAACCCCACTCCCGATCAAGCCCCACTCCTCACTCCACACCGCCATATAGGAAACGTAAAAAAAATGTAGACATGGTCAAAAAATGAGAAATCCCAATGGGGGCTGCAAACCGTCCGAATCAAGCCACTGTGCAGCCTCCGTAGGTGTGGGGAAAAATTGCACAGAATCGTTATGAACCACCCTGAGTTTAGCCAGATACAGCATCGCATACTTTATGTGTGTGGAAATTAATATTTTTTTAACGTCAAAGAAAGACCGCCTTTTATTTTGTGTCTCACGGCAAAAATCTGGGTATATTTGAATGTTGTTCCCATCAAAACCAATTTTGCGGAGTTCTCTTTTACGTCTGAGTTCCCAATCCCGATCCTTGGAGCAAACCAATCTAGCTAATAAAACTCTAGGGGGTGCACCTGGGGGGTGCTTCCTCGGATGGATTCTATGGGCTCGCTCCACACAAAACGTAGAGAGATCATAATCCGCTCCCAATGTTTGCACCAGCCACTTTTGCACAAAGTCCGCTGGGTTCTCTTGTTCCACCCCCTCAGGGAACCCCACCAGTCTTATATTGTTCCTCCGAGATCTATCCTCCAGATATATCAATTTATTTTTCAACCCAAGATATTCCTGCTCCACACCCTCAAGGCGTTTTTTGGTTAAACCCAACTCCTTTTTCACAGCCCCAGTTTCCAACTCCAACTCTTTCACTTTTACTCTTAGTTTTGTGATTTCATCCCTAATTACTGTATGGTAATATACCCCTGTAATGCTGCCATTGTGGTTGTTATTTGAGATACGGTGCTATTAGTCATATTCACTGCCCCCAAAATTTCAGCTAACTTATTATTATTATTATTATAATATTTTTTTATAAATTCTTTATTTTCAAGATTTTTCATCAAGAATGAACAGACATTGGTCAAGTGACCAGAGATCATAGGTATACATTGAGAATGTCACAGATCATGGACACATCATTTAACAGGTGGAGGACGCGCTATGTCTAGTCCATGTCCAATAACTCATGGCGCGGGAGAGCCACCGTCTCCTAGGTGACATTGAAAGCAATGAGATGTTTTACAAAATAAAGCATAACACTTCAGGGAGACAATGGCAAAGTCGAACATATACCATTTATGTATAACACAGAGGAAAGGGAGAAAGATAAAGAGAGAGAAAGAAAGAAAAAAAAGACTGGGGAGAAGAGATGGAAAAGGGAGATGAAAGAAGAGAGGGAAAGGGGGGGAGGGGGGGGAAGACAGGTTGAGTCGCCTCGACTCTCGTTGCAATTGAGATGTGAGATGGCGAGGTATGTCCGAGAGGTAAGTCCAAGAGGTGATAACCTCCAGGTTGCATAAGGCCAACTACGCCTAATAACTCACATGGATGCATATATATCACTTATCCCTACAACCCGATCCATATCCTCCAGGGGCACCAAGTTTTCAAGTACTTGTCATGACTCCTTTTGATCCAGCTTGTCATTTCCTCAAAATTACATATTTGGTTCACTTTGGCTATCCACTCGTTCAGTGAGGGAGCCTGGGTGTCTCTCCAGTGGAGAGGAATGATAGACTTGGCCGCTGCTATCAGATGGGTCACCAAGTTATGCTTTGACGGTCTGTAAAGGTCAGAGGGGAGTGAAAAGAGCACCATTTCCATGGTGATCTTTTGGTCATTGGCCAGGACTTTGTTAATTGTCTTGTTGACGTTTTCCCAGAATGGGACGATCAGAGGGCATGTCCACCAAATATGGGACAGAGACCCCTCCCCATCGCCACATCTCCAGCAAAGCCGATCAGGAGACAGACCGCATTTGTGCAAGAACTCTGGGGTTCTATACCATCTGGTGAGGAGCTTAAAATGATTCTCCTGTAGCCGTATACATGGAGATGGTCCATGTGAGAAGGCCAATAGCTTTTTGAGGACTTGATCCGGGAAAACCATGTCAAGCTCCCTCTCCCAGTCTCTAATATATAGAGGTTTTCCAGCCTCGCCCTCAGCTCCCACCAAGGAGTACAATGCCGAAATTTTCCTCTGTTTATGGAGTGGGGACAGAAGGGTTTTTTCAAACTCTGTCAGTTGTCTCGCCGGATTAGATCTCTCTCTCAACTCCCTGCACACAGCACCTATGTAAGCCCTTGTCAGAAAGAAGCTTGGGGGATTTTTTATTCGGTCCGGCAATCTATTCATAATAGATGTTTCTGCGTCTGGGGCTATCTCCCCTACTCTGGCTTGAGCTATTGATGACCACACTTCCTGGTGTATGCCCCCATTTTTCCCCACAAAGTCTGGAATAAGATTTGCAGGCAGAAGAGGGGACGGCTCTGGAGCTAGTTTTTTGCTCAATACTTTCCAAGTCTCTCTTATCCCTTTCAATAGGGGGTCACCCATCTTGTCCCTGGAATGACTAGGTTCAGTCAACCAAAGAAGCTGTTGGAGCATAGGCCCTACACTGTGTCGCATAAGATTTGCTACGTGAGGTTGTCTCTGGGGGTCTACCGACTCCAGCCATCTATTTAGCTGTATTGCCTGATAATATCTCAGGACATCCGGGAATCCCAATCCGCCGCTCTGTTTATTCCTAACCAAGAGGTCATGTGCTAGTCTAGGTTTCTTCCCATTCCATAGGAACTTCTGGAAGAGTTTCCTGATCTCATGAAAGAACGTTTTTGGCAGGTGTATCGAGTCGGGACCAGTTGCATGACATAGAGGATCTTGGGAAAGACATAGGCCTTAATCACGTTTTTCCTGCCCATCCAAGATAGGTAAGGCAAGTTGTATTTCAGTAAAAGCTGTGTTATATCCTTTTTAAGGGGAGCATAATTGCAGTTGAACAGATCATCCAGATTCCCCGGGATCTTTATTCCAAGATATTTTATTGGGCCCTTGGTCCAGTGGAAAGGGAGGCGTTTCTGCAGAGAGGAAGCTTTAGACTCTGAGAGCGAGATGTTCAATATTTCAGACTTAGAGTGATTTACCTTAAAGTCTGATATTTGGCTAAAAGTCTCGATCTTTTGGGCTAACTGGTCTAGTCCTTTTTCCGGATTGGTCACCAGGAAGAGGAGGTCATCTGCAAAAGCAGTGCATTTGAGCTCTCCCCTATCATGCTTAACTCCTTCAATTTCTCGGGTCTGTCTAACCAGCTGGATAAGTGTCTCTACTACCAGAATAAATAATGATGGGGACAGCGGACATCCCTGTCTAGTTCCATTGGAAATCTCAAAAACTGGGGATAGTGTTCCATTTACTTTCAGTCTAGCATGCGGTTGTCTATAAAGTGTGAATACTGAGTGTATGAAGGGATCTGGGATGGCAAACCTTTCTAGTGTTAGCCTCATGAAATCCCAGTTGACCCTGTCGAACGCCTTTTCGGCATCAATGCTCAAGAGGGTCAACGGGGATCTCGCGGCTCTAGCAGCTTGGATCGCATGGAAGATCCTGTGCGTGTTATCTCTTCCCTCTCTGCCACATATGAACCCCGATTGTTCTGAGCCAATCAGGTTAGGCAATAATCTATTTAGTCTGGTGGCGAGGATTTTGGCCCAAATTTTCAAGTCCAAATTCAGGAGGGAAATTGGCCTATAACTTCCACAGTTCTGGGGGTCCTTGCCCTCTTTAGGGATTAATGTTACATGCAACTCCTGCGTCTGTCTAGGTAATGACCCTCCTTGCAGAAGTGCGTTACATACGTCCGTGGTGAGTCGGGGGGTTAGGATGTCTTGGAAGCTTTTATAATAGAGTAAAGGAAAACCATCCGGTCCCGGGCTCTTTCCCGGGGGGAAACTGCGTATGATGGTGGCTACTTCCTCTAGAGTGATTGGAGCAGTTAGGAGGTCCCTGTCCGCTTGTTGAACTGTTGGGAGTTTGGGGGAGTTTAGGAATTCTCTGGTATGTGACTGTCTGGCGTCAGATTGGCCCGGAGATATTGACTTGTTTAGATTATATAAACCCTCATAAAATTGCTGAAAAGCTTTTGCTATTTCTGGTGTATCGTGAGTTAGCTCTCCATTAGGGCATTTTATTTTGGGGATATAGGTTACATTTTTTGTCTTTTTTAGAAGAGAGGTCATCAGCTTGCCCCCCTTGTCCCCATGTGCATATACTTTATGCTGAAAATTTAGCATTTGTTTTCTCACTTTTTGTACTAGGAGATTTTTAAGTTGGAATCTAAGGTCTGTTAACTCCCCCTGCTTCTGTTTGCAAGTGGACAGTTTGTCTATTTTCTCTAGGGACACTATCTGGGTTAATATAGAATCCACTTTTTTCTGGTGTTCCCTTTTTACTTTTGTACCAATTGAGATGAAGCATCCCCTCACGTACGCCTTGTGTGCCTCCCATTCCATGGGTGAGGTGCCGTGTGCAGGGGAATTGATACCAAAATACAACTCCAAGTGAGATCTGACCTATTCCCGATGCAGTTTGTTGTTCAGCAGAGATTCATTGAGTCTCCACGTCCATTCCCTCCTTGGTAGGGAGGCCAGGGCGAGGGTCAGATGACATGGTGCGTGGTCGGAAATGGTGATGCTCCCGATTTCTGCTTTGCTGGAAACAGGCAAGAGAGAAGAGGATGTTAAGATGTGATCAAGTCTCTGGTATGAACCATGTGGGTTAGAGAAGAATGAGTAGTCTTTGACCGTTGGGTTGCTGTTTCTCCAAACATCTATCAGTTTGAGGTCATGAAGCTTTCTATGTAATCTACATATATGTTTCTGCACAATATGGGACTTAGATTTGGAGGAATCAAGGATTGGGTTTAGCACCAGGTTAAGGTCTGCTCCCAGAATCACTTGTCCTTCCGCAAAATGCTTGAGAGTGTCTAGAGCTTTAAAGAGCCATTGTACCGTGGCTGTGTTCGGAGCATAAAAGTTAGCTAGAGTATATTTCCTGGATGCAATTTCTCCTTTTATTATCAAGAGTCTCCCTTCCTCATCAGAAAGTTGATGAGAGAGTGAGAAAGGTATGGACTGATGAATGGCTATGGAGACGCCCTTTGAGGCTGAGGTAGGGTGGGTACTATGGAACCACTGGTTGTATGGTCGAGAGGGCAGTTTTGGCAACTTTTTCTGGCGCAAATGTGTCTCCTGTAAGAAAACTATATGTGAGCCCATTTTTCTCAGGGTTAGCAACAGCTGACCTCTTTTCTGGGGTGAGTTGAGGCCCTTGACATTGAAGGTGGTCACCTTGATCTCTGCCATACTACTCTTAGTTTGGATCTTCTACCTTTCTTACTGGAGTTAGGGGATCACAACCTGTTCGAGTGTAAAGGGATGAGGTAGGGGAGGCGGGGAGAGAGAGAGGTCAGAAGGAAGAAGGGAAGGTATATAGAAGGGGAAAAAAGAGAAAAACACAAATAAAATACACTAAGCACGTAGTATAGCAGTGGCTCAGTCTTACTTGAATCGCACCAGTCAAGGGCAAATGCGGGGGGGGGGGGGAGGGTGTGGGCGTTTAGGAAATGTGAGTGGTGTGGCCTACACACCCAAGGTCGCAAACCAGATTGTGAGAAAGTGTCTGGTTGGTGACCCAGTTCCTTTGTTTTTGGCTCATTGTCTTATATGCTTTGTTTTTTGTTTTTTGTTTTTTCCTTGATATTGCGGGGGGTTGGGGAATAGGGGGGGGGGGGAGGGGAAGGATACCTAAGAAGTGCTTCGTTATCGGAGGGTAATGCTATGGATAAGGGGCTGGGAGGGCACTCCACCCACTGGAAAAGACTATATGAAAGAGAGGGGAAAAAAAACGCTGTGGTGGGTAACCTGACTGCATCCCTACCCTTTACTTTTCAATGTAATTGGAGAGCTGAGTAAGGGAATGGTTGAAGATGGGGGGGAATAAGGGGGGGGGAATAAGGGGGGGGGGGAGAGACAATATCACCATTACTAAAGATTGGGTCATAAGCGGAGGAGAAAGATGCAATAAATAATCAACAACATGAGACCTTGCTTAGGTCTAAGGCATATCAGGATTTGGACTAAACAAGAACATGGTAAGAACATAAGTGTTCATTATTATAGACGAACTAAGGCCCTGTCGGTTCTCGTCAGGGTTTCCCCTGGAGTCGCGGTGTAGGGCAGAAGGGAAACATTACATGACCTGAGTCCCGAACGTCGAACAGTGGTCGTAACAATATCGGAGCAGTCCTTTGCAGGTAATCCGTAGTGGCCGAAACTCCATGGCTCCCGGACGCGGTTTCAAGGTGGAGGGGATCGGATCTCTGCTGCCGCTCTGTTTCCCCTGGATTTCCCCTTGGACACCTTCTTCCAGGTTTCAATCTGCGTGAGCCGAGGTAGTTCCGCAGGGTAAGCGATTGGCATCCAAGATGGCAGCTCCAACGGGTGGATACCTATGGTTTCCCAGGCTCTCTCCAGGTCTTCTGGGGTATGGATTGCTATGCGCTTTCCGTTCTTAAGGATCGCAATACCGAACGGGCATAGCCAGGCATATTGGATCTTCTGGGCTCTGAGTGCATGATGCGCCGTTTCACTAGGGTGGATGGCGCAATATCTTGATAGAGGGCAATGTCCACTCCGTCGTAAGAAATTTGCTGTTTTTCTCTAGCAGCAGCTAGTATACGTGCGGTGTCTACAAAGGACAGTAGGCCGCAAACGACGTCCCGGGGTCTCTCGTTCGGCCTCGGAGCTGGTCTTAAGGCCCTGTGTATCCTTTCAATAATTATCGTGGCAGCCGATTCTTGTCCCAACAAGTCGGCAAAGATCTCCATGGCCACTTTATTCAGCGCTTCGGCGGCCCATGATTCAGGGAGGCCCTTGAGACGTATGTTCCGTCTTCTACTTCTATTCTCTTGATCCTCCAGCATTAGCATTGCCTTGTTCAATTCAGTAGTATGGAAGTTGAGGTGCTCCTCAACTCCCGTAGCATGCGACACAAGCTCTTGCGCGGCCGTTTCTAGGAGCTCGACCCTGTTCCCCACCTGGGTAATCTCCGATTTTATGTCGGAAAGTTCCGACAGTACTGGCTTTATTGCTCTTTCTAATGCTTCCCCCAGTACCTTAGTGAGGAAGGACTTCGAGACAGGTGAGGGGTCTCTGGATTCTGCTGTGGCCTCCTGTGTGCTGTCTGCATCTGAGTCCTTTCCTTCTTCAATGTTTGCTGCTGTCGCCGCCATCTTAGAGCTCACACTTGGTGAGAGGAGCGCTTTTTTCTTGAGGAAGCGCTGCATTGCTTGCTGGCTTTTTTGCGTTCTTGGGGTGTCAGGAGTGTCAGAACTCCTATCTCTCCCATATTTGACCATTTTGGAGTAGGTCACTGCTGAATAAATGGTTTTAAACGCTTGAGTGTGGAGGAGCCGAGGTCTCACACAGCCACCTGCAGTCCCGGCTAGGCTCCGCCCAGCTAACTTATTATTAACACTATCCAAGCCTTCCCTATCAACCTCACTAGCTTCCATAGAAACCAACATTGCAGCGGTAGGCTTATTTCCTCCCGATTCAAGGTGGGCTACTGCTTTTTGGGATCCCCCTAGTTTTGGGCGTTGGGGACCTCAAAAATGTATCTAAACGTGCTTGGGGGCTACTCCCGGGGCCTCCTTTCAAGGGGCTTACTCCCCCCCCACCCGATTTCCGAAACTTGGGGGGCATTATACCTGAATATGATAATGCACTATATAAAAAAAGCCCGGCACAAAACCTGGAAAAAAAAAGGGAGTTCAACTCATACAAGATAGATCAAAAACAAACAACTATAACCATAATTTCAAGGCGTAGTGAAAAACCACATGTTACAGAGATAATGGAGGATGAACTGGGTTAGGAATTGAATATTATTATAACAGGAATATAGACACTCCACTCAGTCCAAGTTGATCAAAGTTAATCTTTGTTAATGGATATAAAATGTTCAAGGTTAGATAGCTGAAAAACTAGGGGTCATACATCCAACACTAAAGCAGGGAGACCCCTGAAGAACTCACCAATCTTCAGCCCTTTTCTCCGGTTTTCAACGCAGGGACAGCATGGAAACTGCCAAACGGGCCTGAAAAGTTCGAACAATATTTTCAGTAAGGTTCAATGCAGTTCAAGATAACACAAGCAGGGGCACATATGCGTGAGGGTTTCTCCCTCTCTCTCAGGGATCTAATCTTCATTCTCATCTGGGGTAGTGCAGAGAACAAGTTGGTATATTAGTTACACAGCCGAGCCAGTATTGGGGGTAGATATAGGGTCAATATATGGCTGTGGCCGGACTAGGTGGCACCTACACTTACCAAGTGTGCCCTTCAGCCCTTCGGCCCAGCACACCAGCAACCTCAGGGCCAATAAAGACCCTTGCACCCCACACTTGCACCACACACCAATGGTGATAGAAACAGACCAAGTTGGCCCAATGACTGTGTCCTCAAATCATCGACAGTTAGCGCCACCCGCGAGCATAGAAGAGTTACGTCCAAATCCAGCTATGTGCCCAAACCTGTATCCGGACCACCACAGGCGCTCACATCAGATCAAACTGGCACGCAGGCCCTATGAAACGGCCCCACATATCCCCTAGAGTGGTCCTTGTAATTGGTTGTGGTGTAGCACATGTTTAAAAGGAAGGGGTTTATTCAATTTATTGTATGTTATGATGAAGGACTGGTACACAAGGATTCGAAACGCGTAGACTGTATATGAGAATGGACTGTACGTGCAAGTGATGTCTGGATTTTACTGCAAGTAAATAAAATTTATCTTTTTATGGGAAGCTGGATTTCACTGCTATCTTTTTCAAATTGGTGTATGGTTGTGTCCAGGCCTTTTCCATGCCTCCCCAAGAACAACATAGGTGAGCATTGCAGTTTTTTCCTTTGTAAAGATACTTTTTTGGATGTATTAGTGGAAAAGAAGTGGCATTAGCCGTTCAGCGGTGCAGTTATATGTTTTAAAGCCTTTTTTCGGGTGTATTAGTGGAAAAAAAAGGCTCATTAGCCTTTGTGCGGTGAAGTTACAAAATTACAAGCTTTTTTGGGGTGTATTAGTAAAAAAAAATGTTTTTGCCGTTTAGCGGTGCAGTTATATGTTCTAAAGCCAAGATGTGGAGGAGACATCCGCCACTTCCTCTGGTAGGAGGGCAAGTAGTGATGAGGAGAGTGGCGTAAGAGCTGGTGTTGCGAGCGGTCAGGCTCCTGGCTCAGAGACCGTTGAGGAGGACATCAGTGAGGTGCAGACAGTACTCAATGATTATGTAGAAGAAAAGGGTGGAAGCTTGCGCGTGAGGTAGCGGACGAGCCTGCAAGACGGTAGCCTACCTGCCCAGAAAGTAGTGGTGCAGGGGTTCACGGAGGCAGCAGCTGTAGAAGTCAGTCAGTGCAGAATGCTGGGGGTAAAATCACTCACTCGGCGGTGTGGCAGTTTTTTGTTAAGCCACCTTAGGAACATGGCCATTTGCAGAATCTGTGGGCAGAAGGTTAAGCGTGGCCAGAATGCCAATGTTGGTACCACGGCCCTGTGTCAACATATGCATCGTCACCATAAAATGGCCTGGCAGAACCGTGGCTCTGATGTGGTGGTCCAGCCTGCCACCGCAACCGCACGCACCTGATTTCATGCAGTCAAGGCTCTACCACCTCAGCCAAAGGGAGCTGTCTGTCCTTCCCATCATCTGCTGGTCCTGATGCGCATGCTCCTCCTCCTCCTACTCTTTGTCAGTCATTAAGTCAGCAATTGATCACCAAAGCGATTGCCAATATACAACAGTATGCTGGACGCGCTCCAGGCTGAACGCGCTCCTGGCCAAGTTGCTGGTGCTGCAGTCCCTCCCTTTCCAAGTGGAGGACTTTGCACCTTTCAGAGAACTGATGGCTTGTGCTGAGCCGAGAACGAGGGTCCCAAGCCATCATTTCTTTGCCAGTGCTAGCCCTGCACACATATGTAGAACAGAAGGTGGGCCAGTCCTTGAGCCTGCCGGTGTCTGCCAAAATGCATGGCAGCGCCGTTGAGTGTAGCTGTAACTACGGGCAAGGACAATATATGTTCTTTAAGGCCCACTGGGTAAATGTGGTTCCTGCCCAGCCACACCAGCAACTTGGGCAGGTGATGCTGCTTCTGCCTCCACGTTCTCACGCCATTTGTCCTGCGACAATGTTCGCCTCCTCATCTTCTACCGTGTCCTCAGCCTGCACTGCAGAGACAATTCACAGTGCCCCTCCAGCATACCACATGTGCAGGGCGCTGCGGTGTCAGCTGTTCTACTCCTCGTTTGATTGGGCGAACGGAGTCACACAGGGGAGAATCTTCTCTACGTCCTTAATCAAGAAATATAATCCTGGCTTTCTCCACGACAGCTCAAAATCGGGACCATGATAACCGACAATGGGAAAAACATGTTGTCGGTGCTGCGTCAAGGAGGGCTAAGCCATGCACCCTATATAGCACATGTGTTTGTCAGTCGCCAGGACTACAGGATGAACAACATCATTCCACTGCTTTATATCCTGGAACAGATGCTGGTAAATCTGGCTGGTCAGGACACTGGAGACGTGGCGCCTACATCTCACAGCCACATGAGCCCTGTGGGGGCTGAACTGGAAGAGGAGGAGGAAGAGAAGGAGGACATTGGAGCACAAGCAATGTGTAGCGAAATGGGTGGTTTAACTACACAAGTTACAGGAGAGGAAGAGCAGCCAGAGGATCAAGAATAAGATGAGGAAGACGAGAGAGATGACCCAGGCACACCGTGGCAGTATGCATTGCAGATGGAGGCAGGGAGTCCCTCTGAGTCACTTGCGCAAATGGCCCTCTGCATGCTTACTTGCTTGGGTAGTGACTGTCACCGCCAGTTCTGCGAGAAGCTCTGGCAGACGTTCTTCTCTACCTCTTGTATGATGTTCTTTGTTTTGGTTTCACTTTCTCATCT
Source organism: Bufo bufo (assembly GCF_905171765.1). Classification (NCBI taxonomy): domain Eukaryota; kingdom Metazoa; phylum Chordata; class Amphibia; order Anura; family Bufonidae; genus Bufo; species Bufo bufo. The sequence continues at coordinate 197,557,980 of NC_053391.1, read as the reverse complement.
CCTTTCCTTCTGCCAGGTGTCACTTATTTAGACATAATCGTCTTACTTTATATTCCCTCCCATACTGCCTCACTTTGCGGTTTATACTACTTGCTGGAGGCTGCGTCTGCTGTTTGCTCAGATAAGTCATTTTACTTTATTGTGTTTGCTTGCTGGCTTGATTCTAGGTGACCCTGAATCCCTCCGTATTAAGTGCAGGGAGCTGGTGGTCGTGTCCCCTCACTATTATAGGGTTTTCAGGTGTCACACAGGCTTAGGTACGTGGGCATGCAATCATCTACCATCTAGACCCTTGTATGTGCATAGCAGTCAGGGAGAGCTCTTAGGGTTTTATAGAGCTCACCTATAAGCTCCTTAGTTTGGGATCAAGCCAGTCGCTCGTTTATTTATAGGTTCCAGCTACCTGCAAATCTCATCCATGACATTATAAACCGCCATAACCGTCTTAAGCTTGGATCCGGTTTCAGCCTTGATTGACCGCATGCAAGGTCTTTCGCTGGAGGTAGCAGATCTCCATAAAACTGTGTCTCAGTTTCAGGTGACCGGTTCTGCTGGCGTTCATGGAGTTTGTTCCGAGCCTAAGATCTCGCTTCCGGATACGTTCTCCGGGGGTAGTGAGAATTTTGTTCGCTTTAGAGAGACTTGCAAACTCCATTTTCGCCTACTTCCCCATTCCTCTTGTGATGAGGAGCAGAGGGTGGGGATCATCATCTCGTTGCTCAGGGATAATGCTCAGTCTTAAGCCTCTTCGCTGCCGGTGGGGGCACGGCCCATCCGATCGGTGGATGAATTTTTTGTAGCCCTGGGGCAGATATATGATGACCCGGATCGTATTGCTCTGGCTGAATCTAAACTGCGTTTTTTTATGCCAGGGTAAACAGTCCGCAGAGATATATTGTTCTGAATTTCGGAAATGGGCAGCTGATACTGGTTTGAATGATGCTGCACTCCGAAGTCAATTTTGCCATGGTCTTTTGGAAAGATTGAAAGATGCATTCGCTTTTCATGAGAGACCAGCATCCTTAGAGTCAGCCATGTCTCTAGCTGTTCGTATTGACAGGTGTCTTAGAGAGAGAGAGGAGACTACTCTTTCCTGTCCTATTCAGCCCAAGGACAGTGGTGCTGTCTCATTCAGTGCGCAGGGGTCTCAATCCCCTCTGAGGAGGAAGCCATGCAGCTGGGTTTGCTTGCCTCTGATAGTAGAGGATTCAGCTCTCAGAGGAGGGTATGTTTCTGCTGTGGGGGTATAAATCATTTAGCTAATGTTTGCCCCCTAGGAGATTCATGAAGTTTTCTGAAAACAAAGAACAAAATAAAAAAAAAACCTCAAAAAAAATTCCATTTGCTACTATTGGCAAGGTTGATGCGGAAATTGAAGGTTTGCCATTTGCTTGTAGTTCCCGTTTTCTCCTACCTGCCAGGGTGGCGCTAGACAGCAAGAACATTGTTTGTGAGATTTTTGTAGATAGTGATTGGGAGCTTCCTGAGAATCAGAAGGCGCTGATGCGGTTTTTGGGTTTTGCCAAATATTACAGAAAGTTCATTTTAAATTATTCCTCTGTTGTTAAGCCACTCACTGATATTCCAAAAAAGGGGGTGGATTTTTCCTCGTGGTCGGTAGATGCGCTTAAAGCCTTTTCAAATATTAAAGAGAGTTTTGCTTCTGCTCCCATTTTGGTACAACCTGATGTCTCTCTACCTTTTATTGTTGAGGTGAATGCTTCTGAGGTGGGTGTGGGTGCAGTCTTGTCTCAGGGTCCCTCTCCTGCCAAATGGCGACCATGTGCCTTTTTCTCAAGGAAACTATCATCTGCAGAGAGAAATTACGATGTGGGAGATAGTCATTGTTGGCCATCAAATTAGCTTTTGAGGAATGGCACCATTGGTTAGAGAGAGCCAGACACCCTATTACCGTGTTTACTGACCATAAGAATCTGGCCTACTTGGAATCGGCCAAGCATCTGAACCCGAGACAGGCCAGATGGTCTTTGTTCTTTTCTAGGTTTAATTTTGTGGTTACGTTCCGCCCTGGGGTTAAAAATGTGAAGGCGGATGCCCTGTCACGTTGTTTTCTGGGAGGGCGGAACTTTGAAGACCCGGGTCCCATTTTGGCTGAAGGGGTGGTCGTCTCTGCTCTTTATCCTGATTTGGAGACAGAGGTTCAGGCAGCCCAGGCAGAGCCTTCTGATCTTTGTTCTCCTGAGAGGTTGTTTGTGCCTCTCGCTTTACGACACAAGGTTTTTAAGGAGCACCACGATACTGTCCTTGCTGGGCACCCGGGGAGTAGAGCCACAGTGGATCTCATTGCTCGGAGATTCTGGTGGCCGGCTCTTCGTAAGACGGTTGAGGGTTTTGTGGCAGCCTGCGAAACCTGCGCTCATGCCAAGGTCCCTCATTCGCGGCCATCGGGTTCTCTCCTCCCGTTACCCATTCCTTCCCGTCCTTGGACGCATCTGTCCATGGACTTCATTACGGACCTGCCTCGTTCCTCGGGGAAGACTGTGATTCTGGTAGTAGTGGACCGTTTTAGCAAAATAATACATTTCATTCCCTTTCCTGGGTTACCCAATGCTAAGACGCTGGCGCAAGCGTTTGTTGATCATATTGTTAAATTGCATGGCATCCCTTCAGACATCGTTTCTGATAGGGGCACGCAATTTGTTTCCAGATTCTGGAAGGCCTTCTATTCTCGCTTGGGGGTTCGGTTGTCGCTCTCTTCTGCTTTTCACCCGCAGTCGAATGGTCAGACCGAACATGTCAATCAGAATCTGGAGACATATCTGCGCTGTTTTGTGGCGGAGAATCAGGAGGATTGGTATTCTTTTTTGTCCCTTGCTGAGTTTGCTTTAAATAACCGTCGCCAGGAGTCCTCTGATAAGTCACCATTTTTTTGTGCATATGGCTTTCATCCGCAGTTTGGGACATTCTCTGGAAAGGGGTCTTCTGGTTTACCTGATTAGGAGAGATTTTCCTCGTCTTTGTCATTTATTTGGCAAAAGATTCAGGGTAATCTGAAGAGGATGAGTGAGATATATAAGCGTGTGGCGGATAAGAGACGTGTGCCTGGTCCGGACCTGAATGTGGATGATCTGGTGTGGTTGTCTACAAAGAATGGTAATCTTGAATTTCAGTTCTCTAGGATTGTGGATTCTCACATTATCCGCGGTTCTCTTCAGTACCTCGTTCATTGGGAGGGTTATGGTCCTGAGGAGAGGATGTGGGTCCCAGTGGCGGACATTAAGGCCACTCGTCTCATCAGGGCTTTCCATAGGTCTCATCCTGAGAAGGTGGGCTCTGAGTGTCCGGAGTCCACCTGTAGAGAGAGGGGTACTGTCACCACCAGTTCTGCGAGAAGATCTGGCAGACGTTCTTCTCTACATCTTGTATGATGTTCTTTGTTTTGGTTTCACTTTCTCATCTCCTTTCCTTCTGCCAGGTGTCACTTATTTAGACATAATCGTCTTACTTTATATTCCCTCCCATACTGCCTCACTTTGCGGTTTATACTACTTCCTGGATGAAGTGTTCACTGTTGAAGGCTGCGTCTTCTGTTTGCTCAGATAAGTCCTTTTACTTTATTGTGTTTGCTTGCTGGCTTGATTCTAGGTGACCCTGACTCCCTCCGTATTACGTGCAGGGAGCCGGTGGTCATGTCCCCTCACTATTATAGGGTTTTCAGGTATCACACAGGCTTAGGTACGTGGGCATGCAATCGTCTACCATCGAGACTCTTGTATGTGCATAGCAGTCAGGGAGAGCTCTTAGGGCTTTATAGGGCTCACCTATATGCTCCTTAGTTTGGGATCAAGCCAGTCGCTTGTTTATTTATAGGTTCCAGCTATCTGCAAATCTCATCCATGACAGTGACAGTTGAATTGTCACCATTCGGCAGAGGGATGACTTCTGGCTCTCCACTTTGTTGGACCCTTGCTCTTGGTCCAAAATGGGGGCCTTTTTTACACCACCTGAAAGGGAGGACAAACTGAACTACTATAAAGACATTCTATGTATTCAGTTGGCCGATGCCTATCTGAGCCATCGTGCATCCTCTCGAAGGTCTGACATGGGGGGCCTTCTACGCTCCTGTTCCACTGCCATGGTTTCTGTGGCGGGGTGGGGGTGGGGGGGGTCGGAGCAGTACCAGCTCCATAAGCAGCAACTTGAGTCTATAGTTGCTGATGATCAGCTTTATTCACCTGCCTGGTGAAGAAACTACTCACCATCAGCTAGTCTTGGAGCAGAACCTGAACCATCAGATGGTGGCATACTTGGACAGCACCCTGCCACCCCACATTGCAGATCCGCTGGACTACTGGCAACCAAACTGGATTTGTGGCATCAACTGGCAGAGTTTGCCCTGGAAAAGCTGCCCTGCCCAACCAGTAGTGTGACATCAGAGTGGGTGTTTAGTGCGGTGGGGGCCATAGTTACCCAAAGGAGAACTCGCCTGTCCACCCAAAATGTAGAGAGACTGACCTTTGTGAAGATATTTTATATTGTTTTTGTAATAAACATTTTGTATTTTTTTATAGTTAAAGGCAATATTATTTTTGTTGACAATATATCTTATCAGTTAAGATGAAGGATTCTCATATACATTGATATAGAAAATGCAGGAATATCATGTCACAGATACATTGCTTAAATAACTTATACAGAAACATGTGTAAAAGTTTGACAAGTGTAGAATAAGGGCAGGAACATATGGATATGAAACATGCGTACATATTAATTGGTGAATTTTCTGTAATATTTCCAGAGAGACCAGATGTATGTGAAGACATTTCTAGTTTTAAGTTCCCAATAGGAAAGTTCCTCTAATCTATAAAATTGGTCCACTTTATTGATCCATTGATCCATAGAGGGGATATCTTGTGAACGCCACATTGTGGGGATCAGAATGCGAGCTGCAGATATCAAGAATGAGAAGAGGGAGATTTTGTGCGAGTCTTCTCCGCGAATGCCAAAAGATAGGAGAGCAATCTCAGGCGTACAGGGAAATTTGAATCTACAGACAACATTACTTATGTGAAAAATATTTTTCCACCAGGAGTAGATCAGAGGACAACTCCACCATATGTGGAGGAATGTGCCTCTACTCTTTCTGCATCTCCAGCATTGGTCTGAGACGTTGGGGTAAAAAAGTGACAATTTATCTGGAGTTCTATACCATCTGGACAACACCTTGTACCCGTTTTCTTGCACCCGGACACAACGTAAGAGTGTGTGAGGAATGGTAAAAAGTTTTCGTAATTTCTTGTTGAGAAAATTGTCTTCCCAGATCTTTTTCCCATAGACCTATTATTGCTGGTTTGGCATCTACAGAAGGGAGGCTTAGCTTTTTATATAAGGTATAAATCAGTTTGGGGGGGGTATTTAGTATTGGATAAGAGGTTCTCAAACCACTGTTGGGGAGATTCAGTGCTCAAATTTTTAGACCAGATATAAATCTCTTTTTTGAGAAAGTTGAGGAGTAAGACATTCGGGTTGTGGATTTTAAGGTGATCTCTCAATGAAAATTCGGGAAGAGCACATCCATCATTATCCAGAAGTTCAGTGATTAAGAGAGGGGAGGATTTAACTCCTGGGGGACAGGAGTTAAATCTTATTTCTCTAGGAGCGAGGGATATGATGTCCCTGACTTGAAGAAGGGATGAGGGTAGGGTCAGGGCACGATGATTGGAGGAGAACCACTCCCACACTTTTAAGGTGGTACGGATAATTGGGTTTGGAATAGAAGAGATAGCAGGGGGTGGTCTGCCCGCCAACAAAAGGGCCCTGAGGGAAGAAGGAAGAAACGCATTTTCCAGTGAAAGCCATTGTTTGTGGGTAGAGGGTCTGAGCCAATCAACTACCCTACTTAAGTGGATAGCTTTCATATATAGTTCAGGGTCTGGTAGGCCTATGCCACCTAGATGTCTGGGTTTAGTTAAAGTTGAAAATGAAAGTCTAGGTTTCTTTTTCTGCCAGATGAATTGGCGGATGTGGGAGTTTAGAGATATAAAGAAAGATCTTGGTATGGCAATAGGGAGGACTTGTAGAAGATAAGTGAGTCTGGGTATCACCAAGGACATCACCAAATTCTTCCTGCCGAACCATGAGAGGAATGGAAGATCCAAGGAGTCCAACTGAGCAACGATGGCCGACAGGAGGGGGATGTAATTAAGATGGTACAGGTGAGAGGTTAATTTAATACCTAGGTAGGTTAAATGTGGAGAAGACCAATTAAAAGGGGTGTCACGTTGGAGAGCTGATACACGGTTAGAGGTAAGGCCTAGATGTAGAATTTGGGATTTATGGGGGTTTATTTTGAAGTTGGAAAGAGAACCAAATTTTTGTAAAAGGAAGATTATTATAGGCATAGATGTGGTTGGATTGGTGGTAAGGATAAGAAGGTCATCAGCGAAAGCTGCTAATTTGTGTTTAAGTAATCCTATTTTAAGTCCGGTGATGCCCTCTTCCTGCCTCAAGGCTTGTAGTAAAGTTTCCATTACAAGGACAAATATTAAGGGGGAGAGGGGGCAACCCTGACGAGTTCTATTTTCAATAGAAAATCGGTCTGAAATTAGATTGTTCACTAAGACCAAGGCGGAAGAATTTGTATACATAGCAAACACCGCTTAGCTATAAGAAGGAGGAAAGTGGAATCTATGCAGGGTATGTCTATACGGTCAAATGCTTTTTCTGCATCCATGCCAAGTAAGACTAGGGGTATTTTTTTGCATGAGGCAAAGAAGAGGGCATCCAGAATCTTGGTGGTGTTATCCTTACCTTCTCGACCTTTCACGAATCCTACTTGGTCGGGGTGGATTAGCTTGGGGAGAAAAGATTGGAGTCCAATGGCCAACATTTTGACAAGAATTTTTAAATCTATATTTGGTAGGGATATGGGGCGGTAGTTCGCGCAAGATGTTAGGTCTTTTCCTTCTTTGGGGATTATAGTAATCAGTGCGTTGGTCATATCAGATGACAAGGGTTGATTGTTTAATGCTAGGTTACATACAGAAAGTAGGTGAGGGAGCAGGGATTCTTGGAAAGAGGAGTAGTATGTAGTAGGGAAGCCGTCAGGTCCAGGGCATTTGTTTTTGGGGGTTAATTTGAGGGTGTTTTTGAGTTCTGAGAGAGAGAAAGGTTTAGCCAATATTGTTGGGTTTTGGATAAAGTGGGGAGATTTAAAGAATCTAGAAAAGTTTTAATGGTGGATTCCCTATCCGAGTCGACTTTAATTTCTTTCTTTTTGATAAATTGTACAGGGATTCGTAGAACAGTCTAAATTGTTCGGCGATAGCATCAGATGAAAAGAGTTGTTGACCCAGAGGGGGTTTGATGGGGGGTACATATCTCTCTAGTTGTCTACGCCTTATGCGTTGCATCATAAATTTACATGCTTTATTGCCATGGGCAAAGAATTTTTGTTGGAAGGATAAATAGTATTTTGCTGATTTTGCATTTAAAAGGTTTTTAAGTTCTGTTCTAAGGGCTGTTAGTTTAGTCAAGTGTTGGACTGCTAAGGATCTTTTATGGAGAGACTCTAGGTTATGGATATTTTCTAATAGGGAGGAGATGAGTTTGTTAGATAGTTTTTTTAAAAAGGAGCATTTGCTAATAAAGTGACCTCTAATGAACACTTTGTGGGCATCCCATAGGGTTTGGGGAGAAATGTCTGGTGTGTTATTGGTGATGAAATATTCATCTATAAGGGATGAGAAGTGTTTCCTGTGGTCCTCGTTGCTCAGTATAGACTCGTTCAACCTCCAGATTGGGGGTTTGCTCGGTTTTGTTGGGGAACGAAGAGTACAAAAAATCGGATTATGGTCTGAAATTGTGATATTTCCGATGTTCGCCTCAGAGCAGAGGTGTATTTGGTCTTTGGGAATGAAAATGTAATCAATTTTACTGTAGGAATTTCCTGGGGCTGAGTAAAAGGAGTAATCTATGCAAGAGGGATTAAGGCATCTCCATATGTCGACACGACCCAAATCGTAGATTCTAGAATTAAGTTTTTTTAGGTTTCTAGCTGAAAAAGAGGATTTTTGGAGGAAGTGTCAACTAGAGGTTGTAAAGCGACATTAAAGTCGCCTGCTAAAATGAGTATTCCCTCTTGCATAGACTCCACCAAGGTTAAGACAAACAGTAGCCAGGTGGTCTGGTCACTGTTGGGAGCATATATGTTGGCAAAGGTATACATCTTATGTCTAATACTACCTTTAAAATAATATATCTGCCCTCTGGGTCTTGTATGTATGTGGAGTACAAAAAGGGAACACCTCTCCTGAAACCCACGCTCACTCCTCTGGAGGCCGCACCATCCGCTCCACAGTGATACCAATTTGGGAATTTAGAAAATGATAGGTCCGGGTATTTCCCGTGTTTATAGTGTGTTTCTTGAAGAAAACCTATTGAGCATTTTTCTTTCCCTAATAGGGAAAAGATTTGTGATCTTTTAGAAGGTGATCTAAGTCCCTTCACATTGTATGATGATATTTTGAGATCTGAATTAAAAGGCTGGTGTTAGGAGGTGAACAAGGAGGACGCATCCATCCAACAAGCACCCATAAAGGAAAGAAAATGTCTTTACACGAGCGGGAGAAGAGCACAATAAGGCTGAGAGAGAGAGAGAAAAAATCGAAAAAAATCAAAGAAGGTAACGGACCGGACTAATAACACTAGCGTTTGCTTTTATTGTCTATTAATATTTCAGGACTTATAATCACTCTCAACGCAGCAGTTATATATATACATTCCTTTATACAATAGGATAATAATAGGCTGATCCTAGCACACCGCCCTCGTTTCCACAGATCCCATCACAACACAAGGGGCAGATTTAGTTTAACAAGCAAGCTCTATTGGGAACAGCTGTTTAGCTCGTCTACTAGCGCCGGTCTCTTATATCACCCACGGGTGACATACTAGTGACACATATTTTGAGATCTGTCATGATGAATAGAGGAGAGAAATTCTTACGGTGTTCTGATCATATCTGCAGGAGGGGAGTTCGGGTTTGGAGCCATGGAGCGACACGGCCACCTCCAGAAGAGAGAGTGAGCGGTCTACATCTTGACCAATGAATGAGAAGTGGTACACATGTGTTACAGAACTAGGAAAACATAAAAGGAACAAAACGTAATTAACATTACAGTAGTATGACTGTAAGAAATCAGATATCAACAATTTCAACATTCTGAAACTTGAGGGTTTCTTCATGAGAAGGGGGGGGTACGGTGGGTTTTAACCCTAAATAAGGGATCTTGCTGTTATATGGGACTGGATGAAGTGAGAAGAATAGACTTCAAGAAGAGAATTATAGACTTCAGAAGAAGGAAAACAGAGGAGAGGTTGAGAGGGAAGGCAGCAGGGTGAAGGCATTATAGAGGCTGAGATATTTTTACCATCAACTTGAATATAGGAGGAAGAAGGTTAGTAGATGGTTCCTGTTTATTCTTCTGGGGGTCAGGTTGCCGCTGCAGTGTTTCGATCTTTGTCTCTTCGGAGTGGTTGATTTCTCCCAAGGGGTCACTTTGGGTAGGACCGGCAGAGTGGCTATATCAGATACTGCGTCCCAGTCCATAATATCCAACGGTGAGATGCCCATGTGGAGAATGCTTCCATTAGATCAGAGTAGGAGGTGATCTTTATCTGCTTGCCAGAGTATTTGAATGTTAGGCCAAAAGGAAAAGTCCATCTGTAGGGGACTTGTTTGGTGTGGAGAAGATCTGTGAGAGGTTTGAGGTTTCTTCTCGTTTTCAATGTGATAGGGGAGAGATCTTGGTATATAGAGATTGAAGATTCACCAAAGATGATGTCGTTTGAGGCCCTTGCTGCATAGAGGATCCTTTCTTTTTCTGCAAAGCTCAGAAATCGACAGATTACAGTTGCAAGAAAAAGTATGTGAACCCTTTGGAATGATATGGATTTGTGCACAAATTGGTCATAAAATGTGATCTGATCTTCAACTAAGTCACAACAAAAGACAATCACAGTCTGCTTAAACTAATAACACACAAAGAATTAAATGTTACCATGTTTTTATTTAACACACCATGTAAACATTCACAGTGCAGGTGGAAAAAGTATGTGAACCCTTGGATTTAATAACTGCTTGAACCTCCTTTGGCAGCAATAACTTCAACCAAACGTTTCCTGTAGTTGCAGAACAGACGTGCACAACTGTCAGGAGTCATTTTTGACTATTCCTCTTTATAGAACTGTTTCAGTTCAGCAATATTCCTGGGATGTCTGGTGGGAATAGCTTTCTTGAGGTCATGCCACAGCATCTCAATCGGGTTGAGGTCAGGACTCTGACTGGGCCACTCCAGAAGGCGTATTTTCTTCTGTTTAAGCCATTCTGTTGTTGATTTACTTCTATACTTTGGGTGGTTGTCCTGTTGCAACACCTATCTTCTGTTGAGCTTCAGCTGGTAGACAGATGGCCTTAAGTTCTCCTGCAAAATGTCTTGATAAACTTGGGAATTCATTGTTCCTTTGATGATAGCAATCCATCCAGGCCCTGACGCAGCAAAGCAGCCCCAAACCATGATGCCTTCACCACCATACTTCACAATTGGGATGAGGTTTTTAAGTTGGTGTGCTGTGCCTCTTTTTCTCCACACATAGTGTTGTGTGTTTCTTTCAAACAACTCAACTTTGGTTTCATCTGTCTACAGAATATTTTGCCAGTACTGCTGTGGAACATCCAGTTGCTCTCGTGCAAACTGTAAACGTGCAGCAATGTTTTTTTTGGACAGCAGTGGCTTCCTCTGTGGTATCCTCCCATGAAATCCATTCTTGTTTAGTGTTTTATGTATCGTAGATTCACTAACAGGGATGTTAGCATATGCCATAGACTTTGGTAAGTCTTTAGCTGACACTCTGGAATTCTTCTTCACCTCATTGAGCAGTCTGCGCTGTGCTCTTGCAGTCATCTTTACAGGACGGCCACTCTTAGGGAGAGTAGCAGCAGTGCTGAACTTTCTCCATTTATAGACAATTTGTCTTACCGTGGACTGATGAACAGCAAGGCTTTTGGAGATACTTTTATAAACCTTTCTAGCTTTATGCAAGTCAACAATTCTTAATCGTAGGTCTTCTGAGAGCTCTTTTGTGCAATGCATCATTCACATCAGGCAATGCTTCTTGTGAAAAGCAAACCCAGAACTGGTGTGTGGTTTTATAGGGCAGGGCAGCTGTAACCAACACCTCCAATCTCATCTCATTGATTGGACTCCACAATGGCTGACACCTCACTCCAATTAGCTCTTGGAGATGTCATTAGTAGAGTTGAGCGAACAACTGGATGTAAAAAGGCTGTAAAACAGCCCAGGAAAGAGCTAGAGGGCTGCAAAAGGCAGCAACATGTAGGTAAATCCCCTGCAAACAAATGTGGATAGGGAAATGAATTAAAATAAAAATAAAAAAAATAAAAATGACCCAATATCAATTGGACAGAGGTCCCATAGCAGAGAATCTGGCTTCACGTCAGCAGAGAATCAGTCTCTTCATGCCATAGCAAAGAATCTGGCTTCATGTCAGCAGAGAATCAGTCTCTTCATGCCATAGCAGAGAATCTGACTTCATGTCACCCACCACTGGAACAGGCCACTGTCACATATTTAGGCCCCGGCACCCAGACAGAGGAGAGAGGTCCCGTAACAGAGAATCTGGCCTTATGTCAGCACAGAATCTGTCTTCATGTCATAGCAGAGAATCAGGCTTCACGTCACCCACCACTGGAACAGGCCACTGTCACACATTTAGGCCCAGGCACCCAGGCAGAGGAGAGAGGTCCCGTAACAGAGAATCTGGCCTTATGTCAGCGCAGAATCAGTCTTCATGTCATAGCAGAGAATCAAGCTTCACGTCACCCACCACTGGAACAGGCCACTGTCACACATTTAGGCCCCGGCACCCAGGCAGAGGAGAGAGGTCCCGTAACAGAGAATCTGGCCTTATGTCAGCGCAGAATCAGTCTTCATGTCATAGCAGAGAATCAGGCTTCACGTCACCCACCACTGGAACAGGCCACTGTCACACATTTAGGCCCAGGCACCCAGGCAGAGGAGAGAGGTCCCGTAACAGGAATCTGGCCTTATGTCAGCGCAGAATCTGTCTTCATGTCATAGCAGAGAATCAGGCTTCACGTCACCCACCACTGGAACAGGCCACTGTCACATATTTAGGCCCAGGCACCCAGGCAGAGGAGAGAGGTCCCGTAACAGGAATCTGGCCTTATGTCAGCGCAGAATCAGTCTTCATGTCATAGCAGAGAATCAGGCTTCACGTCACCCACCACTGGAACAGGCCACTGTCACACATTTAGGCCCAGGCACCCAGGCAGAGGAGAGAGGTCCCGTAACAGAGAATCTGGCCTTATGTCAGCACAGAATCTGTCTTCATGTCATAGCAGAGAATCAGGCTTCACGTCACCCACCACTGGAACAGGCCACTGTCACACATTTAGGCCCAGGCACCCAGGCAGAGGAGAGCGGTCCCGTAACAGAGAATCTGGCCTTATGTCAGCACAGAATCTGTCTTCATGTCGTAGCAGAGAATCAGGCTTCACGTCACCCACCACTGGAACAGGCCACTGTCACACATTTAGGCCCAGGCACCCAGGCAGAGGAGAGAGGTACCGTAACAAAGAATCTGGCCTTATGTCAGCGCAGAATCAGTCTTCATGTCATAGCAGAGAATCAGGCTTCACGTCACCCACCACTGGAACAGGCCACTGTCACACATTTAGGCCCAGGCACCCAGGCAGAGGAGAGAGGTCCCGTAACAGAGAATCTGGCCTTATGTCAGCACAGAATCTGTCTTCATGTCATAGCAGAGAATTAGGCTTCACGTCACCCACCACTGGAACAGGCCACTGTCACACATTTAGGCCCCGGCACCCAGACAGAGGAGAGGTTCATTCAACTTTGGGTTGCCCCGCAATATAATTGTAAAATGAAATTAAAAATAGTATTGAATGAGGAAGTGCCCTGGAGTAGAATAATATATTGTTAAGGGGAGGTAGTTAATATCTAATCTGCACAAGGGATGGACAGGTCCTGTGGGATCCATGCCTGGTTCATTTTTATGAACGTCAGCTTGTCCACATTGGCTGTAGACAGGCGGCTGCGTTTGTCTGTAATGACGCCCCCTGCCGTGCTGAATACACGTTCAGACAAAACGCTGGCCGCCGGGCAGGCCAGCACCTCCAAGGCATAATAGGCTAGCTCTGGCCACGTGGACAATTTGGAGACCCAGAAGTTGAATGGGGCCAAACCATCAGTCAGTACGTGGAGGGGTGTGCACAGGTACTGTTCCATTATGTTAGTGAAATGTTGCCTCCTGCTAACACGTTCCGTATCAGGTGGTGGTGCAGTTAGCTGTGGCGTGTTGACAAAACTTTTCCACATCTCTGCCATGCTAACCCTGCCCTCAGAGGAGCTGGCCGTGACACAGCTGCGTTGGCGACCTCTTGCTCCTCCTCTGCCTTCGCCTTGGGCTTCCACTGGTTCCCCTGTGACATTTGGGAATGCTCTCAGTAGCGCGTCTACCAACGTGCGCTTGTACTCGCGCATCTTCCTATCACGCTCCAGTGTAGGAAGTAAGGTGGGCACATTGTCTTTGTACCGGGGATCCAGCAGGGTGGCAACCCAGTAGTCCGCACATGTTAAAATGTGGGCAACTCTGCTGTCATTGCGCAGGCACTGCAGCATGTAGTCGCTCATGTGTGCCAGGCTGCCCAGAGGTAAGGACAAGCTGTCCTCTGTGGGAGGTGTATCGTCATCGTCCTGTGTTTCCCCCCAGCCACGCACCAGTGATGGGCCCGAACTGCTTTGGGTGCCACCCCGCTGTGAACATGCTTCATCCTCATCCTCCTCCACCTCCTCCTCATCCTCGTCCTCCTCGTCCTCCAGTAGTGGGCCCTGTCTGGCCACATTTGTACCTGGCCTCTGCTGTTGCAAAAAACCTCCCTCTGAGTCACTTCGAAGAGACTGGCCTGAAAGTGCTAAAAATGACCCCTCTTCATCCTCTTCCTCCTGGGCCACCTCCTCTTCCATCATCGCCCTAAGTGTTTTCTCAAGGAGACATAGAAGTGTTATTGTAACGCTGATAACGGCGTCATCGCCACTGGCCATGTTGGTGGAGTACTCAAAACAGCGCAACAGGGCACACAGGTCTTGCATGGAAGCCCAGTCATTGGTGGTGAAGTGTGTCTGATCCGCAGTGCGACTGACCCGTGCGTGCTGCAGCTGAAACTCCACTATGGCCTGCTGCTGCTTGCACAGTCTGTCCAGCATATGCAAGGTGGAGCTCCACCTGGTGGGTACGTCGCATATGAGGCGGTGAGCGGGAAGGCCGAAGTTACGCTGTAGCGCAGACAGGCGAGCAGCGGCAGGGTGTGAACGCCGGAAGCGCGAACAGACGGCCCGCACTTTATGCAGCAGCTCTGACATGTCGGGGTAGTTGCAAATGAACTTCTGCACCACCAAATTCAGCACATGCGCCAGGCAAGGGATGTGCGTCAAACCGGCTAGTCCCAGAGCTGCAACGAGATTTCGCCCATTATCGCACACCACCAGGCCGGGCTTGAGGCTCACCGGCAGCAACCACTCGTCGGTCTGTTGTTTTATACCCCGCCACAACTCCTGTGCGGTGTGGGGCCTGTCCCCCAAACATATGAGTTTCAGAATGGCCTGCTGACGTTTACCCCGGGCTTGTGCTGAAGTTGGTGGTGAAGGTGTGTGGCTGACTGGATGAGCAGGTGGAAGAAGAGGAGGAGGAAGCTGAGTAGGAGGAGGAGGAGACAGGAGGCAAAGAATGTTGCCCTGCGATCCTTGGCGGCGGAAGGACGTGCGCCAAACAGCTCTCCGCCTGGGGCCCATCCGCCACTACATTTACCCAGTGTGCAGTTAGGGAGATATAGCGTCCCTGGCCGTGCTTACTGGTCCACGTATCTGTGGTTAGGTGGACCTTGCCACAGATGGCGTTGCGCAGTGCACACTTGATTTTATCGGACACTTGTTTGTGCAGGGAAGGCACGGCTCTCTTGGAGAAGTAGTGGCGGCTGGGAACAAC
The DNA here is from genome assembly GCF_905171765.1 of Bufo bufo. NCBI lineage: Eukaryota > Metazoa > Chordata > Amphibia > Anura > Bufonidae > Bufo > Bufo bufo. Next base: position 197,542,911 of record NC_053391.1, on the reverse strand, counting down.
ATACTGTGGGACAGCAAGTGACATGAGCTGTTTGAAGCTGTGTGTGTCCACCAGCCTAAATGACAGCATTTCATAGGCCAGTAGTTTAGAAATGCTGGCATTCAGGGCCAGGGATCGAGGGTGGCTAGGTGGGAATTTACGCTTTCTCTTAAATGTTTGTGAGATGGAGAGCTGAACGCTGCCGTGTGACATGGTTGAGATGCTTGGTGACGCAGGTGGTGGTGTTGGTGGTACATCCCATGTTTGCTGGGCGGCAGGTGCCAATGTTCCTCCAGAGGCAGAGGAAGAGGCCGAGGCGGCGGCAGCAGCAGCAGAAGAGGCCGAGGCGGTGGCAGCAGCAGAAGAGGCCGAGGCGGCAGCAGCAGAAGAGGTAGCAGGGGGAGCCTGAGTGACTTCCTTGTTTTTAAGGTGTTTACTTCACTGCAATTCATGCTTTGCATGCAGGTGCCTGGTCATGCAGATTGTGCTAAGGTTCAGAACGTTAATGCCTCGCTTCAGGCTCTGATGGCACAGCGTGCAAACCACTCGGGTCTTGTCGTCAGCACATTGTTTGAAGAAGTGCCATGCCAGGGAACTCCTTGAAGCTGCCATTGGGGTGCTCGGTCCCAGATGGCGGCGGTCAGTAGCAGGCGGAGTCTCTTGGCGGCGGGTGTTCTGATTTTGCCCACTGCTCCCTCTTTTGCTATGCTGTTGGCTCGGTCTCACCACTGCCTCTTCCTCCGAACTCTGAAAGTCAGTGGCACGACCTTCATTCCATGTGGGGTCTAGGACCTCATCGTCCCCTGCATCGTCTTCCACCCAGTCTTGATCCCTGACCTCCTGTTCAGTCTGCACACTGCAGAAAGACGCAGCAGTTGGCACCTGTGTTTCGTCATCATCAGAGACGTGCTGAGGTGGTATTCCCATGTCCTCATCATCAGGAAAAATAAGTGGTTGTGCGTTAGTGCATTCTATCTCTTCCACCCCTGGGGAAGGGCTAGGTGGATGCCCTTGGGAAACCCTGGCAGCATAGTCTTCAAACAGCATAAGAGACTGCTGCATAACTTGAGGCTCAGACAGTTTCCCTGATATGCATGGGGGTGATGTGACAGACTGATGGGCTTGGTTTTCATGCGCCATCTGTGCGCTTTCTGCAGAAGACTGGGTGGGAGATAATGTGAACGTGCTGGATCCACTGTCGGCCACCCAATTGACTAATGCCTGTACCTGCTCAGGTCTTACCATCCTTAGAACGGCATTGGGCCCCACCAAATATGGCTGTAAATTCTGCTGGCTACTGGGACCTGAGGTAGTTGGTTCACTAGGACGTGTGGCTGTGGTAGAACGGCCACGTCCTCCCCCAGCACCAGAGGGTCCACTAACACCACCACGACCATGTCCACGTCCGCGTCCCTTATTAGATGTTTTCCTCATTGTTCCCGTTCACCACAATTTTGAGAATGGCAAATTTGGGAATAGTTTTTCAACCCAGAACAAAAAGTGTGCTTTTACGGTGACTACAAATAACTTGACCAGCTAAAACAGTTTAGATTTGGTTGAATAGAAATGTCAGGCCTGTTTTTTTTTTGCGCTGTGTGACAGGTATAGGTTTAATCACAGAATTAGACTTCTATCTGCACGGTAGCATGTGTCTTAGGTTTTTCTGAATGACACTATCAGCACCTTCAATGTAAGATATCCTTTTTGGGATAGATTTCAAGTAGGCCTCATATACCAGAAACTAGTTATTTTGAGAATGGCAAATTTGGGAATAGTTTTTCAACCCTTAACAAAAAGTGTGCTTTTACGGTCACTACAAATAACTTGACCAGCTAAAACAGTACAGATTTGGATGAATAGAAATGTCAGGCCTGTTTTTTTTTTGCGCTGTGTGACAGGTATAGGTTTAATCACAGAATTAGACTTCTATCTGCACGGTAGCATGTGTCTTAGGTTTTTCTGAATGACACTATCAGCACCTTCAATGTAAGATATCCTTTTTGGGATAGATTTCAAGTAGGCCTCATAGACCAGAAACTAGTTATTTTGAGAATGGCAAATTTGGGAATAGTTTTTCAACCCTTAACAAAAAGTGTGCTTTTACGGTCACTACAAATAACTTGACCAGCTAAAACAGTACAGATTTGGTTGAATAGAAATGTCAGGCCTGTTTTTTTTTTGCGCTGTGTGACAGGTATAGGTTTAATCACAGAATCAGACTTCTATCTGCACGGTAGCGTGTGTCTTAGGTTTTTCTGAATGACACTATCAGCACCTTCAATGTAAGATATCCTTTTTGGGATAGATTTCAAGTAGGCCTCATATACCAGAAACGAGTTATTTTAGGAATGGCAAATTTGGGAATAGTTTTTCAACCCTTAACAAAAAGTGTGCTTTTACGGTCACTACAAATAACTTGACCAGCTAAAACAGTACAGATTTGGTTGAATAGAAATGTCAGGCCTGTTTTTTTTTTTTGCGCTGTGTGACAGGTATAGGTTTAATCACAGAATCAGACTTCTATCTGCACGGTAGCGTGTGTCTTAGGTTTTTCTGAATGACACTATCAGCACCTTCAATGTAAGATATCCTTTTTGGGATAGATTTCAAGTAGGCCTCATATACCAGAAACTAGTTATTTTGAAAATGGCAAATTTGGGAATAGTTTTTCAACCCTTAACAAAAAGTGTGCTTTTACGGTCACTACAAATAACTTGACCAGCTAAAACAGTACAGATTTGGTTGAATAGAAATGTCAGGCCTGTTTTTTTTTGCGCTGTGTGACAGGTATAGGTTTAATCACAGAATTAGACTTCTATCTGCACGGTAGCGTGTGTCTTAGGTTTTTCTGAATGACACTATCAGCACCTTCAATGTAAGATATCCTTTTTGGGATAGATTTCAAGAAGGCCTCATATACCAGAAACTAGTTATTTTGAGAATGGCAAATTTGGGAATAGTTTTTCAACCCTTAACAAAAAGTGTGCTTTTACGGTCACTACAAATAACTTGACCAGCTAAAACAGTACAGATTTGGTTGAATAGAAATGTCAGGCCTGTTTTTTTTTTGCGCTGTGTGACAGGTATAGGTTTAATCACAGAATTAGACTTCTATCTGCACGGTAGCATGTGTCTTAGGTTTTTCTGAATGACACTATCAGCACCTTCAATGTAAGATATCCTTTTTGGGATAGATTTCAAGTAGGCCTCATATACCAGAAACTAGTTATTTTGAGAATGGCAAATTTGGGAATAGTTTTTCAACCCTTAACAAAAAGTGTGCTTTTACGGTCACTACAAATAACTTGACCAGCTAAAACAGTACAGATTTGGTTGAATAGAAATGTCAGGCCTGTTTTTTTTTTGCGCTGTGTGACAGGTATAGGTTTAATCACAGAATTAGACTTCTATCTGCACGGTAGCATGTGTCTTAGGTTTTTCTGAATGACACTATCAGCACCTTCAATGTAAGATATCCTTTTTGGGATAGATTTCAAGTAGGCCTCATAGACCAGAAACTAGTTATTTTGAGAATGGCAAATTTGGGAATAGTTTTTCAACCCTTAACAAAAAGTGTGCTTTTACGGTCACTACAAATAACTTGACCAGCTAAAACAGTACAGATTTGGTTGAATAGAAATGTCAGGCCTGTTTTTTTTTTGCGCTGTGTGACAGGTATAGGTTTAATCACAGAATCAGACTTCTATCTGCACGGTAGCGTGTGTCTTAGGTTTTTCTGAATGACACTATCAGCACCTTCAATGTAAGATATCCTTTTTGGGATAGATTTCAAGTAGGCCTCATATACCAGAAACGAGTTATTTTAGGAATGGCAAATTTGGGAATAGTTTTTCAACCCTTAACAAAAAGTGTGCTTTTACGGTCACTACAAATAACTTGACCAGCTAAAACAGTACAGATTTGGTTGAATAGAAATGTCAGGACTGTTTTTTTTTTTTGCGCTGTGTGACAGGTATAGGTTTAATCAAAGAATCAGACTTCTATCTGCACGGTAGCGTGTGTCTTAGGTTTTTCTGAATGACACTATCAGCACCTTCAATGTAAGATATCCTTTTTGGGATAGATTTCAAGTAGGCCTCATATACCAGAAACTAGTTATTTTGAAAATGGCAAATTTGGGAATAGTTTTTCAACCCTTAACAAAAAGTGTGCTTTTACGGTCACTACAAATAACTTGACCAGCTAAAACAGTACAGATTTGGTTGAATAGAAATGTCAGGCCTGTTTTTTTTTGCGCTGTGTGACAGGTATAGGTTTAATCACAGAATTAGACTTCTATCTGCACGGTAGCGTGTGTCTTAGGTTTTTCTGAATGACACTATCAGCACCTTCAATGTAAGATATCCTTTTTGGGATAGATTTCAAGAAGGCCTCATATACCAGAAACTAGTTATTTTGAGAATGGCAAATTTGGGAATAGTTTTTCAACCCTTAACAAAAAGTGTGCTTTTACGGTCACTACAAATAACTTGACCAGCTAAAACAGTACAGATTTGGTTGAATAGAAATGTCAGGCCTGTTTTTTTTTTGCGCTGTGTGACAGGTATAGGTTTAATCACAGAATTAGACTTCTATCTGCACGGTAGCGTGTGTCTTAGGTTTTTCTGAATGACACTATCAGCACCTTCAATGTAAGATATCCTTTTTGGGATAGATTTCAAGTAGGCCTCATATACCAGAAACTAGTTATTTTGAGAATGGCAAATTTGGGAATAGTTTTTCAACCCTTAACAAAAAGTGTGCTTTTACGGTCACTACAAAAAACTTGACCAGCTAAAACAGTACAGATTTGGTTGAATAGAAATGTCAGGCCTGTTTTTTTTTTGCGCTGTGTGACAGGTATAGGTTTAATCACAGAATCAGACTTCTATCTGCACGGTAGCGTGTGTCTTAGGTTTTTCTGAATGACACTATCAGCACCTTCAATGTAAGATATCCTTTTTGGGATAGATTTCAAGTAGGCCTCATATACCAGAAACGAGTTATTTTGAGAATGGCAAATTTGGGAATAGTTTTTCAACCCTTAACAAAAAGTGTGCTTTTACGGTCACTACAAATAACTTGACCAGCTAAAACAGTACAGATTTGGTTGAATAGAAATGTCAGGCCTGTTTTTTTTTTTGCGCTGTGTGACAGGTATAGGTTTAATCACAGAATCAGACTTCTATCTGCACGGTAGCGTGTGTCTTAGGTTTTTCTGAATGACACTATCAGCACCTTCAATGTAAGATATCCTTTTTTGGATAGATTTCAAGTAGGCCTTATATACCAGAAACTAGTTATTTTAAGAATGGCAAATTTGGGAATAGTTTTTCAACCCTTAACAAAAAGTGTGCTTTTACGGTCACTACAAATAACTTGACCAGCTAAAACAGTACAGATTTGGTTGAATAGAAATGTCAGGCCTGTTTTTTTTTGCGCTGTGTGACAGGTATAGGTTTAATCACAGAATTAGACTTCTATCTGCACGGTAGCGTGTGTCTTAGGTTTTTCTGAATGACACTATCAGCACCTTCAATGTAAGATATCCTTTTTGGGATAGATTTCAAGAAGGCCTCATATACCAGAAACTAGTTATTTTGAGAATGGCAAATTTGGGAATAGTTTTTCAGCCCTTAATAAAAAGTGTGCTTTTACTGTCACTACAAATAACTTGACCAGCTAAAACAGTACAGATTTGGTTGAATAGAAATGTCAGGCCTGTTTTTTTTTTGCGCTGTGTGACAGGTATAGGTTTAATCACAGAATCAGACTTCTATCTGAACGGTAGCGTGTGTCTTAGGTTTTTCTGAATGACACTATCAGCACCTTCAATGTAAGATATCCTTTTTGGGATAGATTTCAAGTAGGCCTCATATACCAGAAACTAGTTATTTTGAGAATGGCAAATTCGGGAATAGTTTTTCAACCCTTAACAAAAAGTGTGCTTTTACGGTCACTACAAATAACTTGACCAGCTAAAACAGTACAGATTTGGTTGAATAGAAATGTCAGGCCTGTTTTTTTTTTGCGCTGTGTGACAGGTATAGGTTTAATCACAGAATTAGACTTCTATCTGCACGGTAGCGTGTGTCTTAGGTTTTTAGGAATGACACTATCAGCACCTTCAATGTAAGATATCCTTTTTGGGATAGATTTCAAGTAGGCCTCATATACCAGAAGCTAGTTATTTTGAGAATGGCAAATTTGGGAATAGTTTTTCAACCCTTAACAAAAAGTGTGCTTTTACGGTCCCTACAATTAACTTGACCAGCTAAAACAGTACAGATTTGGTTGAATAGAAATGTCAGGCCTGTTTTTTTTTTGCGCTGTGTGACAGGTATAGGTTTAATCACAGAATTAGACTTCTATCTGCACGTTAGCGTGTGTCTTAGGTTTTTAGGAATGACACTATCAGCACCTTCAATGTAACATATCCTTTTTGGATAGATTTCAAGTAGGCCTCATATACCAGAAACTAGTTATTTTGAGAATGGCAAATTTGGGAATAGTTTTTCAACCCAGAACAAAAAGTGTTCTTTTACGGTAACTACAAATAACTTGACCAGCTAAAACAGTACAGATTTGGTTGAATAGAAATGTCAGGCCTGTTTTTTTTTTTGCGCTGTGTGACAGGTATAGGTTTAATCACAGAATCAGACTTCTATCTGAACGGTAGCGTGTGTCTTAGGTTTTTCTGAATGACACTATCAGCACCTTCAATGTAAGATATCCTTTTTGGGATAGATTTCCAGTAGGCCTCATATACCAGAAACTAGTTATTTTGAGAATGGCAAATTTGGGAATAGTTTTTCAACCCTTAACAAAAAGTGTGCTTTTACGGTCACTACAAATAACTTGACCAGCTAACACAGTACAGATTTGGTTGAATAGAAATGTCAGGCCTGGTTTTTTTTTGCGCTGTGTGACAGGTATAGGTTTAATCACAGAATCAGACTTCTATCTGCACGGTAGCGTGTGTCTTAGGTTTTTCTGAATGACACTATCAGCACCTTCAATGTAAGATATCCTTTTTGGGATAGATTTCAAGTAGGCCTCATATACCAGAAACGAGTTATTTTGAGAATGGCAAATTTGGGAATAGTTTTTCAACCCTTAACAAAAAGTGTGCTTTTACGGTCACTACAAATAACTTGACCAGCTAAAACAGTACAGATTTGGTTGAATAGAAATGTCAGGCCTGTTTTTTTTTTTGCGCTGTGTGACAGGTATAGGTTTAATCACAGAATCAGACTTCTATCTGCACGGTAGCGTGTGTCTTAGGTTTTTCTGAATGACACTATCAGCACCTTCAATGTAAGATATCCTTTTTTGGATAGATTTCAAGTAGGCCTTATATACCAGAAACTAGTTATTTTGAGAATGGCAAATTTGGGAATAGTTTTTCAACCCTTAACAAAAAGTGTGCTTTTACGGTCACTACAAATAACTTGACCAGCTAAAACAGTACAGATTTGGTTGAATAGAAATGTCAAGCCTGTTTTTTTTTGCGCTGTGTGACAGGTATAGGTTTAATCACAGAATTAGACTTCTATCTGCACGGTAGCGTGTGTCTTAGGTTTTTCTGAATGACACTATCAGCACCTTCAATGTAAGATATCCTTTTTGGGATAGATTTCAAGAAGGCCTCATATACCAGAAACTAGTTATTTTGAGAATGGCAAATTTGGGAATAGTTTTTCAGCCCTTAACAAAAAGTGTGCTTTTACTGTCACTACAAATAACTTGACCAGCTAAAACAGTACAGATTTGGTTGAATAGAAATGTCAGGCCTGTTTTTTTTTTGCGCTGTGTGACAGGTATAGGTTTAATCACAGAATCAGACTTCTATCTGAACGGTAGCGTGTGTCTTAGGTTTTTCTGAATGACACTATCAGCACCTTCAATGTAAGATATCCTTTTTGGGATAGATTTCAAGTAGGCCTCATATACCAGAAACTAGTTATTTTGAGAATGGCAAATTCGGGAATAGTTTTTCAACCCTTAACAAAAAGTGTGCTTTTACGGTCACTACAAATAACTTGACCAGCTAAAACAGTACAGATTTGGTTGAATAGAAATGTCAGGCCTGTTTTTTTTTTTGCGCTGTGTGACAGGTATAGGTTTAATCACAGAATTAGACTTCTATCTGCACGGTAGCGTGTGTCTTAGGTTTTTAGGAATGACACTATCAGCACCTTCAATGTAAGATATCCTTTTTGGGATAGATTTCAAGTAGGCCTCATATACCAGAAGCTAGTTATTTTGAGAATGGCAAATTTGGGAATAGTTTTTCAACCCTTAACAAAAAGTGTGCTTTTACGGTCCCTACAATTAACTTGACCAGCTAAAACAGTACAGATTTGGTTGAATAGAAATGTCAGGCCTGTTTTTTTTTTGCGCTGTGTGACAGGTATAGGTTTAATCACAGAATTAGACTTCTATCTGCACGTTAGCGTGTGTCTTAGGTTTTTAGGAATGACACTATCAGCACCTTCAATGTAACATATCATTTTTGGATAGATTTCAAGTAGGCCTCATATACCAGAAACTAGTTATTTTGAGAATGGCAAATTTGGGAATAGTTTTTCAACCCAGAACAAAAAGTGTTCTTTTACGGTAACTACAAATAACTTGACCAGCTAAAACAGTACAGATTTGGTTGAATAGAAATGTCAGGTCTATTTTTTAGGCGCTGGGTGACAGGCTCAACTTGCCCCTGATCTAGTATATGGCCAAAAAATAACCACACTATTGATGGTTAAATGCACTTGGGTGACACAGGCTCAGCCTGCACCAGATGTAGTATATGGCCAAAAAATAACCAGACTGTTGATGGTTAAATGCACTTCGGTGACACAGGCTCAGCCTGCAGCTGATGTAGTATATGGCCAAAAAATAACCAGTCTGTTGATGGTTAAATGCACTTCGGTGACACAGGCTCAGCCTGCAGCTGATGTAGTATATGGCCAAAAAATAACCAGACTGTTGATGGTTAAATGCACTTCGGTGACACAGGCTCAGCCTTCAGCTGATGTAGGATATAGCACAAAATAACCACACTATTGATGGTTAAATACACTTGGTGATAGCTTGTGCTGGCGCACCACAAGTCACAAAATGGCCGTCGATCACCCCAGAAAAAAGTGATCTAAAAACGCTCTGGGCAGCCTCAAAAAAGTGAGCAAGTCGATATCAGCACTTCAATGATCCACAGCTGCAGATCGATCACAGAATGAAGTCTTTTGGAGGAGTTAATCTACCTAATCTCGCCCTAACTTCGCAGCTGCCACCTCTCCCTATGCTTGAATCAGCAGAGTGACGTGCAGCGCTACGTGACCCAAGCTTATATAGAGGCTGGGTCACATGCTGCACTGGCCAATCACAGCCATGCCAATAGTAGGCAAGGCTGTGATGGCCTCTTGGGGCAAGTAGTATGACGCTTGTTGATTGGCTGCTTTGCAGCCTTTCAAAAAGCGCCAAGAAAGCGCCGAACACCGAACCCGAACTTTTCCGAAAATGTTCGGGTTCGGGTCCGTGTCACGGACACCCCAAAATTCGGTACGAACCCGAACTATACAGTTCGGGTTCGCTCATCCCTAGTCATTAGTCTAGGGGTTCACATACTTTTTCAACCTGCACTGTGAATCTTTAAATGGTGTGTTCAATAAAAACATGGTAACATTTAATTCTTTGTCTGTTATTAGTTTAAGCAGACTGTGTGTCACGAGGGTGTCAAGAGCCACGTCTGACTCCGTTATACCCGGGGTCAGGAAGTCACAGCGGGTGGCTGCGCGCTCTATGTCTAAAGACAGTGCTGTTTATTAATGGTAGCTTTCTGGGTTTGCCTTGCAATCCTTTTTGGCTCACTCAGGGATACGTAGCTTCTCCTCCTCAGCTGTTTCTTGTCCAGCAATCCCAACCTCCTTATATTCCCATCTCTCACTTCTCTGGTTGCCAGATATAGAGCTTCCTGCCTGGACTTCTATACTGACCCACTGGAGCTGTGTAGTTGTGTTCCCTGGTTGTTGTTCCAGAACGTTACCCTCCGGATCCCTGTTGGGCCTTGGTGGTCTGCTGTTGTCGCCCACCTGGGATTATATGTTTGTCTGTATTGTCTCCTTGGTGTTTTCCTCTTAGCGTCAGTGGTGCGGACTAGTGATCCCACCGCCCCGTTCACTACATAGGGCTCATCTTAGGGAAAGCCAGGGTTTAGGCACTTGATCGGCGTACGGGTGAGGAACCCGTCTAGGGACGTCAGGGCAGTCAGGTGCCAGCCGCAAGGTGAGTCAGGGGTCACCATCTTTCCCTCTCCCTTGGACAGGGCCTTCCCATTTCCCTCCCTTTTCATGACGCCGGTCATTACACTGTGATTGTCTATTGTTGTGACTTAGATGAAGATCAGATCACATTTTATGACCAATTTGTGCAGAAATCCATATTATTCTAAAGGGTTCACATACTTTTTCTTGCAACTGTACATCTCTAGGTGGTTCGGCGTCAGAGGGCTTAGGCCTAAGAGCTCTATGAGCCCTTTCAATAATCATCGGAGGAGGTTTGTTATTGTTCAAGAGAGAATCGGCAATCTGTGTGATAGTGATTTTAAGATCGCTATTAGGTACCGATTCAGGTATGCCTCTAAACCGGAGATTATTCCTCCGCCCTCTGTTTTCCTGATCTTCCATTGCAGCATGGAAAAGGTTTATGTGATGTTGGCAAGAGGTGAGGGAATTTGAGACCGCAGAGCTGTGTTATAGGGCGGCCTGTTGCACGGTCTGCAGGGATTCCACCCTGTGGCCTATGTGTTGTATTTCCTGTGTTAGCACTGTAATTTCGTGCTTGAGGGGCGACAGTGCCTGTTTGATAAATTTTCTTGAAACTGGCAATGTACGGGAGCATTCTTACTCACCCCCGTCACTGTCGCATTAAGACCATTCTTTCTCTGAGACTGCTGCAGCACGCTCTTCTGCCGGCGCCATCTTAGGCTCTCTGGTCACAGATGCTGCTGCTTGCTTTTTCAGGTATTTTGCCATCCCTGATCCCGAATTTGGACCTTTAGGGATTGCGGCGGGTTCGGTGGGTTTCTGTCCCCCGATCTTTACCATATTGAGGTCTATTGGCTAGCGTTAGCTTGTCCCTTTAGCAAGAATAAATGCGGAGCTCAGCCAAGCATGTCTTCACAGTGCGGCTGTTGGCTCCGCCCCCCGACCTTTGTGAAGATTAATCAGGTGTTGATCAGCAAGGATTTTCAAACACCAATGCCTGATGCATCAGACTAGATGACCGGTTTCCTTCTAGCTTCCTGTCTCAGCTACTATTCTGATGCTGCCACCTGCCTGATGCCACACATCTGATGCCAAGTGCTCCTTCTTACACCCACCATCGTCAGCGGGTACTGTTATTGCCACTCACCTCCACACTCTGTGGTCTTCTAATGCTGCTGCCACCTCACCACTCAGGTCCCCTCATGCGGCTGCTGCCCCCTCCACACTCTGTCATTGTGCCACTCTGTGTCCTTCTCATGCTGCTGCTGCTGCCACCTCCACACTATGTCACCTTGCCACTCTATGGTCTGCTCATGATGCTGCCAACTCTCAATTCTGTCTCTGGGCCACTCTATGGTCACCTCATGCTGCTACCACCTCAACACTATGTCACTGGGCCACTCTGTGTTCACCTCATGCTGCTGCTACCTCAACACTATGTCACTGGTCCACTCTGTGGTCTCCTCATGCTGCTGATACCTCACCGCTATGTCATTGGGCCACTCTGTGGACTTCTCATGCTGTTCCCACCCTCCTCACTTCATGACTGGGCCACTATTTAGCCTTTTTGGCCTGGTTAATATCATCATTTATTTGACCCTTCTTCTGATCTGTCAGAAGGAAGGAAAAATGAGATGCAAAACGGATCCTGTCTATGTAGCAGCTGTAAGGCCTGTATGGTCCCATCAGAATTGGCTTATGATTTATTAGCCAAAAGGAAAAAACACAGAAGATATGCAAATATTCCATTTACTTCTTTGTTTGGATCCACTCCTGTTTTTTTTTTTTTGGGATTTAGCAATTCTGATGGATTACTGACCAAATGCTGACCGAGTGAAGGCGGATGCTCAACAGACAGGATCCGTGTTTTTGGGGTTATTGTTCTGACGGATCAGAGAAATGGCAAAATAATCTGTGACATCAACACAAACTTACTGCTGACACCCTCTCCACTCTGTCAGGAGGGGCTCTACTTGTATAAGCGTTTAATAGAACAGGTTCTGTAGACATCTATGTGGAGTGCGCTTCTTCTTGACACTAACATCGAACTGTAAAGCTGAGTTCACACTTTAATTATTTGGTCAGTTTTGGCCCCGTAACTGCCCAAATAACTGAAGTGTGCATTGATTCTAAGAGTGACTCCTGTCATCTGCATGTCATACGGACTCACAGTATTATTTCACTACCAAAGCAGACTCCCTATGCGTGTTACTACAAGGCACAGTGTTCTACACCACTATACAGGCTCTCTGAAACCAGGAAATAGCTATTTTTTTACGCGATTCCTCACAAATAAATTTGGATCGAATATTTTCGGAAAACTCGGTGAACCGGCCAAATCGAATTTTTTAGAAATTTGTTCATCTTTAGCGGTGACCTATGTCTTCAATCAAGACAAGATGTCTTTGCGCTCAAATGGATAAGGTGAGTATTTTTTTGTAATGGATTAACTTCTGAAAGCCCTCACTATTATTCTTAGATGCCACGATCAGTGAGAAACACGGCATTTGAGTGGATAGATGAGGGGGTGGGTGTCTTGGCACAATTGCCTTTCCCCGTCATTGCACCCGCTACTTACAAATAAATGTGTCACGAGGGTGTCGAGGACCACGCCTGACTCCGTTATACCCGGGGTCAGGAAGTCGCAGCGGTTGGCTGCACGCTCTATTTAAGATAGGGCTGTTTTCCTTATGGTAGCTTTCTGGGTTTGCTTAGCAAACCCTTTTGGCTCACTCAGGGATCCGTAGCTCCTTCTCCTCAGCTGTTCCTTGTCCAGCACTCCCAGATCTCCTTATATTTCTCTCTCACACTTCTCTGGTTGCCAGAGATAGAGCTTCCTGCCTGGACATCTATTCTGACCTTCTGGAGCTGTGTTGCTGCGTTCGCTGGTAGTTGGTCCAGTACGCTACCCTCCAGATCCCTGTTGGACCTTTTTGGTTTATTGTGGTCGCCTACCTGGGTGTATGTGTTTGTATGTTTTGTCTGTCCTCTCCCTGGTGTTTCCCTCTTAGTGATAGTGGTGTGGACTAGCGATCCCACCGGCCTGTTCACTATCCAGGGCTCATATTAGGGAAAGCCAGGGTTTAGGCACGTGATCGCCGCACGGGTGAGGAACCCGTCTAGGGACGTCAGGGCAGTCAGGTGCCAGCCGCAAGGTGAGTTAGGGGTCACCACCTTTCCCTCTCCCTTGGGCAGGGCTTTCCCTGTTTTCCTCCCTGTGCGTGACGTCGGTCATTACAAAATGTGCTTCATGACAAAGTAATTAGTCACAAAGCAAATTTCTTTGTGAAATTCGGTGAATCAGCAGAATTTAATTTTTCAAATCTTCTCATGCTCATCTCTAGTAAAAATATTATAGGCTATAGTTACTAAAATTCTGGAGAAGGTCATTCATCCAGGGAGTTATTCTGATTGCCTGATTGGAATCGGGAAGGAATTTTTCCCCCTAAAATGAGTATTATTTGCTACTAGCTCATGGAGTTTTTTGCCTTCCTCTGGATCAACTTTGCATGATAACAGGCTGAACTAGAAAAAAAAAAACATAGTTGGATCATTCCATTAATTTTTGTAGGATACAGAATAATTTATAGGTAGTGTGGAACATGTAACAATGTATAATAGAGAGGGTGTATTATTGTGGGATCTGTGGTATGGGAAAAAATAGACTTAACACGACTATGATAAATTGTCAAAACTGATTTCAGCCTGTTATTGTGGGAGGGGTGGAGGCTCTATAAATTCCTATGCATTCATCCTTCCACACGGGCGTCTTCCGTGCAGATCACTGTTCCTGTCAGGGCCTACGTCACAGTCGCGTCACAATCGGGCGTCCAGCTAGGTAAGTTTGTGCTGTCGCCACTCCAGCTGCCCGCCCTTCTCCTTCAGGGAAGCCTCTGGTTTTCTCCTCCTCCCTTCAACAACCGCTACCCCGAGCAGTCATCCCATCAGTGCCGGGGGATTCATTTTCTCCTCTTGTGCAGTCAGGACGTCGCATCCGGTTGCAACCATGTCAGAGGAGGAGGGGTGGCTGGTGCGGTGCTCACGGCACTCCAGAGGCTGGTGAGACGCCGCTCTCAGCTTCATTCTTTGGCCGGCATGGGTCACGTGCGCCACACGATCACAGGCAGGCACGACTTCAGGCTCCCCACCACTGCCTGTTCGTGGGTCACATTCCTCAGCTGGGGCCAGAAGTATGGGGTATAGTTTCAGGGGCCCCATATCCATATTTGTTTAGAAATAATTCGGTCCTGTTTTACGGCTTTCTGAACTAGGATTAAAAAAAATATATAAACATGCTTTACAGTGTATCTCATATTGTTATTAGGGGATAATTGCTGCTTGTGCAGGACATTTATCATTATAGGATGGGTTCTTGTACTAGTTAATCCTGCATGCCTTCTCATGTATTCGATTTTATTAATTGTAGACATATTGTTTGTTCTTTATCTACGGTTTACTTCCGGTTGTGCATGACGCCTACGCAGGCCAAGTTTTAACAGAAATACCATGCCTGCTCACGCAGTGTAGGCCACCTTTCATCATCCAAGGTTTGTAGTCTGTCATTCAGGTGCCATTCACATAATCTAGCACGTGGATTACCACTTGTCGTCTTGATCTACGCTCTCTGTCGCTCAATTACGCCACGCTTCTCTCATAGATATATGCTGCCTGCTCACGTTATTCTAATCAAATTTCCTATTACCAATGTCTACTGCCTGTTTACGTTATTCATAACAGGCTGCTGGTGGTAGAATGCAGAGGTTCGGCAGCCAGCGTACCTGCACCTCCTCTCCCAGTTGCTTCCATGTCCCAGTCAACGTCCCCAGGTAGGGTCCTTAACATGACTGAAGTAGCTCCATCCCATTTCGTGACAGATAGCATCAAAAGAGATATCTTGGAAGGAATAGCCACCCATGATACAGTAGAAAATAAAACAATCGCTTGCGAAAACGTTTCCATAGTTCTCAAATCCAGGGATGCCCGACTTAACAAAAAATGATCTATCCCAGAGTTTGTATTGGCATTTAGTCTATTCAGGGATATGATCTGTTCAGCCCACCCCGAGAGACGGCAGGAGCTGGATCTATACCTGTATAGGGTCACTGAATTGGGGCATAAGTATGGAGGGCACACCTTCTATGATTACCACCGTTCTTTTTCGGCAAGAGCCGCGGCAGCTCTCGCCCAGTTCCAGCGGGTCACCAATTCGGCATCCCTGGATATGGAACTCTTCTGCCGTCATTTCGCCGGGCTAAAAGCTCCAGCGTGCACTTCATGTCAGTTGATTCTCCATTCCTCAGGATGGTGTCCGAATTTTAGTCATTCGGTGGCCCAAAGTAGATCATTGGCAGGCCCCTCAGGGTTTTAACAAAGGCAAAACACTGGCACAGATAAATTGGGTCGTCGCATAGTCTTCTTAGGTGTCCAAAGCAGACATTGCGGATGCTTTCAAGCTGCTGCCTATCAACCCACAGCTTAGGAAATTTTAAGGAATAAAATGGTAAGGTCTCTACTACTTCGCAAACCGCTTAACATTCGGTTCTAAAAGCAGTCCTTGGCTATTTGACCAGTTTGCACAGGCCCTACATTGGATTCTGGTAAACCACAGCGAATGCCCAATAGTCATTCATTATTTAGATGATTTTCTGTTGATAGAACAACCTGGCATTAAACCCTGTAAACTTAATAATCTCCTCCAAGTATTCACAAGGTAGTAACCTTCCTAGGTATAGTCCTAGACACAGAAAAAATGGAAGCAAGACTGCCAGAACAGAAGCTTATCAAAATCAAGGAGATTATCTCCAAATTTGTGGGTTCCAGAATTCTCATGAAACATGAGTTACAATCCCTGCTAGGCATGCTAAACTTTGCAACTAGAATCATGCCCCAAGGTAAGGCCTTGATGTCCAGATTATTGGATCTACTTCCGGCAGCCACAGAGCAGGACTCCCCTGTATTCCTGGATTCCCAAGCAATGGCCGACTTGACCATGTGGAATACCTTCCTGACCAACTGGAACGGGATCTCCTTATTCATTCCCCAATGGAGTCCCACATCTTCTACGGTTTTCTCAGACGCAGCTGCCTCCAGAGGTTTCGCAGCCATATATAAAAATCAGTGGTTCGCAGGCCATTGGCCCCCAGAAATCTCTTCACTCAATGAGTACCTCAAATCCTCCCCGTTATTAGAGATCTAGCCAATTGTAGCTGCTGCTCAAGACTGGGGTAGGCAATGGGCCAATTAGCCAGTGACATTCATCACGGACAACCAGGCAGTGGTGGACATCATTACCAAGGGCAGGTCAAAGTCATCTTATGTCATGCCCTTCGCTCGCAAATTAGTTTGGCTTTCCTTACATTATAACTTCCAAGTGTCATGCAGATATATCCAAGGCATTCAGAACTTAGCTCATGACGTATTGTCATGCTTTAATTACCATAATTTTGTTCCAGGTCATGCCAGAAGCGGAACAAATGGGGTTATCCCCTCCAGGCTTCAATACTCTGCGCATGGAGTAGGACACTTCATACCAACAGCCAAATCCCTCGTGCAAAGGTCGCTATCTGCCAACACAGCCAGAAACTACAAGACCGGCTGGAAAATCTTCAAAAAATTTTCCCTTCTCC
Source organism: Bufo bufo (assembly GCF_905171765.1). Taxonomy (NCBI): domain Eukaryota; kingdom Metazoa; phylum Chordata; class Amphibia; order Anura; family Bufonidae; genus Bufo; species Bufo bufo. Next base: position 197,526,041 of record NC_053391.1, on the reverse strand, counting down.
ATTCAAGGAACGACACAGATAAGACCACTTATTTAATGGCTTTTCTGGCTTATTGTCATAAACACCTTAAACTCACTTACAATTGAATTAAATTATACTTGGCTGGGGTGCAATACTAATTAATGTTTAAAGATCCAGGTAGTAGGTCAATCTTCACTTCCCCTGCAATCAAGGCAACTCTCAGAGGTATTCAAGACAGCTGCAGAAACACGACTCCAAGCAGACAACCAGTTTCAGGGGAACTGTTTAGGAAACTCTCCAACTCCCATTTGGTAATCCTTTTGGGCTCCAACCCAGCACGATTATTAAGGCTGTCATGTATCTAGGTTTCTATGGATGTTTACGACCACGGGAATTCATTGGTTTCTCTACCAAATCCAAAGGTTTAACTAGGAGCCAACTAGTATGGAATCACGACTAGGGATGAGCGAACCCGAACTGTATAGTTCGGGTTCGTACCGAATTTTGGGGTGTCCGTGACACGGAACCGAACCCGAACATTTTCGTAAAAGTCTGTGTTCGGGTTCGGTATTCGGCGCTTTCTTGGCGCTTTTTGAAAGGCTGCAAAGCAGCCAATCAACAAGCGTCATACTACTTGGCCCAAGAGGCCATCACAGCCATGCCTACTATTGGCATGGCTGTGATTGGCCAGTGCAGCATGTGACCCAGCCTCTATTTAAGCTGGAGTCACGTAGCGCCGCACGTCACTCTGCTATGATCAGTGTAGGGAGAGGTTGCGGCTGCGACGTTAGGGCGAGATTAGGCAGATAAACTCCTCCAAAAGAGTTCATTCTGTGATCGATCTGCAGCTGTGGATCATTGAAGTGCTATTATTGACTTGCTCACTTTTTTGAGGCTGCCCAGAGCGTTTTTAGATCACTTTTTTTCTGGGGTGATCGGCGGCCATTTTGTGACTTGTGGTGCGCCAGCACAAGCTATCACCAAGTGTATTTAACCATCGATAGTGTGGTTATTTTGTGCTATATCCTACATCAGCTGCAGGCTGAGCCTGTGTCACCGAAGTGCATTTAACCATCAACAGTCTGGTTATTTTTTGGCCATATACTACATCTGGTGCAGGCTGAGCCTGTGTCACCCAAGTGCATTTAACCATCAACAGTCTGATTTATTTTTTGGCCATATACTACATCTGGTGCAGGCTGAGCCTGTGTCACCCAAGTGCATTTAACCATCATCAGTCTGATTATTTTTTGGCCATATACTACATCTGGTGCAGGCTGAGCCTGTGTCACCCAAGTGCATTTAACCATCAACAGTGTGGTTATTTTTTGGCCATATATTACATCAGGGGCAAGTTGAGCCTGTCACCCAGCGCCTAAAAAATAGACCTGACAATTCTATTCAACCAAATCTGTACTGTTTTAGCTGGTCAAGTTATTTGTAGTGACCGTAAAAGCACACTTTTTTTTCTGGGTTGAAAAACTATTCCCAAATTTGCCATTCTCAAAATAACTAGTTTCTTGTATTTGAGGCCTACTTGAAATCTATCCCAAAAAGGATATCTTACATTGAAGGTGCTGATAGTGTCATTCAGAAAAACCTAAGACACACGCTAGCGTGCTGATAGAAGTCTGATTCTGTGATTAAACCTATACCTGTCACACAGCGCAAAAAAAAACAGGTCTCACATCTCTATTCAACCAAATCTGCACTGTTTTAGCTGGTCAAGTTATTTGTAGTGACCGTAAAAGCACACTTTTTGTTCTGGGTTGAAAAACCATTCCCAAATTTGCCATTCTCAAAATAACTAGTTTCTGGTATTTGAGGCCTACTTGAAATCTATCCCAAAAAGAATATCTTACATTGAAGGTACTGATAGTGTCATTCAGAAAAACCTAAGACACACGCTAGCGTGCTGATAGAAGTCTGATTCTGTGATTAAACCTATACCTGTCACACAGCGCAAAAAAAAACAGGTCTCACATCTCTATTCAACCAAATCTGCACTGTTTTAGCTGGTCAAGTTATTTGTAGTGACCGTAAAAGCACACTTTTTGTTCTGGGTTGAAAAACCATTCCCAAATTTGCCATTCTCAAAATAACTAGTTTCTGGTATTTGAGGCCTACTTGAAATCTATCCCAAAAAGAATATCTTACATTGAAGGTACTGATAGTGTCATTCAGAAAAACCTAAGACACACGCTAGCGTGCTGATAGAAGTCTGATTCTGTGATTAAACCTATACCTGTCACACAGCGCAAAAAAAAACAGGCCTGACATTTCTATTCAACCAAATCTGTACTGTTTTAGCTGGTCAAGTTATTTGTAGTGACCGTAAAAGCACACTTTTTGTTCTGGGTTGAAAAACCATTCCCAAATTTGCCATTCTCAAAATAACTAGTTTCTGGTATTTGAGGCCTACTTGAAATCTATCCCAAAAAGAATATCTTACATTGAAGGTACTGATAGTGTCATTCAGAAAAACCTAAGACACACGCTAGCGTGCAGATAGAAGTCTGATTCTGAGATTAAACCTTAACCTGTCACACAGTGCAAAAAAAAACAGGTCTCCCATTTCTATTCAAGCAAATCTGTACTGTTTAATCTGGTCAAGTTATTTGTAGCGACCGTAAAAGCCCTATTTTTTTTCTGGGTTGAAAAACTATTCCCAAATTTGCCATTCTCAAAATAACTAGTTTCTGGTATTTGAGGCATACTTGAAATCTATCCCAAAAAGAATATCTTACATTGAAGGTACTGATAGTGTCATTCAGAAAAACCTAAGACACACGCTAGCGTGCTGATAGAAGTCTGATTCTGTGATTAAACATATACCTGTCATACAGCGCAAAAAAAAACATGCCTCACATCTCTATTTAACCAAATCTGTACTGTTTTAGCTGGTCAAGTTATTTGTAGTGACCGTAAAAGCACACTTTTTGTTCTGGGTTGAAAAACCATTCCCAAATTTGCCATTCTCAAAATAACTAGTTTCTGGTATTTGAGGCCTACTTGAAATCTATCCCAAAAAGAATATCTTACATTGAAGGTACTGATAGTGTCATTCAGAAAAACCTAAGACACACGCTACCGTGCAGATAGAAGTCTGATTCTGAGATTAAACCTTAACCTGTCACACAGTGCAAAAAAAAACAGGTCTCCCATTTCTATTCAAGCAAATCTGTACTGTTTAATCTGGTCAAGTTATTTGTAGCGACTGTAAAAGCCCTATTTTTTTTCAGGGTTGAAAAACTATTCCCAAATTTGCCATTCTCAAAATAACTAGTTTCTGGTATTTGAGGCCTACTTGAAATCTATCCCAAAAAGGATATCTTAAATTGAAGGTACTGATAGTGTCATTCAGAAAAACCTAAGACACACGCTACCGTGCAGATAGAAGTCTGATTCTGAGATTAAACCTTAACCTGTCACACAGTGCAAAAAAAAACAGGTCTCACATTTCTATTCAAGCAAATCTGTACTGTTTTAGCTGGTCAACATATTTGTAGCGACCGTAAAAGCCCTATTTTTTTTCTGGGTTGAAAAACTATTCCCAAATTTGCCATTCTCAAAATTGTGGTGAACGGGAACAATGAGGAAAAAATCTAATAATGGACGCGGACGTGGACATGGTCGTGGTGGTGTTAGTGGACCCTCTGGTGCTGGGAGAGAACGTGGCCGTTGTGCCACAGCCACACGTCCTAGTGTACCAACTACCTCAGGTCCCAGTAGCCGACAGAATTTACAGCCATATTTGGTGGGGCCCAATGCCGTTCTAAGGATGGTAAGGCCTGAGCAGGTACAGGCATTAGTCAATTGGGTGGCCGACAGTGCATCCAGCACGTTCACATTATCTCCCACCCAGTCTTCTGCAGAAAGCGCACAGATGGCGCATGAAAACCAAGCCCATCAGTCTGTCGCATCACCCCCATGCATATCAGGGAAACTGTCTGAGCCTCAAGTTATGCAGCAGTCTCTTATGCTGTTTGAAGACTCTGCTGCCAGGGTTTCCCAAGGGCATCCACCTATCTCTTCACCAGGGGTGGAAGAGATAGAATGCACTAACGCACAACCACTTATGTTTCCTGATGATGAGGACATGTGAATACCATCCCAGCACGTCTCTGATGATGACGAAACACAGGTGCCAACTGCTGCGTCTTTCTGCAGTGTGCAGACTGAACAGGAGGTCAGGGGTCAAGACTAGGTGAAAGACGATGCAGGGGACGATGAGGTCCTAGACCCCACATGGAATGAAGGTCGTGCCACTGACTTTCACAGTTCGGAGGAAGAGGCAGTGGTGAGACCGAGCCAACAGCGTAGCAAAAGAGGGAGCAGTGGGCAAAATCAGAACACCCGCCGCCAAGAGACTCCGCCTGCTACTGACCGCCGCCATCTGGGACCGAGCACCCCAAAGGCAGCTTCAAGGAGTTCCCTGGCATGGCACTTCTTCAAACAATGTGCTGACGACAAGACCCGAGTGGTTTGCACGCTGTGCCATCAGAGCCTGAAGCGAGGCATTAACGTTCTGAACCTTAGCACAACCTGCATGACCAGGCACCTGCATGCAAAGCATGAACTGCAGTGGAGTAAACACCTTAAAAACAAGGAAGTCACTCAGGCTCCCCCTGCTGCCTCTTCTGCTGCTGCCGCCTCGGCCTCTTCTGCTGCTGCCGCTGCCTCGGCCTCTTCTGCTGCTGCTGCCGCCGCCTCGGCCTCTTCCTCTGCCTCTGGAGGAACGTTGGCACCTGCCGCCCAGCAAACATGGGATGTACCACCAACACCACCACCTGCGTCACCAAGCATCTCAACCATGTCACACGGCAGCGTTCAGCTCTCCATCTCACAAACATTTGAGAGAAAGCGTAAATTCCCACATAGACACCCTCGATCCCTGGCCCTGAATGCCAGCATTTCTAAACTACTGGCCTATGAAATGCTGTCATTTAGGCTGGTGGACACACACAGCTTCAAACAGCTCATGTCGCTTGCTGTCCCACAGTATGTTGTTCCCAGCCGCCACTACTTCTCCAAGAGAGCCGTGCCTTCCCTGCACAAACAAGTGTCCGATAAAATCAAGTGTGCACTGCGCAACGCCATCTGTGGCAAGGTCCACCTAACCACAGATACGTGGACCAGTAAGCACGGCCAGGGACGCTATATCTCCCTAACTGCACACTGGGTAAATGTAGTGGCGGCTGGGCCCCAGGCGGAGAGCTGTTTGGCGCACGTCCTTTCGCCGCCAAGGATCGCAGGGCAACATTCTTTGCCTCCTGTCTCCTCCTCCTCCTACTCAGCTTCCTCCTCCTCTTCTTCCACCTGCTCATCCAGTCAGCCACACACCTTCACCACCAACTTCAGCAAAGCCCGGGGTAAACGTCAGTAGGCCGTTCTGAAACTCATATGTTTGGGGGACAGGCCCCACACCGCACAGGAGTTGTGGGGGAGTATAGAACAACAGACCGACGAGTGGTTGCTGCCGGTGAGCCTCAAGCCCGGCCTGGTGGTCTGCGATAATGGGCGAAATCTCGTTGCAGCTCTGGGACTAGCCGGTTTGACGCACATCCCTTGCCTGGCGCATGTGCTGAATTTGGTGGTGCAGAAGTTCATTCGCAACTACCCCGACATGTCAAAGCTGCTGCATAAAGTGCGGGCCGTCTGTTCGCGCTTCCGGCGTTCACACCCTGCCGCTGCTCGCCTGTCTGCGCTACAGCGTAACTTCGGCCTTCCCGCTCACCGCCTCATATGCGACGTACCCACCAGGTGGAACTCCACCTTGCATATGCTGGACAGACTGTGCGAGCAGCAGCAGGCCATAGTGGAGTTTCAGCTGCAGCACGCACGGGTCAGTTGCACTGCGGATCAGACACACTTCACCACCAATGACTGGGCCTCCATGCGAGACCTGTGTGCCCTGTTGCGCTGTTTCGAGTACTCCACCAACATGGCCAGTGGCGATGACGCCGTTATCAGCGTTACAATTCCACTTCTATGTCTCCTTGAGAAAACACTTAGGGCGATGATGGAAGAGGAGGTGGCCCAGGAGGAAGAGGGGTCATTTTTAGCACTTTCAGGCCAGTCTCTTCGAAGTGACTCAGAGGGAGGTTTTTTTCAACACCAGAGGCCAGGTACAAATGTGGCCAGACAGGGCCCACTACTGGAGGACGAGGAGGACGAGGATGAGGAGGAGGTGGAGGAGGATGAGGATGAAGCATGTTCACAGCGGGGTGGCACCCAAAGCAGCTCGGGCCCATCACTGGTGCGTGGCTGGGGGGAAACACAGGACGATGACGATACGCCTCCCACAGAGGACAGCTTGTCCTTAATTCTGGGCAGCCTGGCACACATGAGCGACTACATGCTGCAGTGCCTGCGCAACGACAGCAGAGTTGCCCACATTTTAACGTGTGCGGACTACTGGGTTGCCACCCTGCTGGATCCCCGGTACAAAGACAATGTGCCCACCTTACTTCCTACACTGGAGCGTGATAGGAAGATGCGCGAGTACAAGCGCACGTTGGTAGACGCGCTACTGAGAGCATTCCCAAATGTCACAGGGGAACCAGTGGAAGCCCAAGGCGAAGACAGAGGAGGAGCAAGAGGTCGCCAGCGCAGCTGTGTCACGCCCAGCTCCTCTGAGGGCAGGGTTAGCATGGCAGAGATGTGGAAAAGTTTTGTCAACACGCCACAGCTAAGTGCACCACCACCTGATACGGAACGTGTTAGCAGGAGGCAACATTTCTCTAACATGGTGGAACAGTACCTGTGCACACCCCTCCACGTACTGACTGATGGTTCGGCCCCATTCAACTTCTGGGTCTCCAAATTGTCCACGTGGCCAGAGCTAGCCTTTTATGCCTTGGAGGTGGTGGCCTGCCCGGCGGCCAGCGTTTTGTCTGAACGTGTATTCAGCACGGCAGGGGGCGTCATTACAGACAAACGCAGCCGCCTGTCTACAGCCAATGTGGACAAGCTGACGTTCATAAAAATGAACCAGGCATGGATCCCACAGGACCTGTCCATCCCTTGTGCAGATTAGATATTAACTACCTCCCCTTCACAATATATTATTTTACTCCAGGGCACTTCCTCATTCAATACTATTTTTAATTTCATTTTACCATTATATTGCGGGGCAACCCAAAGTTGAATGAACCTCTCCTCTGTCTAGGGGCCGGGGCCTAAATGTGTGACAGTGGCCTGTTCCAGTGGTGGGTGACGTGAAGCCTGATTCTCTGCTATGACATGAATACAGATTCTGCGCTGACATAAGGCCAGATTCTCTGTTACGGGACCTCTCTCCTCTGCCTGGGTGCCTGGGCCTAAATGTGTGACAGTGGCCTGTTCCAGTGGTGGGTGACGTGAAGCCTGATTCTCTGCTATGACATGAAGACAGATTCTGCGCTGACATAAGGCCAGATTCTCTGTTACGGGACCGCTCTCCTCTGTCTGGGTGCCGGGGCCTAAATGTGTGACAGTGGCCTGTTCCAGTGGTGGGTGACGTGAAGCCTGATTCTCTGCTATGACATGAAGACAGATTCTGCGCTGACATAAGGCCAGATTCTCTGTTACGGGACCTCTCTCCTCTGCCTGGGTGCCTGGGCCTAAATGTGTGACAGTGGCCTGTTCCAGTGGTGGGTGACGTGAAGCCTGATTCTCTGCTATGACATGAAGACAGATTCTGCGCTGACATAAGGCCAGATTCTCTGTTACGGGACCTCTCTCCTCTGCCTGGGTGCCTGGGCCTAAATGTGTGACAGTCGCCTGTTCCAGTGGTGGGTGACGTGAAGCCTGATTCTCTGATATAACATGAAGACAGATTCTGCGCTGACATAAGGCCAGATTCTCTGTTATGGGACCGCTCTCCTCTGTCTGGGTGCCGGGGCCTAAATGTGTGACAGTGGCCTGTTCCAGTGGTGGGTTACGTGAAGCCTGATTCTCTACTATGACATGAAGACAGATTCTGCGCTGACATAAGGCCAGATTCTCTGTTACGGGACCGCTCTCCTCTGTCTGGGTGCCGGGGCCTAAATGTGTGACAGTGGCCTGTTCCAGTGGTGGGTGACGTGAAGCCTGATTCTCTGCTATGACATGTAGACAGATTCTGCGCTGACATAAGGCCAGATTCTCTGTTACGGGACCTCTCTCCTCTGCCTGGGTGCCTGGGCCTAAATGTGTGACAGTGGCCTGTTCCAGTGGTGGGTGACGTGAAGACTGATTCTCTGCTATGACATGAAGACAGATTCTGCGCTGACATAAGGCCAGATTCTCTGTTACGGGACCGCTCTCCTCTGTCTGGGTGCCGGGGCCTAAATGTGTGACAGTGGCCTGTTCCAGTGGTGGGTGACGTGAAGCCTGATTCTCTGCTATGACATGAATACAGATTCTGCGCTGACATAAGGCCAGATTCTCTGTTACGGGACCTCTCTCCTCTGCCTGGGTGCCTGGGCCTAAATGTGTGACAGTGGCCTGTTCCAGTGGTGGGTGACGTGAAGCCTGATTCTCTGCTATGACATGAAGACAGATTCTGCGCTGACATAAGGCCAGATTCTCTGTTACGGGACCTCTCTCCTCTGCCTGGGTGCCTGGGCCTAAATGTGTGACAGTGGCCTGTTCCAGTGGTGGGTGACGTGAAGCCTGATTCTCTGCTATGACATGAAGACAGATTCTGCGCTGACATAAGGCCAGATTCTCTGTTACGGGACCGCTCTCCTCTGTCTGGGTGTCGGGGCCTAAATGTGTGACAGTGGCCTGTTCCAGTGGTGGGTGACGTGAAGCCTGATTCTCTGCTATGACATGAAGACTGATTCTGCGCTGACATGAAGCCAGATTCTCTGCTATGGCATGAAGAGACTGATTCTCTGCTGATCTGAAGCCAGATTCTTTGCTATGGCATGAAGAGACTGATTCTCTGCTGACGTGAAGCCAGATTCTCTGCTATGGGACCTCTGTCCAATTGATATTGGTTCATTTTTATTTTTTAAATTTTTATTTTAATTCATTTCCCTATCCACATTTGTTTGCAGGGGATTTACCTACATGTTGCTGCCTTTTGCAGCCCTCTGGCTCTTTCCTGGGCTGTTTTACAGCCTTTTTAGTGCCCAAAAGTTCGGGTCCCCATTGACTTCAATGGGGTTCGGGTTCAGGACGAAGTTCGGATCGGGTTCGGATCCCGAACCCGAACATTTCCGGGAAGTTCGGCCGAACTTCTCGAACCCGAACATCCAGGTGTTCGCTCAACTCTAATCACGACCATTACATTTTATATCTGCCGTCAACTAAAACATCACAAACCGGGCCTCCCGTTCAAGTTAAATATTTTCAAACTTTCAACAGGTGGTGCCCTGTCCAAGTTTTAAATAAGTTGATAGTAACCTTGGGTAATTCCTCCCCTGATAGTCCGTTACTTCCTTTCAAAACTAAGCCCCTTACAACAGCACAGTTCATATCCCACATCCGCATTTTAGCAACTGGGTTAGGTTTTGACCCCAAAACCATATCAGGGCACTTGTTTTGCATTGGGGCCGCCTCTGCGGCTTCCAAGCACAATATGCCCTGCCATATAATACGTAAAATGGGTCGCTGGCAATCGTTGTGCTTTATCAGGTACATTCCTAACCCACACAATGAAATTTCTGAAGCTTTCTGTAATTTAGCCTTATAAATAAAATCCTAAGCTACCCTGCTTGGCTTCTTTTGCCCCTTATAGGCCTACCCACGTTCATGGCTATGGGCACAATCCAAGCCATTCAGTTAAGTCAGCAGGATGTGGATAGTTCAACTATTTCATCACCATCATGTCAAGTTCAGTATCTGTAGCCATGACCACAAATTGTCAAGGCTGATTTCAGCCTGTAATTGTGGGAGGGGTGGAGGCTCTATAAATTCCTATGCATTCATCTTTCCACACGGGCATCTTCCGTGTCCCACCCTCCCTCCCCCTTTTACTGGCTCTCCTCTGGGTATGCCCCCTTATAGGCCTACCCACGTTCTTAGCTATGGGCACAATCCAAGCCATTCATTTAAGTCCGCAGGATGTGGATAGCTCAACTATTTCATCACCATCATGTCAAGTTCAGTATCTGTAGCCATGACCACAATACAATGATATACTAAAGTAAGTAACTGTCACTGCAAATCCTGAAACAGATGGTCTGACTCCAGGTTGATCAGTGCCCAACATGGCTCTCACCTGATTTAACGTATAATTGAAGAGACCTAGAAACAGGCAAACATAAAGGGCTCATGTCACACACAGTTCTGAATTCTCGGGACTCCAAAAAATCCATTGTAGCTCCATTAAAACAAATCACCCATATGCATTCTATAACACATAACACATTATAAAAATGTAAGTGTTTCCTCTCACACACTCAGTACCTCAATTTATATATTCACTTATTCCTTGCTGTTAATATGCCTTATTGTTAGTATGCACACAAACTTTACTTGCTATCTGTCTTTTGTCGTGACATCAAGCGCAGCTAAATGGCCCCCAATGTCTGCCTTCATACAAGTATCCAGCTTTCCTTTATCTCAACAATGAATTCACATACAGCAAGAGAGAAAGACATATTATGCGCTCAATTGCCTGTTTCTGGCTAATAATGCATATAACAGAGTAACAAAATCAATACAATGCCTTGTCTACTTAATATTATTGAAGGGATATCCGATATTATAAGTACAGTAATTATCATCAAAATCAATTATTATTTAAGTACACATATAAAAGTACAGTTTTCTCCTTTTTTCCTCTGTTCATGCCATATATTCTCCCTAAAAGATAAGAACATAGCTTTTTCCCGTGAAATAAATAAAACTAAATGATTAATCTTCACTTATGCATAAGGCTACTTTCACACCTGCATTCAGGTGTCCGCTCGTGAGCTCCGTTTGAAGGGGCTCACGAGCGGTCCTGAACACAGCCGTCCGGCCCCAATGCATTCTCAGTGGAGGCGGATCCGCTGAGAATGCATCAGTCTGCCAGCGTTCAGCCTCCGCTCCGCTCAGTGAGTGGACACCTGAACGCTGCTTGCAGCGTTCGGGTGTCCGCCTGGCCGTGCGGAGGCGAGCGGATCCGTCCAGACTTATAATGGAAGTCAATGGGGACGGATCCGCTTGAAGATGACACAATATGGCTCAATCTTCAAGCGGATCCGTCCCCCATTGACTTTCAATGTAAAGTCTGAACGGATCCGCTCAGGCTACTTTCACACTTAGAAAATTTTCTAAGTTATAATGCAGACGGATCCGTTCTGAACGGATGCAAACGTCTGCATTATAGGAGCGGATCCGTCTGATGAAACATCAGACGGACCCGCTCCGAACGCTAGTGTGAAAGTAGCCTAATCTGTATTAATCCAAATAAAGGCAATTAATGTAACATTTCAAATGTTAATCACTTATTTAACTCATCACTACATTTCCTCTTATATCGGCATACTTTTAGTTAGTCCCCCCCCCCATTATTTTTTTTTCTATGCACAAAGAGATGTAACTGTGCGCAGACCCAAAACTGAAATGTGTGTACTCGTACCAACTCATACCAAGCGCAGAATCAGGAAGAGGCTGGCAGCTTTCCTATATGATCAAACAAAGCGCCTCTTAAAGGGAACCACAGTTAAAGGGATCTATACAGTTTTCCATTAACCCTCCTTTTTCCAAAACTCTTTAACTCCATGAATATTTCCATTTTTACTACACTAGGGACTAAAAAATTAAAACAGATGCATTTTCATGATTCTTTTCCTTTTTTTGGCTGTTGGATGAACTCCAATATCTACAATGGGCAGTCTTTCAATTGCCCAAGTTCCTGTAGACTATCAGACTTCGTCAATGATATATATTCATCCATTTTAGAGATCCCACGTGACAGCTTAAACTGTCACTTTTCCCTTGTCTAATGGATATCTGGGGTCTCATCCATAGGCAACCAAACTCCTTGTATCATCTTATAGAAAATAAGTATATTTTTTGGCCATACCCCAATATATACTACAACTCCCATTCTGTACTTTAGTAAAGAGATTTCTACAACTGGCCTGGCTACTGACTTCATCATTATACACCAGTCACAACATGTACATCTCTTGCCTTGCACCTGTATATCATTCATAACCCCAAGGGCACCCCAACTACCATCTGACAGGACTCAAGAGAAGAAAGAGTGCACTCTCTTATTACTGCCCTGGTCCTAGGGAACATTAGTGTAAGGCCTCATGCACACGACCATAGTTATGGTCCGCATCCGAGCAGCAGTTTTTGTGGCTCGGATGCGGACCCATTCACTTCAATGGGGCCGCAAAAGATGCGGACAGCACTCTGTGTGCTGTTCGCACCCGTTGCTCCGTTCCGAGGCCCCGCAAAAAAATATAGCATGTCCTATTCTTGTCCATTTTGCGGACAAGAATAGGCATGTCTACAATGGGCCGCCCGTTCCATTCCGCAAATTGCGGAAGGCACACGGGCGGCTTCCGTTTTTTTGCGGATCCGCGGTTTGCGGACTGCAAAAAACGGAACAGTCGTGTGCATGTAGCCTCAGGATTGCTACTGTGAATAATTATTGCAGCCTGAGTCACCACCACTCCCATCCCCTGCTCATTACATTGAGCTGCAATGTTTTGTCAGTTTGTAACTTTGACAAGATATACCGCCACAATTGTTTTTTATTTTGTTTTTACACATATATTTCCACCTTGTTATAAATATCCAAGTAACCAATTACATGGTCAAACAATGCAAACATGATGATCATTACTCTATAATAATGACACCTAACTGAAAATAATTCATACCAAAATCTTCCACTTTAGAGGCTGTCAAATCTTAATGAGAAGGTATTATCTCCTACAGGTACAAACCTTGCTGCCAACATTTTGTTTTATTTTTAGCCCAATAGTCTGTAAATGGAAGAAACTACAAAAACACTAAGGGCTCATGCACACAAATTTTCTTTCCGCTTCCGTTCCGTTTTTTTTTTTGCGGACTGTTTGCGGAACCATTCACTTCAATGGGGCTGTAGAAAATACAGAAGTTATTCGGTGTGCATTCCGTTTCCGTTTGTCCGCATGGCCGTTCTGAAAAAAAGTAGTGCATGTCCTATTATTGTCCGCAAATCAGGGTCTGAGGCCCTATTCAAGTCAATGGGTTTGCAAAAAATACGGAACGCACACGGAACACATCCGTATGTCATCCGTATTTCATCCGTATTTTGTGGATCCATACTGTGTAAATGCTATGCCCAGCCCATATTGCTCATGTGTTTGGTGATTAATAAGTTACTGTTTCTGTATACGATCCTCAAAAAACTGATCAAATACGGAAACCATACGGATATGTTTTGTGCAATAACGGAAAGGAAGAGGGCTTAAATCAGAGAAAAAAAAAAACCTCAACCCCAACGAATCAGTGAAAAACGGACCCCAAAACAACGGTGGTGTGCATGAGCCCTAAGGATTAAATTTTTTATTTATTTTGTGTTTACAATGATGAAAAGCAAATTAGATGTATCTGAATGTGGTTAGGTGTAAGTCTACATCTATTCAAGATTTATAGGTTATATTTTTCTGTTTACTGGGCACAGATAAACCAACAAATAACATAAAAAAATGCAAAATAATATCTTGGGAAAGTTTATTGTTCCATGTAGGGTATCATAGTCAAAAACTTTGCTTCACATCACAACATAGCTGGAGACTGGTGAAAGTGTCTGCACACACCTTCTAATTTTAGCATTTTGTTCAAGTATTTTAGCTGTAAGTATACCCATATTGCAAAATGCTAACTAATACAGCCAAAATGTACTGTAACGGTACTTGCCACTAGAAGAATGTCAACTCCAGGTGGAGCTCGGCAATTGGCGATAATCCAAAGACTGTACCTGAGATTTGGACTACACCCTAAATACCATCTACTATTTATTAAAACATAACTTTTATTAGTCAAATTACATTTATTTATTAAGAACTACTATAGACACTCCATGATAAAAAAGGAGCTAATTGATAAAGGTATACTGCATATCTCCTATGCAATTGGCACATGCTGTAGTCAGTATAGTTAAGTTGTGTTTGGTAGTGCGGCTGCAGTCAGTGCTGCCACTTTGTTGTATACAGTCAGGATAAATTTTACTTGTTCACAAAACTAAAAGTCACATCCAGACCCCCCACCCACCCTAACTTTCTTCTTTGGGGGCAATAGGACCATGACCCTCATTGCACTTGAATACTATGTGCTTCACTTGCATTTGGTGCAAAACTGTGGCAATTAGCCCTAATGCATATGCAGTTTTTGCTGCACAGTTTTCACTCACACAGCAAAACTGCAAAACATACAGTCCCCCTAATTCAAATAGCCAAACTACTAAATAGGATGGGGCAGCAGTGATGCTAATGCCAAAAGACATATGGGGTCATTTATCAAACTGGTGTAAGGTAGAACTGGTTTAGTTGCCCATAGCAACCAGTCAGATTCCACCTTTCATTAGTGACAGCTCCTTTGGAAAATAAAAGGAGAAATTTGATTGCTTGCTATGGGCAATTAAGCCAGTTCTACTTTACACTAGTTTGATAAATGACCCCAATAATATTAAGGTCATGTTAATAAAAAAAATAAACATAATGTAGAATGCTCAAACACAATTTCTTCATAAAAAAAGTTAACCACTTGCCATCTGGGCCATTTGCCCCCTTCCTGACCAGGCCTAATTTAGCAAAACTGACACATCTCACTTTATGTGGTAATAACTTTGGAACGCCTTTATTTATCCAAGTCATTCAGAGATTGTTTTCTCGTCACACATTGTACTTCATGATAATCATAAATTTGAGTCAAAATATTTCACCTTTATTTATGAAAAAATCCCAAATTTACCCAAAAATTTGAAAAATTCGCAATTTTCTAAATTTCAATTTCTCTGCTTTTAAAACAGAAAGTGATACCTCATAAAATATTTATTACTTAACATTCCCCATATGTCTACTTTATGTTGGCATCATTTTGGAAATGTCATTTTATTTTTTTAGGACATTAGAAGACTTAGAAGTTTAGAAGTAATTCTTCAAATTTTTAAGAAAATTGCCAAAACCCACTTTTTAAGGACCAGTTCAGGTCTGAAGTCACTTTGTGGGGCCTACATAGTGGATACCCCCATAAATGACCCCATTGTAGAAACTACACCCCTCAAGGTATTCAAAACCGATTTTACAAACTTTGTTAACCCTTTAGGCGTTCCACAAGAATTAAAGGAAAATGGAGATCAAATTTTTAAATTTCACTTTTTTGGCAGATTTTAATCCAATTTTTTCTTTAACACATCGATGGTTAACAGCCAAACAAAACTCAATATTTATTACCCAGATTCTGCAGTTTACAGAAACATTGCACATGTGGTCATAAACTGCTGTATGGGCACACGGCAGGGCGCAGAAGAAAAGGAACTCCACATGGTTTTTAGATGCCATGTCCCATTTGAAGCCCCCTGATGCACCCTTACAGTAGAAACTCCCAAGAAGTGACCCCATTTTGAAAACTAGGGGATAAGGTGCCAGTTTTATTAATACTATTTTTGGGTACATATGATTTTTTGATCATTCATTATAACACTTTATGGGGCAAGGTGACCAAAAAATTTGTTGTTTTAGCACAGTTTCTATTTATTTATTTTTACAGCGTTCACCTGAGGGGTTCAGTCAAGTGACATTTTTATAGAGCAGATTGTTACGGACGTGGCGATACCTAATATGTATACTTTTTCTCATTTATTAAAGTTTTACAGAATAATAGCATTTTTAAAACAAAAAAATAATGTTTTAATGTGTCCATGTTCTGAGAGCTATAGTTTTTTTTATTTTTTGAGAGATTTTCTTATGTAGGGGCTCATTTTTTGCGGGATGAGGTGACGGTTTTATGGGTACCATTTTGTGGGACATACACGTTCTTGATCACTTGGTGTTGCACCTTTTGTGATGTAAGGTGACAAAAATTGCTTGTTTTGACAGTTTTTTTTTTTTTTACGGTGTTCACCCGAGGGGTTAGGTCATGTGATATTTTTATAGAGCTGGTTTTTACGGACGCGGCAATACCAAATATGTCTATTTTATTTTATTTTTTCTATTTTTAATATTTTTTTTTTTATTCCTTACTTGGGGACTTTTTTTTTTTTACATGTGAAACTTTTTTTTATTTTATTTTTTCAACCCTTTATTTTTTTATATTTTTTTTTTTTACACTTTTCGTCCCCCATAAGGTCATACAAGACCTCTGGGGGACATTTGCTTCACTTTTTCATTTTTTTTTCACTGTTGATTTCTCCTGTAACTGGGGCTGACATAGTAGCCCCAGTTACAGAAGAAATGCACCCCCCAGAGAGGCTGTACAGCATAATTCTGCGCTGTACAGCCTCAGTGCAGGGCTGATCGAGGTCTCTGAAAGACCTCACACAGCCCCTGCACTCTCCGGTCACGGCGGTCACACGACCGCCGGGCCGGAACAGGAAGCGCATAGTGCTTCCTGCTCTGCATACACAGCGCTCGGTGAGCGCTGTGTATGCAGCGATCCAGAAGGCAGGGACACCTGGGCACTGTCCCTGCCTTCTCTCTGAGTTGCCCTGCTGTCACTGACAGCGGGCAACCCGATCAGCAGCTGCACGATTAGCGTGCAGCTGCAATTTCTGAACGGATGTTTTAAAACGTGCGTTCAGAAATAGAGATCCACCCATAGGATGTTTGTGTAGGCAACGTAGTTGCCGTATTTGTGGGAGGGGAGGCTCCCGCTCTTACTATTTAAGGCACCTCCGTGCCCTTCCCCCCTGGCGGCTTCCTCCACGATTCCCGGCTCGACAGCGTGTCCGTCACTTCCGGGTCTCGTGGTGAATCGCGTCCGACGGCCGCCGTCCTGCGTACAGCATCGCTCATCTCCCCACCTGCAGCATCGCTCATCTCCCCACCTACAGCAGCGCTCATCTCACCTTCAGCCGCTCCCGTCCGGCAGGCATCCCGGCACAGGTAACGGGCGCATGCCCCTGGTCTCCCGCCCCACGTTCAGGCGGCGGACGCTTCGGCAGCCACACCACTCCTCGCCGGGCAGCCATGATAACGGGCGCATGCAGCCGACAGCTTCCTCCTAGCGGCGGTACCACTTATCTAGTACACGTCCCGCGCCGCCGGAGTGTGCTGTCGGCTCCGCTATCGCCGTCTTCTATTGCCCACCACGCACTTCCCAGACCACGGCCTCAGGCGTCGATCCCGTGATAGCCCCCAGCGTGCTGCCGGATTTCAGACCCCCTGGGTTATAGTACCCACGCAGCCACAGGGTACCCGGTCCCTTCCACCACGTGCGCACAGTCGGGGGTCAGACATCATGTACCCATGGCGCACACGGCACCATATCGCCACATTCCGTTTCTCATCCGTTCGGCGCACCGCAGCTTCTGTGTCGCCACTCGTACCGTTCTCGCTACCGCAGTCCGGACAGTATGCAATTCAAGCATACTCACGCTGGGCATACGTCGTTATTCAGCTACTGGTTCCGCGCACCCCGCGCGGGCGCAGAGTACGGGGGCGCACATACTCGTCTAGACGTCCGATTACGGGCATTCAGTTGTCAGTACTGTCTATATCATTGATGCATTTAATTCCATAAACAGGTGTCATCTCAGGCTTCAAGGGCTCGTACGGTCAGAGTATCTAACTCCTACAAACCCTGGTGCAGGTAGATTCAGTAACATAGTTAGGTCAGGCTTTATTTTTCAAAGCTGACCTGGTGCTCTGTTTCGTTCACAGTCAAATAGTCACATACTTCCTCCATCAGGATCCGATAAAGGGAATTTATTTGGTTTGCTCTCCCCCTTTCTCTCTCCTCTCTTCCTCGCTCTCTTCTCACCAGGGGTACCACTCCTCACCAGGGGTTCATGTACAGCCATTAATATAAAAAAATATATATATATATAAAAAAAAAAAAAAAAAGGGGGGGGTTTCTCCCCACGTCCTCAGTTTCACACGCAGTCCCGGCACGTTCAGCCGCGGCAGGTCTGTCACGTCCTCAGACCCACACGCAGTCCCGGCACGTTCAGCCTCGGCAGGTCAGTCACGTCCTCAGACTCAGTTGATAGTCACGGCATATCTCAGCTGGCCCACTTCTGACACGTGCTCAGACTCTCACGCTAATTCCGTCACGTTTCAGCATTTGCCAGTTCTGTCACGTCTTCAGACTCAACGTAAGACCTGTCACGTCCTCAGGCAAATCGTCAAGTCTGTCACGTCTTCAGACTCGGTCAAGTCCTGTCACGTCTTCAGGCACACGCGTCAAGTCTGTCACGTCCTCAGACTCAGTCTAAGTCCTGACACGACTTCAGGCATACGCAACTCTGTCACGTCTTCAGAGACGACGCAAGTCCTGTCACGGCTACAGGCGCCAGTTTAGTCGCAGCTTGGTAAGGCTCACCGTTCGAGCGTACAGGTCTCCTGTCTCACACGCATCCACTATAACCCACTTACACGCAGTTGTGGGCCCCCACGGACATCAGCAGTCATGGCTGTACATGCCCCGTCCCGGGGTTCATAAGGTGGCAGGGGGTGTTAGGGTTCACGAGTGCGGCGCGTTATTTCCCTCAGGCACAGCTTGCACGGTTAGTCTTTCTTCCCTAACTAGTTCACCAGGGTGCATGGTACAGGCAATTGTCACGTTTAGCTAGCCAACGTGTCATGCATTTCATGTATTCTAGATGGAGCTGCCACACAACCAAGTTCCGACTGCATCTGCGTCATCCCAAACCAGCGGGGACGTACAGTCAGAAAGAGGCATGACCCCGCTCCCTAAGGTCTTGGACCATATCCAGGATAACTACGGAACTGTTACGCAGAGGAATTCCCTTCCCTGCATCTGCTAGGAAGGCCGAACTTTTTCGTTTGCTACAGTCCGAACCAGGCTTCAGTCAAGAGTTGCTTACGCCCAACACCATACAGACTTCCATCACCCAGTTACAAGCGGCAATTAATAACATGGCGTCCTCCATGTCCGGCTTCCAAACCAGACTAGAGGAGATTTAGAACAGGGCTTCCACCTCCAGTGCTGGCGCCCCTACACTCACGTCTCCATCAGTCCCCTCCACGTCTGCGGTGACCCCCCCCCAACTTCCCTAATGTCGCACCATCGCATTTCATTCCGGCCAACGTTAGGCAGGATATTCTAGACGGTAAGGATGTCAATTTAGCCTGTCTGCTTATCGCTACACACAAGGTACCCGACAATAAGACCATCGCCTGCGGGGAGGTGTCCGTCATCCTCAAGTCACGGGACATCAGGCTAAACCGCAAACTCAGTATTACTGAGTTTGTGCTGGCGTTTAGCCTATACCGGGACGTCATCTGTTCCGTGTCGCCCAGTCGCCGTGAAGAATTTGACCTATACCTCTACAAAGTAGTAGACCTAGGCCACAAATACGGGGGCACGGCCTTCTACGGGTATCATAGGTCTTTTTCTGCAAGGGCAGCAGCCTTGCTCACACAGTTCCAGCACACCGTCGACTGGGCAGTGAAGGACACCGAGCTTTTTTGCCGCCATTTTGCTGGCTTGAGAGCCCCCGCTTGTTCCACCTGCAGTTCACACTCCCACACAGCAGAGTGGTGCGCCTCCAGCAATCCTCCGTCAGGCAGCTCCCAGACTAGGCAGGCACCCGATAGCGTCATGCCCAAATCCGCCACAGGGGTCGATAAATTAGGCAGGCCCATCAATTACCTAGGCAAATCGCAAATTTGCAACAACTTCAATCACACAGGGTGCTTCTACAGCCAATGCCGGTTGCTGCATTTATGCACCAACTGTTTCAGGGCCCACCCCAAGACAGCGTGTCCTCAGAAAAGCCTTCACCCGGCATGACTAGGCAGGGTGCATGTTGACACGCTAGCCACATTCCTGGCTGATCATCCTGACCAACAGTGGGTGAGGTTCCTCCTTAACGGTTTCACCGTAGGTTTCCACACAGGCCAGATATCCCTACCACAGACCACGTACGAATGTAGGAATTTGCTGTCTGCCGTCAGGAACCCCGAGGCGGTCAGTGGCCTCATTCAAGCAGAGGTGGCAAAGGGCTACCTAATAGGTCCTATGCGCCAGCCCCCTTTCGATTGTTGGAGAATTAGTCCGATAGGCATGGTTGTTGGCAAATTCTCCAATAAAAAACGCCAGATTTACGACCTGTCAGCTCCACATTCTTCTAACGTGCCTAGCCTCAATGCTCTTATTCCCTCCGAGGAGTTCGGCATGAAATATGCGTCCATAGACGAGGCAATTCAGGTCATACTGTCTTTGGGGCAGCACACGTGGCTGTCAAAAGCAGATATCACCGACGCTTTTAAACTGCTGCCCATTCACCCCCAACTATGGCAGTGGCATGGCGTAAGGTGGGATAGGCTTTATTATTTCGCTAACTGTCTCACTTTCGGCTCAAAATCAAGCCCTTGGCTGTTCGATCAGTTTGCCAGTAGTCTACACTGGATCCTGGAGCACACCTTCAGTGCCCATCACGTCATCCACTATCTAGACAACTTTCTGCTGATCGAACCTCCGGCACGGCCTCCAGGTGATCTAGGAGTTTTGACCGAAGTGTTCAGCAAACTCGGTGTTCCAGTAGCGAATCATAAGCTTGAGGGCCCCCACACCAGCTTGACCTTTTTAGGTATCCAACTAGACACCGTTACGTTGCAAGCTAGTTTGCCTCCGGACAAACTACATAGAATCAGAGATAAAATCCATAAGTTAGCTTGCGCAGGCATTTGTTCCAGAGCGGAGCTCCAAAGCCTGCTCGGCATGCTCAATTATGCCATGAGGATCATCCCGCAGGGCAGGACTTTCATCTCCAGACTCCTTAGCCTTCTTCCATCAGCCTCCGACCAAGATAGCCAGGTGAGGCTAGATCAACAAGCTCTGGCCGATCTAGTGATGTGGGACCGGTTCCTTTCCAACTGGAATGGTATTTCATTGTTTATTCCCTCAGTGTCCAGCCATTCCCCCGTCCTCCACGCCGATGCTTCATCAGCTCTGGGCTTCGCCGCCATTTACGGCAACCACTGGATGGCCAGCGCTTGGCCACCCGAGGTTACTACCATACCTGGGTTTTCTCAGTCATCCTCGTTGTTCGAGATTTACCCCATTGTCGCTGCAGCAGAGGCGTGGGGAGCTCACTGGCGCAAGAGCACAGTGCTGATTCTGACCGATAATGAAGGTCTGGCAGCACTGATCAATAAGGGTAGGTCAGACTCCAGTGAAATCATGGCCTTCATGAGACAGTTTATCTGGTTGGCTCTGCAGTACCAGTTTAATTTTGAATGTGCACATATTCCTGGCAAGGTAAACGTGGCAGCAGATGCTCTATCTAGAGGTAAACTGCAATTTTTCTTTCAGATTTCACCAGAGGCGGACCCCGTACCAACCCCTACACCATCGCACAACCTGTTAGTCATGCCTTGAACACGCACCTGGCCACTGCCAGGCTCCTCATGCAGAGGTCCTTGTCCGAGAACACGGCTAGGACGTACAAGACGGCGTGGTCCCATTTTTCTAGATTCCAGATTAAGTGTCCACAGCTGGCCATGGACGATATCACATATTTACTTGCATTTATAGCTTTTTGCCACTCAGACCTCAAACTAGCACACGGCACGATCAAGTCATACTTAGCCGGTATACAACACTACTGGCACATCTCCTACCCAGATAGACCCTCGTTATTCTCCGCTCACCCTGTTAAAACAATCCTCAAGGGCATTCAGAATTCAGCAGCCGTTAGCACAATTTCCAGGAGACCCTTCTCTGGGGACATGTTTAAATCCTTAGCGGCCATCCTAGATACCAACCCCTTCGGAGTTAGGACTAGCGCCTTAGTTAAGACCGCCCTGTATCTATGCTTCTACGGCTTCCTACGACCCGGGGAATTTACGTGCCCCGTTTCCCGCCATACTTTCATACAGAAGCAACATTTACAACACTCAGGCTCCCACTATGTGCTCACACTTTATCATACCAAGACGACCAGACCCGGCGAGACCACCAAGGTTAAGTATTTTCCCACAGGCAATGTATGGTGCCCGGTCGCAGTGTTTAATGAATGGTTGGCGCTGATCAAACCCGACGCACCTCACTCCCCATTGTTGGCTTACGACTCCGGCCCACTCTCTATACAGACCTTCCTTAGGTTCATCCGCGCCTTATTGCCAGGAGTAGGCGTGGATCCATTGAGCATCACCGGCCATTCATTCAGGATAGGCGCGGCATCAGCCGCCTCTAAAAACAATGTACCGGGGCACATTATAAAGAGGTTAGGGCGTTGGAAGTCATTGTGCTACACTCGCTACATCCCCAACCCTAAACGCGAGATGTCTTTAGCTTTCCGTAATTTGTTACTGTAATATGTGTCAATACAGTATTTTGTTCACGGCTGTTCTGATAGTCGATCCGAGCACAAAAATCCTATGGGCGGACGGGAGGAGGTTAAATATGAAGCAGCTCTAAAATAGTATTGATGAGAACATGGGCTCTTTCTGCCCAAGAAGCTGCAAGAATATGATTAGAATGTGTCCAAATACAGTGCCATGAAAAAATACTCATACCCCTTGAACTTTTTCACATTGTTTCATGTTACACTGACAAACCTAAATGTTTTTTATTGGAATTTTATGTGATAAACCAACACAAAGTAGCAAGTATGTGTGAAGTGAAAAGAAAGGGATACATGGTTTATTTAATCAGGAACGTGTAGATTGCATTTGTATTCAGCCCCCCTGAATCAATACTTTGTTTGACCAACTTTCGATGCAATTACAGCTGCAAGTCTTTTGGGGTATGTCTCTACCAGCAATTTTCAAGTCTTGCCAGAGATTCTCAATAGGATTTAGGTTTGGACTTGACTGGACCATTATAATACATGAATATGCTTTGATCTAAACCATTCCATTGTAGCTCTGGCTGTATGTTTGCTGTCCTGCTGGAAGGTGAACATCCACCCCAGTCTTGTCTTTTTCAGCCTCTAACAGGTTTTCCCCCAGGATTGCCATGTTTTAGCTCCATCCATGTTTTCATCAACTCTGACCAGCTTCCCTGTCCCTGCTGAAGAAACGTCTTCCACAACATCCTACTGCCACCACCAAGTTTCACGGTGGGGATGGTGCATTTAAGGTGATGTGCAGTGTTAGTTTTCCGCCACACATAATGTTTTGCATTTAGGTCAAAAAGTTCAACTTTAGCCTTATCTGACCAGAGCACCTTCTTCCACATGTTTGCTATGTCCCCTACATGGCTTGTGGCAAACTGCAAATGGGACTTCTTATGACTTGCTTTCAAAAATGGCTTTCTTCTTGCTACTCTTCCATAGATGCCAGATCTTGTTAGTGCTCTCCTTGCCTGGGCTGTCAGTTTAGGTGGACAGCCATGTCTTGGCAGGTTTGTAGTTGTGTCATACTCCTTTCATATTCAGATGATGGATAGAACAGTGTTCTGTGAGCTGTTCAAACCTGTATTTATCCTTGACCTGTCTGTTGTGTTCCTTGATTCCCAGCTGTAATTGCACTGAAAGGTGGTCCTATAAAATATTGACTCAGGGGGCTGAATGCAAATGCTCACCCCCCTTTTCAGATTTTTATTTATTAAAATGGATATTAATACCTTTTCAAAACACTTCATTACTTTCATTAGTTAAAAATACTTTAAAGTGTAACTGTCATTTTGGTTTATTTTTAATATTGTGTAGGGACACAGATGTTAAGCAGTTTTGTATTATACTTCATTAGGGAAAGATGCTTCTTTCTACTAGAAGGCTCTCAGCTGCCTCTTGTCTCTAACTTAGTCCCTAACTATGGACATGTGGGCTAACTCTCACTGTCCACCACTCTGCCTATCTGACTTGGTACACACAGGCATTTTTAGTGCTCATAAAAAATGCTGAAGTCTGCAACGTAGGATACAATAAACACCGAACGGCACTGCAGCTGAATTTAGCGTGGTGGTGCCCGTGTCTAGGGGCTGGCGTCCCAAACAACAATAGCGAACAACGGCACTCACAGATTGTTGCTGTTAAGATGCTTGGTTCATTGTCACATATGAATAGTGATGCTTTTCAGCACAGTACGTGCCTTCATCAAACCGTGTGACACGGTTTGATGAAGGCACGTACTGTACCGAAACGCATCACCATTCATATGTGACAATAAACCAAGCATCTTAACAGCAACAATCTGTGAGTGCCGATCCTTTTTTCACTATTCTTCTTAGCAACAGTCAGTTAGAGCTTTGATAGAAGACTCTTTAACCCCTTCATGAATTATCACGTGCATGTCCTCAATAATGTGTCAGTGGTTGTATAGTGCAGGCTACTGTGCTGAGCCGGCTCCATATGTGGCGGGTGCCAGCTGTATAATACAGCAGCTACCTGGTCACAATGACCATGATTGGCATTGACTCAGAAACTGATCATTTAACCTCGCAGATGCCACTTTCGATAGTGATCGCAGCATCTGAGAGGCTAGGCAGAGGGATGTGGCTCCCTCTGCTTTCCCATTGGAGCCCCTACAGTGAAATCATGGGGCTCCAGTCAGTTACCATGGCATTCTGGGACCTACTGAAGGTTCCCAGGCCTGTGACGGTAAAGTTCCTGCAAAGTCTGACATGAGGTATGAATGTAGGCAGCGTGTTAGAATTCTATACAAAATAATAGTTCCTTATTATGGTGTATGGGATGAGGGGTCAAACAATCTCAGGTTCTAGTCTCCTAAGGGGGCTAAAAGTTATTGTGTAAACAAAAAAACAAACAAAAACATAAACATATTAAAAATTAAAACAAAATAAAAACTGTACAAAGTCGGCAATGCCGTATTTGTATTGATCTGCAGAATAAGAAATAAACATTAATAAGGAAGGTGCACCACTGTGGATGCAAACAAACAAGTCTGACTAAACCCTCAAACTGGTGTTAAAATTGAGAATTTAGCCAATATATCCTTATATGAAGGACATATCTGAGCCCGAGCACCGTGCCAAGTTATCACAAGTAGCTCGGGACTTAAAGGACTTCTGTCACTCCACTAAACTCATTTTTAATTTTTTGTCTCCTTAAAATCCTTATGCTGCGATTTCTGAATATATAGGGCTATTACTCAGTTTGGTTCAGTAGTTATATAAAAAAAAACTGACTTTTATAATATGCAAATTACCTCTAGCAGCAGATAGGGCAGCTACTTGCTGCTACCATAGCAGCCGCATCCTCCATTCATAATGACGCCCCCTCCTCATGTTGATTGACAGAGCCAGCGAATGCGCTCTTCCTCTGACTGGCCCTGTCTGCGTTTTAAATCTCGCGCCGGTCTTCAGTTGGCACAGGCGCACTGAGTGGAGGACACTCGCTTGGCCGCTCCATCCTCAGTGCGCCTGCGCCGATGACGTCACATGTACTAAACCCTCAAACTGGTGTTAAAATTGAGAATTTAGCCGATATATCCTTATATTAAGGATATATCTGAGCCTGAGCACCGCGTCAAGGTATCTCAAGTAGCTCGGGACCTAATGCTAACCTACCTGTGCCGTATGGGCAATACCAGGAGCCAGTGGGCAAATTACAGGAGCGTAAGGTTCGACTCACAGACAACTCACCAGTTACCTCCACCATGCAGCCATGCTTGCAATGGGAGGAGGGAGGAGGCTGTGAGTCCCACCTAAGACTGACTGATAAGGCCCAGGCCTCAAAGGTGCACCTAAATGTTGCCTGTGGATGAAAATCAGGCACATTTGAATATGGAGTTTATATACCTCCAAACATATCTATATACAAACTACTAAAAATGGTGTGGTGTCAAAAGGCAGGAAGTGCTCAATCTCATATGCAGTTGTGCATCTATACCCAGGGGAGCAGATCCTGCACTTGTGGCCCGTTGCTAATGGCGATCCCCAGCAAAAATGCATACAGTGGAGGATGCCTGCAGCGGACCACAAGTACCACAAAAAGACATCCTACACTAGATTGAAAAATGTGTGGATGTAAATAGCTATATGAAATAAACATTAATAAGGAAGGTGCACTACTGTGGATGCAAACAAACAAGTCTGACTAAACCCTCAAAACCCTTATTAATGTTTATTTCATATAAGGATATATTGGCTAAATTCTAAATTTTAACACCAGTTTGAGGGTTTAGTCAGACTTGTTTGTTTGCATCCACAGTAGTGCACCTTCCTTATTAATGTTTATTTCATATACCTATTTACATCCACACATTTTTCTATCTTGTGTAGGATGTCTTTTTGTGGTACTTGTGGTCCGCTGCGGGCATCCTCCACTACACGGGCCACTACACTTTAAACAGAACTATGCTTCCTGTTCACAGCTTCAATCCTGGACTGATTTC
The DNA here is from genome assembly GCF_905171765.1 of Bufo bufo. Taxonomy (NCBI): domain Eukaryota; kingdom Metazoa; phylum Chordata; class Amphibia; order Anura; family Bufonidae; genus Bufo; species Bufo bufo. The sequence goes on along the minus strand of NC_053391.1, from coordinate 197,499,690 downwards.
ACCATCAACTCATGAGGCTGATAGATACTAATTCTGATGAGTGTGTGAGTTCCCCTCCTTTTTGCAGAGGTCGCTTTCTACTTTCTCTCTATACTTGTACACAGCCTACCTGATTCACCCTCCTCATCCTGCAGACTGCCTTGTGTGTGCTTTCCTCCCTTTCTTGTGTCACATGCTTTCCCTCATGAATTGGATGTTTCCTTCTTCTCTACATTACGATCTGCTGTACACATTTTCCTTCTGGTCCCTGCTGCTATGTCTAACACAGAGAGGGAAGAGCAGAGTGCCAGTATAGCTAGGCGCATCACTCTACCTGATGTACCTATGTCAGATTTAGAAGGACATCCAACTAGGTGAAGAACTTACAGACTCCACAATAACAAAATAATAGAAACAATTGTAACAAAAATATTTAAAATGTCCTTAATTATGGTTTGTGAAAGCAAATTAACAATAAACAAAAAACAGTGTAATGGTGTCCATAGAATTCAAAAGATTTTGTAGGCCAGGTGAGCCTCGTTAAAGCTGACATTTATGAAATGGTTTTGCAAATCCTCGACATAGCTGCTGTAGTTGTTCAGGCACAACTGCTGAGACTGTAATTAAAGAGGTTTTCTACGACTTCCTAACAACCCCCCACCCTGCCCCATGTGTGAACCTGCCAAAAAAAGAAGACATTTCATAATGTGCTCACTATTTCAAAGCACTGTGTATCCACTGCTTTCCGATCAAGTCACATAACTTTCCTCAAGAAAATCTTAACTTCTGCCAATGTCACAATCATTCTTCTTACTCCCTGTCTCTGAAGTGTCCAGGGACAGTCCGGATGCAGTGAGTCTGCTTTTCATATGCACAGACAGATGAAGGAGCATTCTGTCCACAAGGTTACATCCCTGTCTACTTCACGTCTACGCTGGTCCCAAAATTGATCTGCACATCCCTAACTCAGCATACTTTGAGTTGTAATGTTTTACAGGGCTTGCTCCTTCTGCCAGAACAATCTCTGGGCAGTATTCATGCACCATATACCTTCCCTCTTTATGTTAGTTAGGTGGAGCAAGGCCTGTGAAACATCACACAGCAAAATATGATGGGTTTGGATAGAAAACTCAGCAGGAAGTTGATGAAAACGGGAAGTTCTGAATGTGAACATCCTGCCAGGATGCAGTAATGCTAAGAAAAGGGCACGAAAAGTACTGACATAAAAAAGGGTCAAACATACAGTATGTAGTGTTTGGTGTACTCTGGGCAAAGACAATGATTAATTAGGAAACCACTGAATTCATTTAAGGCTACTTTTACACTAGCATTAAAATTTTCCGGAATTGAGATCCATCATAGGGTCTTAATACCGGAAAAAAAACGCTTCCATTTTGTCCCCATTCATTGTCAATGGGGACAAAATTTAACCGAACAGAACAGAATTCTTCAAAATGCATCCCATTCCATTCTCATACCGGAGAGCAAACCGCAGCATGCAACAGTTTTCTTTCCGTCCTGGGATGCGGAACAAGAAGGATCCGTCATGACCCACAATGCAAGTCAATGGGGATGGATCCATTTTCTATGACACAATCTGACACAATAGAAGACGGATCTGTCCCCATTGACTTTCAATGGAGCTCATGATGGATCCATCATAGCTATGTTAAAGATAATACAACTGGATCCGTTCATAACAGATGCAGATGGATCCAACAAAAATGCTAGTGTTAAAGTAGCCTAAGTCTAGTTAGGGGACAAGTAGAAGATGTTTTAAAAGGATTCTGTCACCCCGATCTTGGATTATTATCTATAGCAGGGGTCAGCAACCTTCAGCACTCCAGCTTTGTGAAACTACAATTCCCAGCATGTTCTATTTATTTCTATAAAAGTCCTGAAAAGAGTAGAGTAAGTATGCATGCTGGGAGTTGTAGTTTCACAACAGCTGGAGTGCTGGAGGTTGCGTACCCTGGATCTATAGCAATAGATGCATAGTACTGTGGATAAGGAGTCCAGATCACTATTTTTATTTTCCTACAGCCCCCAGTTCCCTCGCTGCCATCACTCAAACTTGCACTGAAATACGCAGTCCTGACTTCTATGCAGTTCTAACATAATGGAAAGGACTGATATGTATGCACGGCAGTCCTGACAGTACATTTTAATGCAGCTCTGACAGCGGGGGAGCAGGGGGTGGTAAGAAAAAAAAAATTGTAATCTGGACTCCATATCTGCAGTAATAAACTTGTATTATTGTAGATAATGGTCCAAAATCAAGGTGACAGATTCCCTTTTAAGAAACACTCCAGACAAAAATGGCACCGTTTTGCATCACAACTTAGAAATTTTAAGAACTGCAAAGACAGATATCACGTGCCACCTCCTCAGACCTTGCACTAGGTTTATCACATTTTAGCCGAACTTCATGGAGTGATCCAAGTCAATTAAAAGTTGTTATGAATTTATACCCAAGCCTTCAAATATGAGAACAAAGCATCCAAGAGAACTGAAATAAAAAAAAGTTTCACTATCAGTGCATAAAGGGGTTTTCCAGGGTTTTTTGGCTGCTTTGGCTTAAGAAAGACAATCAGTGTTTCAATAGTAGTTGTCTGATCTCCAGGACCCCCCACTCATCATTACAATGAAGGGGCTTCCATGCTCTTAGAAGAAAGCACATTTTTCAAGCAGTTTTTGTGTAAAGTATATTCGTATATTGTACATTTTTAACAACACTTTCATCTAGAGATTTATGACAGGCATTTGCAAGTTTGAATTCTATTTGTCAAACTATAGCTACATTGACACTGGTTAAAGATGAATTATAATTTGTGTTGGTCGAGCACCAAAGTTCTCGGGTGCTCGAGTAGAACACCTTGGGATGCTCGGGTGCTTTACCGAACAACCGAGCACAATGGAGAACCCGAGCATTAAACCAGGCACCCACTGCTCGGAAGAGGGGAGGGTGCCTGGTTCATAGGAAAAGGTCAGAAATTAATGGAAACACCACTGAAATGGTTCGGGAACAGTATGGGAAGGATGTCTGGATGCAAGTTGCTGCTGAGAACGATGTTGTCCGAGCAGTATGCCACTTTTACAGACTGACAATAATACACACCAAACTGAAGATAAAATTTGCCAGAAATTACAAGGAAGAGGCACTCTGATACAACCTGTATATCACATAAAGAGGGGCCTCATTCACATTGTGGTACAATTGTTCAGGTAGTGGGACTCCTACACTCATAAAGCCTATGCACTAAGTGAAAGGGCTGTCACAAATTACAAGGAACCGACACTCCAATACACCCTTTATTACACATAAAGGAGGGCAGGGGCGTTGCTAGAGTCTCAAAAGATCTGGGGCCCAAGCCCCAATACATATGTGCCCTATTCTCAAAGCATCTGCCCTAAACACACACACACAAGCTTGCCCTAGGACTAAAGACATATTTTACTTGCTGCATGGACCCTAACAAACATACAACACAATATACCTCTCACATCCAGTACCTCCCAGGTGATGTCTCCTCTGATGTAGACTTTCCCCATCTTCTACATTTGGGCCAGACAACTTCTTTCAAACGCATCTAGTCTCTGCAGAGTTTACCAGTCATCTTAGGTTCCTCACTTTATTAATATCATCATCCTCCTCATGCTGCTGCCCCAACAGTATTAAACATTATACTGCTATACAGATTATTCCACCTATAGTAATATAAAAGTCCTACTTATAGCAATAATTTCCTCCCAGAGTGCCCTTCTTAATATTACTAACCCCCAATAATACATGCCCCCAATAATGATACTACTCCCCAAAAGTGCCCCTGTTAGTGCCCTCCATATTGTGACCAATAATAATGGCCACCATAGTGCACCCAGCAGTAAAAAGGCTCTCTATAATATTAATAAGGCCCCCCTGTAGTACTTATCCACCATTATAGTGTCCCCAGTAGTTATAATGTTGGGGGCACCACAGGAGGGCATCTCTGTGCGATGCACGTGAGTGAGAGATTGTACAAGTGTGTGGTAAACCTACAAGAATACAAATAACATGTATAAGTATTAAGCATAGTGTAGCATGTACTATAACATTACACTAACACTGAAGCAGATGGTAAAATGGCTGCCTGTACATGAGATTGCATGTCTGCAGGGCAGAACATATAATGTCCCCTATAAGACCCCCAGTGGTTACTGTTTAATGCCCATTATAGGTCCCCTGTAGTTAAAGTTATCACCTTTAATGCCCCAGTAGTTTAATGCCCTCCTGTGGTGCCGCCAATAGGTATAATACCCTCCTGTACTTCCCTAGCAGTAAGAAGGCCCTCCTGTGGTGACTTTATAGGAATAATGCCCTCCTGCAGTGCCCCAGTAATAATAATGCCCTCCTGTGGTGCCCCCAATAAGTATAATATCCTTCTGTAGTGCACCAGTAGTAAAAGGCCCTCCTGTGGTGCCCCAATAGGTATAATTCTTTCCTGTAGTGTCCCGGTAGTATCAAGCCCCTCCTATTGTGCCCCAAATAGGTATAATATCCGCCTGTAGAGCCCCAGTAGCAATAAGTATTTCCTGTGGTGCCCCCAATAGGTATAATATCCTCCTGTAGTACACAAGTAGTAATAAGTAGGAATGGGCAAACCCGAACTGTATAGTTCGGGTTCGTACCGAATTCTGGGGTGTTCGTGACATTTTCGTAAAAGTCCGGGTTCGGTGTTCGGCGATTTCTTGCCCCAAGAGGATATCACAGCCATGCCTACTATTGGCATGGCTGTGATTGGCCAGTGCAGCATGTGACCCAGCCTCTATTTAAGCTGGAGTCACGTAGCGCCGCACGTCACTCTGCTCTGATCAGTGTAGGGATAGGATGCAGCTGCTGCTGTTAGGGCGAGATTAGGCAGGGATTTACTTACTGAAGTGATCGATGTACAGCTGTGTATCATACAACCTCTGCTATTCAATTGCTCACTGTTTTAAGGCTGCCCAGAGCGTTTTTCAGTCACTTTTTTCTGGGGTGATCGGTGGCCATTTTGAGTCTTGTGGTGCGCCAGCACAAGCTGCCACCAAGTCCATTTAACCATCAATAGTGTGTTTTTTTTTTTTGCTATATCCTACATCAGGGGCTTGGCTGTGCTTGCTATTTTATTGAGGGGTGAAATTATACAATTGCCAAAATAGCAGTACCCTAAATCTGGTGTTTCATCTGTGGCTAGCCAATTGCAATACTGTCTGCTGTCTGGCAAAGGATATATTTTTTTCTGGGTTGAAATACAATTCCCAACTTAGCAATTCCCTAAATCAGTGGTTTGTGCTGTATCAGGCCAAGTTTAAATCTATCCATAAAAGGGTATATTAGATTGAAGGTGCGGATAGGGTCATTCTCAATAACTTCAAACGCTACCGTGCATCTCCAATTCTAATTCTGTCCGTAAACGTATACCTGTCATCCACCGCCTAAATACTAGGCCTACAATTTATATTCAGCTAAATCTGTGGTTACTGCGGTGCCTGGCAAAAGTTATTTAGTGTCCGCCAAAGCACAGTTTTTGTTCTGGGTTGAAATACAATTCCCAACTTAGCAATTCCCTAAATCAGTGGGTTCTGCTGTATCAGACCAAGTTTAAATCTATCCATAAAAGGGTATATTACATTGAAGGTGCGGATAGGGTCATCCTCAATAACTTCACACGCTACTGTGCATTTCCAAGTCTAATTCTGTCCGTAAACGTATACCTGTCATACAGCGCCTAAATAATAGGCCTACAATTTATATTCAGCTAAATCAGTTTTTACCGCTGTGGCTGGTTAATTTATTTAGTGTCCGCCAAAGCACAGTTTTTGTTCTGGGTTGAAATACAATTCCCAACTTAGCAATTCCCTAAATCAGTGGTTTCTGCTGTATCAGGCCAAGTTTAAATCTATCCATAAATGGGTATATTAGATTGAAGGTGCGGATAGGGTCATTCTCAATAACTTCAAACGCTACAGTGCATCTCCAAGTCTAATTTTGTCCGTAAACGTACACCTGTCATCCACCGCCTAAATACTAGGCCTACAATTTATATTCAGCTAAATCTGTGGTTACTGCTGTGCATGTATTAGTGTAATACGGTACCTAAGTAGATAGCCAGATAGTGTTAGGTGCCTGTAAAAAAAAGCCTGATCTTGAATTCAATACATTGGGCCAAATAATTTTTTTCTTATTGTGGTGAACGGTAACAATGAGGAAAACATCTAGTAAGGGACGCGGACATGGTCGTGGAGGTGTTGGTGGACCCTCTGGTGCTGGGGGAGGAGGTGGCCGTTCTGCCACAGCCACACGTCCTAGTGTACCAACTACCTCAGGTCCCAGTAGACGCCAGAATTTACAGCGATATTTGGTGGGGCCCAATACCGTTCTAAGGATGTTAAGGCCTGAGCAGGTACAGGCATTAGTCAATTGGGTGGCCGACAGTAGATCCAGCAGGTTCACATTATCTCCCACCCAGACTTCTGCAGAAAGCGCACAGATGGCGCCTGAAAACCAAGCCCATCAGTCTGTCACATCACCCCATGCATATCAGGGAAACTGTCTGAGCCTCAACTTATGCAGCAGTCTCTTATGCTGTTTGAAGACTCTGCTGGCAGGGTTTCCCAAGGGCATCCACCTAGCCCTTCCCCAGCAGTGGAAGACATAGAATGCACTGACGCACAACCACTTATGTTTCCTGATGATGAGGACATGGGAATACCACCTCAGCACGACTCTTATGAAGAAACACAGGTGCCAACTGCTGCGTCTTTCTGCAGTCTGCAGACTGAACAAGAGGTCAGGGAGGAAGACTGGGTGGAAGACGATGCAGGGGACGATGAGGTCCTAGACCCCACTTGGAATGAAGGTCGTGCCACTGACTTTCAGAGTTCGGAGGAAGAGGCAGTGGTGAGACCGAGCCAACAGCGTAGCAAAAGAGGGAGCAGTGGGCAAAAGCAGAACACCAGCCGCCAAGAGAGTCCGCCTGCTACTGGCCACCGCCATCTGGGACCTCTGTTTGCTGGGTGGCAGGGGCCAACGTTCCTCCAGAGACTTGTTCAGAGTAAACACCTTAAAAACAAGGAACTCACTCAGGCTCCCCCTGCTACCTCTTCTGCTGCTGCCTCGGCCTCTTCCTCCGCCTCTGGAGGAACGTTGGCACCTGCCGCCCAGCAAACAGAGGATGTAGCACCAACACCACTACCTCCGTCACCAAGCATCTCAACCATGTCACACGGCAGCGTTCAGCTCTCCATCTCACAAACATTTGAGAGAAAGCGTAAATTCCCACCTAGCCACCCTCGATCCCTTCTAAACTACTGGCCTATGAAATGCTGTCATTCAGGCTGGTGGACACAGACAGCTTCAAACAGCTCATGTCGCTTGCTGTCCCAAAGTATGTTGTTCCCAGCCGCCACTACTTCTCCAAGAGAGCTGTGCCTTCCCTGCACAACCAAGTATCCGATAAAATCAAGTGTGCACTGCGGAACGCCATCTGTGGCAAGGTCCACCTAACCACAGATACGTGGACCAGTAAGCACGGCCAGGGACACTATATCTCCCTAACTGCACACTGGGTAAATGTAGTGGCGGCTGGGCCCCAGGCGGAGAGCAGTTTGGCGCATATCCTTCCGCCGCCAAGGATCGCAGGGCAACATTCTTTGCCTCCTGTTGCCTCCTCATCCTACTCGGCTTCCTCCTCCTCTTCTTCCACCTGCTCATCCAATCAGCCACACACCTTCACCACCAACTTCAGCACAGCCCGGGGTAAACGTCAGCAGGCCATTCTGAAACTCATATGTTTGGGGGACAGGCCCCACTCCGCACAGGAGTTGTGGCGGGGTATTGAACAACAGACCGACGAGTGGTTGCTGCCGGTGAGCCTCAAGCCCGGCCTGGTGGTGTGAGATAATGGGCGAAATCTCGTCGCAGCTCTGGGACTAGCTGGTTTGACGCCCATCCCTTGCCTGGCGCATGTGCTGAATTAGGTGGTGCAGAAGTTCATTCACAACTACCCCGACATGTCAGAGCTGCTGCATAAAGTGCGATCCGTCTGTGCGCGCTTCCGGCGTTCACATCCTGCCGCTGCTCGCCTGTCTGCGCTACAGCGTAACTTCGGCCTTCCCACTCACCGCCTCATATGCGACGTGCGCACCAGGTGGAACTCCACCTTGCACATGCTGGACAGACTGTGCAAACAGCAGCAGGCCATAGTGGAGTTTCAGCTGCAGCACGCACGGGTCAGTCGCACTGCGGAACAGCACCACTTCACCACCAATGACTAGGCCTCCATGCGAGACCTGTGTGCCCTGTTGCGCTGTTTCGAGTACTCCACCAACATGGCCAGTGGCGATGACTCTGTTATCACCGTTACAATACCACTTCTATGTCTCCTTGAGAAAACACTTAGGGCGATGATGGAAGAGGAGGTGGCCCAGGAGGAGGAGGAGGAAGAGGGGTCATTTTTAGCACTTTCAGGCCAGTCTCTTAGAAGTGACTCAGAGGGAGGCTTTTTTCAACAGCAGAGGCCAGGTACAAATGTGGCCAGACAGGGCCCACTACTGGAGGACAAGGAGGACGAGGATGAGGAGGAGGTGGAGGAGGATGAGGATGAAGCATGTTCACAGCGGGCTGGCACCCAACGCAGCTCGGGCCCATCACTGGTGCGTGGTTGGGGGGAAACGGAGAACAATGACGATACGCCTCCCACAGAGAACAGCTTGTCCTTATCCAGGGATGGACTGGGACAATAAAGTGGCCCTGGACTTCAGCCAGACCGGCCCACTTTACCTAGGCAAGAGGTAATTTTGCCGCCCATTGACTCCGCCCACTGACTCCGCCCACTGACCACACCCCTTTACCCGCCCCCTTTTTCGGCCTCCATTATGTAATTTGCCCCCACATACAGTAATACTGCCCCCACATACAGTGCCCTCCTTTATGTAATACTGCCCCCACATACAGTAATACTGCCCCCACATACAGTAATACTGCCCCCACATACAAACAGTGCCCTCCATTATGTAATTTGCCCCTCCAGTGCCCCCACATACAGTAATATTGCCCCCAGAGACAGTGCACAGTCAGACTCCATTATGTAATTTGAAATTGCCGCCAAAAGTCCCCCCCCCCCCCGTACATACTTGTGTCGCTCGCTGACGCTGATGATCCTGTTCCTGTGGGGTGTCTTCTTTGTCTAGTGCTCTTTCCCTACCCCCTGTAATATTTGTATACCTTCAGTCGTCACTTCCGGTTGTGACGTCCCCCCGGATATGACGATAGGATGGATCGTGTGTATTGGTGCGAGATCCCGCGAGACCCGTGACCTCCTCCGGCCTCGCGGGATCTCGCGCTGAATCGACTTAACAGGGGCAGGCTGCAGCAGCACATCCACTATGAAGATCCGGCCGGCGGCGGCAACTAGGAACACCCAAACAGCAGGAGGAGTCAGATCATTAATGCAGAGGAGGCGCAGCAGTCAGATGATGTCAGACATGGATCACAGGTAGGGGCGTGACGCGGGCGGCGGCTAGTAGGAAATTAGATGGATGGATCTCACAAGTAGGGGGCGTGGCACGGCGGCGGCTAATAGTACTCGGAATTCGGACTCCAGAGCGCCGGCGCCCCCAGGCAGAGTGCGCTCTACGCGGTGGCCTACTCTGCTTATGGGTGGCGCCGGCCCTGGCCCGGCGGCCCATAATTCGATCGGCCCACCGGGATTCTCCCGGTACTCCCGATGGCCAGTCCATCGCTGTCCTTATCTCTGGGCAGCCTGGCACACATGAGCGACTACATGCTGCAGTGCCTGCACAACGACAGCAGAGTTGCCAACATTTTAATGTGTGCGGACTACTGGGTTGCCACCCTGCTGGATCCCCGGTACAAAGACAATGTGCCCACCTTACTTCCTGCACTGCAGCGTGATAGGAAGATGCGTGAGTACAAGCGCACGTTGGTAGACGCGCTACTGAGAGCATTCCCAAATGTCACAGGGAACAAGTGGAAGCCCAAGGTGAAGGCAGAGGAGGAGCAAGAGGTCGCCAACGCAGTTGTGTCACGGCCAGCTCCTCTGAGGGCAGGGTTAGCATGGCAGAGATGTGGAAAAGTTTTGTCAACACGCCACAGCTAACTGCACCACCACCTGATATGAAACGTGTTAGCAGGAGGCAACATTTCACTAACATGGTGGAACAGTTCGTGTGCACACCCCTCCACGTACTGACTGATGGTTCGGCCCCATTCAACTTCTGGGTCTCCAAATTGTCCACGTGGCCAGAGCTAGCCTTTTATGCCTTGGAGATGCTGGCCTGCCCGGCGGCCAGCGTTTTGTCTGAACGTGTATTCAGCACGGCAGGGGGCGTCATTACAGACAAACGCAGCCGCCTGTCTACAGCCAATGTGGACAGCTGACGTTCATAAAAATGAACCAGGCATGGATCTCACAGGACCTGTCCATCCCTTGTGCAGATTAGACATTTATAACTACCTCCCCTTAACCATATATTATTGTACTCCAGGGCACTTCCTCATTCAATCCTCTTTTTATTTTCATTTTACCATTATATTGCGGGGCAAACCAAAGTTGAATGAACCTCTCCTCTGTCTGGGTGCCGGGGCCTAAAAATATCTGACAATGGCCTGTTCCAGTGGTGGGTGACATGAAGCATGATTCTCTGCTATGACATGAAGCCTGATTTTCTGCTATGGGACCTCTCTCTTCTGTCTGGGTGCCGGGGCCTAAAAATATCTGACAATGGCCTGTTCCAGTGGTAGGTGACATGAAGCATGATTTTCTGCTATGACATGAAGCCTGATTCTCTGCTATGACATGAAGCCTGAATCTCTGCTATGGGACCTCTCTCCTCTGTCTGGGTGCCGGGGCCTAAAAATATCTGACAATGGCCTGTTCCAGTGGTGGGTGACATGAAGCATGATTCTCTGCTATGACATGAAGCCTGATTCTCTGCTATAGGACCTCTCTCCTCTGTCTGGGTGTCGGGGCCTAAAAATATCTGACAATGGCCTGTTCCAGTGGTGGGTGACATGAAGCATGATTCTCTGCTATGACATGAAGCCTGATTCTCTGCTGTGGGACCTCTCTCCTCTGTCTGGGTGCCGGGGCCTAAAAATATCTGACAGTGGCCTGTTCCAGTGTTGGGTGACATGAAGCCTGATTCTCTGCTATGACATGAAGCCTGATTCTCTGCTATGGGACCTCTGTCCTCTGTCTGGGTGCCGGGGCCTAAAAATATCTGACAATGGCCTGTTCCAGTGGTGGGTGACATGAAGCATGATTCTCTGCTATGACATGAAGCCTGATTCTCTGCTATGGGACCTCTGTCCTCTGTCTGGTTGCCGGTGCCTAAAAATATCTGACAGTGGCCCGTTCCAGTGGTGGGTGACATGAAGCATGATTCTCTGCTATGACATGAAACCTGATTCTCTGCTATGGGACCTCTCTCCTCTGTCTGGGTGCCGGGGCCTAAAAATATCTGACAATGGCCTGTTCCAGTGGTGGGTGACATGAAGCCTGATTCTCTGCTATGACATGAAGACAGATTTTCTGCTATGGGACCTCTCTCTAATTGATATTGGTTAATTTTTATTTATTTTATTTTTATTTTTAGTAATTTCCCTATCCACATTTGTTTGCAGGGGAATTACCTACATTTTGCTCCCTTTTGCAGCCCTCTATCCCTTTCCTGGGCTGTTTTACAGCCTTTTTAGTGCCGTAAAGTTCGGGTCCCCATTAACTTCAATGGGGTTCTGGTTCGGGACGAAGTTCGGGGCGAGTTCGGATCCCGAACACGAACATTTCCGGGAAGTTCGGCCGAACTTTTCGAACCCGAACACCCAGGTGTTCGCTTAACTCTAGTAATAAGGTTTTTTGTGGTGCCCTGTATAGGTATAATGCCCTCCTGTAGTGCCCCAGAAGGTTTAATACCCTCCTGTAGTGCCCTAGTAGTAATAAGTCCCTCCTGTGGTGCCCCAATAGGTATAATACCCTCCTGTAGTCTACCGGTAGTAATTAGGCCCTCCTGTGTTGCCCCAAATACGTATAATATCATTCAGTAGTGCCCCAGTAGTAATAAGTCTCTCCTGTTCTGCCCCATAGGTACAATATCCTTTTATTGTGCCCAAGTCGTTATAAGACCCTCCTGTGGTTCCCCCTATAGTTCTAATACCCTTCTATAGTGCCCCATAAGGTATAATGCCCCCTGTAGTTCCAGCAATACTTATAATGCCCCTCAACAGTTATAATGGCCCCCATGTAAAATGACCTCTTCAGTGTCCCCAGTACTTGCAAAGTCCCCTGTAGTTATAACCAATCTCCCAGTTGCTCCAGCAGGTATAATGCAAACATTTAGTGCCCATAGTATTCACAAAGCCCTCACTGTGGACAAAATATAAAAAAATATTCACCTGAATTCCCACCGCTGGAGGTCCAAGTTGCAGGCTTCTGGATTCAGGTGGGCATGTTGAAGTCACTGCGTGCTCTGCTGCTGAGCTGACTATCTAAAACATTAGGGGTGAGGGCCTGCTACCAAGATGACCATCTAAAAAAAATTGTGGGAGAGGGCCTGCTGCCGAGCTGACCATCTAAAAAATGTTGTGAGTGAGGGCCTTTTGCCGAGCTAACCATCTAAAAATTTAGGGGTAAGGGTCTGCTGCTGATCTGATCCTCTAAAACATTATGGTTGAGGGCCTGCTGGTGACCCTAAAAACATTATGGGTAAGGGCCCGCTGCTGAGCTGACTTTCTAAAACAGGAGCGTGGGCAGCCTAAAAAGCATGTTGATAGGATGGAGGATGAGGACGAGAAAAGGGAGATTGACCCTTTTTAGTGGTGGATGGGGTGCATGGGAATACAGTGTATTCAATACACCATAAAAGCCACATTTAGAGTGCCTTTATGTTCAGCCGCTTTCCTCTGGTGGAGTAGAAAATTCAGGGGCAATCCAGGGCTTGTTCATTTTATTAAGAGTCAACCGGTCAGCATTTTCATTTGACAGGCGGATGTGCTTATCAGTTATTATGCCCCCAGCAGCACTAAATTCCCGCTCTGACAAAACGCTGGCGGCGGGGCGGGCCAGCACCTCCAAAGTGTAGAGCGCCAGTTCGCGCCACGTGTCCAGCTTGGACACCCAATAGTTGTAAGGCACACAGGGATCACTGAGGACGCTGACACGGTCTGCTACGTACTCCCTCTCCATTTTCCAAAATGTTTCCCTCCTTGTGACGCTAGGCCACGCATCAGATTGAGGGTGCTGGCAGGGTGTTATAAAACTGTCCCAGGCCTTGGAGAGTGTAGCCCTGCCTCTGTTGGAACTGCTGTGTGTTCCCCTCTTCTCCCCTCCTCGATTGGCCAAAGAACTACGTACTCTGCAGCCAGCGTTGCCAGCTGGGAATTATTTGAGCTATTTTCTCACAAGAACCTTCTGGTATTGCACCATTTCGCTTGTCCTCTCCACCACAGGAATGAGAGATGAGAAGTTCTCCTTGTAGCGGGGGTCGAGAAGGGTGAACAGCCAGTAATCGGTGTTGATCCAAAATGCGTACAACTCGAGGGTCACGGGAAAGGCAGCCTAACATAAAGTCAGCCATGTGTGCCAGAGTCCCAACAGACAAGACTTTGCTGTCCTCATCAGGAGGATAACTCTCAATCTCCTCATCCCCTTTCTCCTCTTTTATCCATCCACGCTGAACAGATGGAATAAAACTTCCATGGGTAGTACCCTCTGTAGCAGAGGCAACCGTCTCCTGCTCCTCCTCATCATCCAATTTGTGCTGAGAAGACAAACTGAGAGTGGTCTGGCTATCACCATGTGTACTTTCTTCCCCCATTTCCACCTCTTCCACATGCAAAGCGTCCGCCTTAATTGTGAGCAGCGAGTGTTTGAGTGGACACAGAAGTGGGATGGTTATGCTGATAATAGCGGCATCGCAGCTCACCATTTATGTTGATTCCTCAAAGTTGCATAAAACCTCACAGAGGTCAGACATCAATGCCCATTTGTCGCTTGTGAAGAGCGGAAGCTGACTGGAAAGGCGACGACCATGTTGCAGCTGGTATTCCATTACTGTCCTCTGCTGCTCACAAAGTCTGGCCAACATGTGGAACGTCGAGTTACAGCACGTGCTCACGATGCACAACAGTCGGTGAGCTGACAATTGAAAGCGCCGCTGCAGTGTTGCCAGACCGGCAGAAGCTGTTGCTTTCTTGCGGAAATGTGCATACATGCGGCACACCTTCACCAGTAGCTCAGGCAAATTGGGATAGGTTTTTAAAAACCGCTGAACTACTAGGTTGAACACGTGGGCTAGGCATGGTATGTGTGTGAGCTTTCTAAGCGTCGGTAGCACCTGTGCCATCCCAGGGTACGACTCGCTCCCAGCCTCCACAACGTTCACCTAGTGTGCCATCATGGAAATGTAGCGTCCCTGGCCACAAGCACTTGTCCATGTGTCAGTCGTTAAGTGGACCTTCCCAATAACTGTGTTGCTCAGGGCACGGGTGATGTTATGGGACACATGCTGGTGTAAGGCTGGGACTGCACACTGTGAAAAATATTGGCGGCTGAGAACAGAGTACCGCGGGACAGCCGCCGCCATTAGGCGGCGTAAAGCCTCAGGGTCCACAAGCCTAAATGGCAACATTTCCAGGGCGAGCAGTTTAGAAAGCTGCGCATTTGGGGCTATGGTCTGTGGGTGGGTGGCTGGGTATTTACACTTTTGTTCAAAGGCCTGGGATATAGACATCTGTATGCTGCGCTGGGACACAGAAGTGGATGTGCTAGCTGATGGTGCTTGCGAAGGTCCAGGTGCATGGCGGGAGGCATCCGGGACTGCGTATTGGACAGGAAATTGGCCAGCACGTAACACAGGGGAAGAGGAGGCAATGGTGTGTCCCCCAGACACTGGTTGTGGACCCAGGCATTCGGCCTACCTATTAGGGTGCTTTGATGACATGTGGCGGATCATGCTGGTTGTGGTGAGGTTGCTAGTGTTCAAACCCCTTCTCATTTTGGTATGGCACAGGTTGCAAATGACAATTCTTTTATCGTCCGCACTTTCCTCAAAAAAATGCCAGACCCCTAGGCAAGGGAGATTGCAGTAAGGGGGTGCTCCAGGGAACAGTTGCGGGCCTGTTTGGCGTGGCCCGCCTTCTCCCTTTTGCCACCTCACCTCCTCTTTCTGCCTGTTGCGGTGCTGCAGGTCCCTCCCCCTCTGTACTGCTGTCCTCCCTCGGCTTGCCACCTTCCCAGGTTGGGTCAGTGACTTCATCGTCCACCACCTCCACTTCCTGACTCTGGTCATCCTCCTGACTTATTGGCCTAACTACCTCATCATGATCCTCTTGAGATACTAATTGCGGTTGACTTAATGGCAACTGTGTCTCATCATCATCATCCACCTTGTGAAACACTAATTGCCATTCCCCACCGTCATCTTATTCTGACTGTGGATGCTCCAGAGTTTGGGAATTAGGGCACAAGATCTCCTCATGTCCCTCTTCAAGCGGGCTTGGCTCCTCGCAATATCCAAGTGTGGGTTCACTTGTTTGCCAAGACTCTCCATGGTGGGTGGAAGGAGTATGAGGGTGAGAATTCTATTGACCAGACTCTTGGCTACTGAGACTGGAGTTTGTGGAAAACAGGGTGGTGCTTAACCGAATGGAAGCATTATCTGCTGCAATCCAACCGTCACTTCCCCTTCCCTTACTGCTCGCCTTGCACATATTAAATGGTATATATGTTTGCAAGTATGTCATACGTACAATAGCGCAGGTTTACACTGAATGTCACTGATATTTCGGATGCGCTAACATTATACTGGAGATGCACCACAGGTAATGTCGCTGCTCTGTGGAGGTCACTTAAGGGGGCGGGTTATTGTGTAAATCACTGTTTAGGAGAAGAGGTACTCTGGAGGTCACTACTAAAGGGGCGGCCGCTGTGGAGGTCACTGTTAAAGTGGCGGGCACTGTGGAGGTCACTGTTAAGGGAGGATGGGAATGTGGAAGCCACTATTAAAGGGGTAGTGGGGTACTGTGAGATCATTGTTAAGGGAGCAGGGTTCTGTGGCAGTCACTGTTAAAGGGGCAGTCGCTGTAGAGGTCTCTGTTCAGGGGCAAGGAATGGTGGAGGTCACAGTTAAGGGAACTGTAACCTATTGTCAGTATTAAGGGGCGGGTGCTGTAGATGTCACTGTTAAGGGGGTGGGACTTTGTGGAGGTCACTGTCAAGGGGTGCTGTGCAACTCACTGTTAAAGAGGCCCATTTTAAGGAGGTGGGGCACTGTGGGGGGTCAGTGTTAAGGGGTGGGGGGCTGTGGATGTTACTATTAAGGGGGCAGGGTGCTGTAGAGGTCATGTTATGGGGGATACTGTCGATATTGTTTAACGACACACACAAACATTAAATGAAATAGATGAAATATACCCGTGCAAAGCAGGATCCTTCTGCTAGCATATATATATTTATATATAAAATAAATATATATAAGCTAACCCTTTACTTTGAGAAAGCAATATAGAAGCATATAAGTGGAGATACAGTGAAAAATATCTCATATGCCAGGAATTTAATGTAGTTTGCCGGCATGCCCTGCTGTGAAAAAAATGTTTTGCATTTTTCATCTTGGTTAAGGCAGTGTTATACAATGGTGGTATGCCTATATACAATGCGCACAGCAGTAGGAGCATGAAATAGTGCTCAGCGTAGCAGACAGGATTATGTGGGCATGTGGTGCTGCTTGTGTGACTGAATGAAATATACATCACAACAGGCTCTTGTTTCCAAACAGAGCACAGTTTAATTTATGCCACAGCAAACAGGAGGTAGAATGAATGGCAAAGCAGCATGAAATGTGAATTAACACCACAAATACAATAAACATACAAACACTGTATCCTCATGGCACCGAGCATGTGATAGATGAGCAGAGTTCTGTTTCCTTAGGCATGGTTTCTTTAAAAAAAATTGATGGAAATAGCTCACTAACCACACACTCACGAAAAAGTGCACAATCTATTGGATTCACCCTTCAAATTAAGTGGTTGACAATGGAAGATTGGCACACTAATACATACGTAGCCACACGGAATCTTTACAATTTATTACAACTATGTGTACTAGTTAAAATACAATACAATAAAAATGTACATGTGATATAAAATATATCAAATAAAATACAATATACTATACAGTAGATTCAATTGGTGACTCCCAATCACCTTGGTCGGGTTTTGATGATGTGAAAACGACCACTGGTGAATGTCCACAGAAATTTGCAGATGCCCTAGGTGTTTCTTTGGTATATAACCTGCTCTGCTGGTATGCAGGAAACTACTATTGCGCATAAGGCCTCTTTCACACTTGCGTTGTTGGGATCCGGCATGCACTTCCGTTGCCGGAGGTGCCCGCCGGATCCGGAAAAACGCAAGTGTACTGAAAGCATTTGAAGACGGAACCGTCTTCCAAATGCTTTCAGTGTTACTATGGCACCCAGGACGCTATTAAAGTCCTGGTTGCCATAGTAGGAGCGGGAGCGGGGGAGCGGTATACTTACAGTCCGTGCGGCTCCCGGGGCGCTCCAGAATGACGTCAGAGCGCCCCATGCGCATGGATGACGTGATCCATGCGATCACGTGATCCATGCGCTTGGGGCGCCCTGACGTCACTCTGGAGCGCCCCGGGAGCCGCACGGACGGTAAGTATGCTGCTCCCCCGCTCCCCACTACACTTTACCATGGCTGCCAGGACTTTAGCGTCTTGGCAGCCATGGTAACCATTCAGAAAAAGCTAAATGTCGGCTCCGGCAATGCGCTGAAACGACGTTTAGCTTAAGGCCGGATCCGGATCAATGCCTTCCAATGGGCATTAATTCCGGATCCGGCCTTGCGGCAAGTGTTCCGGATTCTTGGCCGGAGCAAAAAGAGCAGCATGCTGCGGTATTTTCTCCGGCCAAAAAACGTTCCGTTCCGGAACTGAAGACATCCTGATGCATCCTGAACGGATTTCTCTCCATTCAGAATGCATTAGGATAATCCTGATCAGGATTCTTCCGGCATAGAGCCCCGACGACGGAACTCTATGCCGGAAGACAAGAACGCAAGTGTGAAAGAGCCCTAAGTTGTGGCTCCTATCTTGATAAATGCTATATTGTTTGTGTATCTGGTTAACACATATCACAATGGTTTACGTTGGAATAAAAATGCACCCAGTTTGCGGGTATCACAAGATATTGATAGTCACTGATATACCTCAGCAGCAAACAAATGGCACACAGGTGTGTTCCTCCACTTATCAATACAGTCCATGTATTTGCCAACAATCTATGGTCGATTATTAAAAATTTGGAGTGTTCACAAGATTTCGCACAATCTTTTGCATATACTTTAGTATAAAAAATCCACATAAAAAATCGTATGAAACAATCGCATTGACAAATCGAAAAAATCGATGTTGATGGTATTCACAAAATATGTATTATCAATGCCGGGGACCCACATTCGTGGGCTTACCTTCACTTGTACCCAGCTGGTTTTTCGAGTCGTTTGTTGGATCCGGCTGCAGGCCGGGTCCCGGCTTCTGCTACGTCGGCATCTCGATGATAGGTCACATGGGTTGTGTTCCCAGTGATAATCTCCCAGCAGGTTTAAGGCAAGTTGTACGGAGCGTCTATTTTCATATCCTCGAAATCCTTGTAGATGACAGTGCACTGTTCGATCGAGGTTCAAGTTCTTGTGGGGTGAAGCATTTACCAGACGCGTTTCGGTGATGGCTCTCCCCTTCCTCAGTGGCAATACCCCTTGCAAGTGGATTGTGGGTTTTTATACCCTTAAATGGTCTTATGAAAGAAAAGATGTGGATTCCTTGAATGTGGATTTTTCACATATATGATTATTCTATCGATTTTATGGCATTTCTTATTACTGTGACTACCCATATTTGCTTATATGCTTCATAGTCAATGCGATTTTACTATTTTTCAAATATTTTTGTACATGCGGTTTTTGATGCGATTGTTGTGCGATTTTTCTTTTATGATGCGTTTTTTCTTTCTTTGTTTTTTTAAATATTCTTTGCATTTATCAATGCTGGGTTTACTGTATGTAATATTTCCTTAAAATCACATCCCTAATCCCAGTTATAAGCAAATTACTCAATATATTTTATATTTATGGTGATTCTTATGTTCAAATTGGTGTCTTCAAAATAACTCACCTGACGTCACCTGATTCTTCCCTGAATGTGTCAGATTAACAACATCATGGCCGAGATACGGCCTAATTTTGAAGATAGTTATTTTGGATCAATGACCCATCTCGTAATGTGTAATACTGTTACTACTATTGTGCGGACTACTATTTTAAAATGTTTTGAAATACAAAGATAGGAATACAGTATTCACCGAAGTTTCGCACAACTTCGTACAAGATGAAGTTTGGCTCCACTCAGCCAATACATTTTAATGCTGTACGGAAACAGCATTAAAAGAGAAGCTTCTGAAGAAATTGAAGCTCAATTCGCTCAAGCCTAAGAAGGGTGCTCACATGACCCTAAGAGGAAGTGGGGGGGGGGCTTACTTGCTCTGATTAGCATCCAGGCCGACAGTCTGAATGAGCCAATCAGTGCTGCTGCAGGCAAGAAGATAGCCTTGTAGAATGAGCAGAACATCATTGTGTGTTGGGCTGTGAATGAGGATGGATGAGTCTTGCAGTGTCTGACAAAAAAAAAACGATCTTAGGGACAGTTAAACATCACAATCAAGATTATATTCTACTGCCAAGGACATTGAAGGGAAAGTCTAGCATTATAAACAAAGAAATATGTAGAATAGGTACAGGCAGGGAAAGCTGTCTGCCAGGGAGTGAGAAGCTGGGTATGCCTAACAGTATGTTCTTGCTGCATTTACATTTCTTCTTTCTTTACATCTCCACACATTGATTTTTATTTATTTATTTTAAACTTTAGGAAAATAGCATACGTGTGTCTTACCAAATGTAGGGTAGCGGATGATAATATCTGTGAGTAATAACATGAGAGTAGGCCTAAATCTGTGTGTGTGCATCTCCACACAGTTCAAATTAAAAATGTTTTTGTTTTGTACAATACACAGGGTAGTGGACAGTTCTTATCTCTGAATGATATCTTGATATACTAGACAGAAATCTACAGGCAATTGAAATCAATAATTTTTTGTTTAAGTTTGGGAAAATAGCACATGTGTGTGTTACAATACAAAGGGTAGTGGGTAGTTTACATCAAATCCTTGATGGTGCATCTCCAGACAGTTTAAGCGTTTTTATACTATCGAAAACTTTATTCTGTGCCAAGTGTCAGTAATAGAGATGTCGCGAACATAACATTTTCCGTTCGCGAACGGCGAACATGAATTTCCGCAAATGTTCACGAACTGGCGAACCGGGCGAACCGCCATAGACTTCATTAGGCAGGAGAATTTTAAAACCCACAGGGACTCTTTCTGCCCACAATAGTGATGGAAAAGTTGTTTCAAGGGGACTAACACCTGGACTGTGGCATGCCGGAGGGGGATCCATGGCAAAACTCCCATGGAAAATTACATAGTTGACGCAGAGTCGGGTTTTAATCCATAAAGGGCATAAATCACCTAACATTCCTAAGGCTACTTTCACACTAGCGTTCGGGGCTCCGCTTGTGAGCTCCGTTTGAAGGCTCTCACAAGCGGCCCGGAACGGATCCATCCAGTCCTAATGCATTCTGAGTGGAGGCGGATCCGCTCAGAATGCATCAGTCTGGCACCGTTTGTCCTCCGCTCAGCAGGCGGACACCTGAACGCTGCTTGCAACGCTCGGGTGTCCGCCTGGCCGTGCGGAGGCAAACGGATCCGTCCAGACTTAGGCTACTTTCACAAAATGTTGGAAGACTGGCACTCTCAACATATGGAGTCGTAGGTTTAATTGCAGATCACAAAGTTTATTATGGGTACATAAAAGGTTAAAAAATAAATAAATAAAATGTGCAAATCAATACACTGTTAATAAATGATCACAGTCTGGTATCAATAATGACAAATGTATCAAGATGAAAAGTTCACTTTGTCAATGTTGCAGATCCTTGAGAAAAACGGCAACAAAAAAAGGAACCTCCCTCTTGTTCGTGATAAAGAAGATCCAATATTTAGATGTTTCAATTATATTGAGCTTTGAATATGATGTTTCTTTTTATATCACAAACAGGCTATAAAATTCGGCAGTTCAATATATATTTTTAGTAACACCCGCTCTGTGGGTATACTTTAATGGAAATCAGTCCCTTTGATGTTTCAGGGTATGTGAAATACCAACCCGCTGTGCGGGCTTATCTTTATGTTAGTCCGACACTCTGAGACAGTGTGTGAGTGACAACCCACTATGTGGGCTTACCTTCTCCTTTGTGTCGGACAGTCACCCAAGTATTTTCGCAGCTGTTGGGAGCCGGCGTCCCGGCTGGTCCTCAGTCAGCGTTCCTCGTGGAGTCGGAGACAAAAATCGTCGCTCCGGAAGTGACGTAGCGGCACTTGGGATTTTTTTCTTTTGTATTTTCTTCTGCCAGTTACCTGTGGTTCAAGTTTCGTTGCATCCAATCGGGGTTACAGTGCACTGTTGTCCCGCAGAATGTTATAGATATCTTCTTATATCTGGGTCATATATAGATCTTTGTTCAGATCGCAGGAAACCAAACGCGTTTCGAGGACGTCTCTCCTCTTCTTCAGTGGTAATGACCCTACTCCATATTTGGTTGGTTTTTATACTTCTAGTTGGAGATTCCAAAAATCAGACATGGAGTATTTATCAACATCATTTTATTCGATTCTAAATACATTGGATGTCATTTTTTCTTTTTCCATATATATCTTTACCATATATATCTTTACCATTTTTTCTCTTAGGCTACTTTCACACTAGCGTTCGGGGCTCCGCTTGTGAGTTCCGTTTGAAGGGGCTCACAAGCGACCCCGAACGGATCCGTCCAGCCCTAATGCATTCTGAATGGATGAGGATCCGCTCAGAATGCATCAGTCTGGCTCCGTTTGTCCTCCGCTCCGCTCAGCAGGCGAACACCTGAACGCAGCTTGCAGCGTTCAGGTGTCCGCCTGGCCGTGCGGAGGCAAACGGATCCGTCCAGACTTA
This sequence comes from Bufo bufo, assembly GCF_905171765.1. NCBI lineage: Eukaryota > Metazoa > Chordata > Amphibia > Anura > Bufonidae > Bufo > Bufo bufo. The sequence continues at coordinate 197,477,543 of NC_053391.1, read as the reverse complement.
GGCTACTTTCACACTAGCGTTCGGGTGTCCGCTTGTGAGCTCCGTTTGAAGGCTCTCACAAGCGGCCCCGAATGGATCCGTCCAGTCCTAATGCATTCTGAGTGGAGGCGGATCCGCTCAGAATGCATCAGTCTGGCAGCCTTTGTCCTCCGCTCCGCTCAGCAGGCGGACCCCTGAACGCAGCTTGCAGCGTTCGGGTGTCCGACCGGCCGTGCGGAGGCAAACGGATCCGTCCAGACTTACAATGTAAGTCAATGGGGATGGATCCGTTTGAAGTTGACACAGTATGGCTCAATTTTCAAACGGATCCGTCCCCCATTGACTTTCAATGTAAAGTCAAAACGGATCCGTTTGCATTATCATGAACAAAAAAAAATAAAAAATTATTATTATTATTTTTTTTTTTTGTTCATGGTAATGCAAACGGATCCGTTCAGAACGGATCTAAGCGTTAGCATTATAGGTGCAGATCCGTCTGTGCAGATACCAGACGGATCCGCACCTAACGCAGGTGTGAAAGTAGCCTTAGGCTACTTTCACACTAGCGTTCGGGGCTCTGCTTGTGAGTTCCGTTTGAAGGCTCTCACAAGCGGCCCCGAACGGATCCTTCCAGCCCTAATGCATTCTGAGTGGATGCGGATCCGCTCAGAATGCATCAGTCTGGCAGCGTTTGTCCTCCGCTCCGCTCAGCAGGCGGACACCTGAATCCGTCTAGACTTACATGTCCCGTTCCTTGTCCTCACTGACGTAATTGAAGGTCTCTTCCTCCACCCAGCCACGTACAACACCAAGGGTCCCCGAAAGGTGACAACAAGCCCCCTAGGACACCTGCTGTGGTTGGTCTTCCACCTCCTCAAAGCTGCCTTCCTCCCCTGACTGCTCTTCTTCAGACTCCTCTCTCTGCGTTGCCGCAGGTCCAGCAATCGACGACGACAAGGCTTCTTCTGGTGGTGATGGTGACCACAACTCTTCCTCTTCATGCTCATCTACGGCCTGATGCAGCACTCTTTGCAGGGCACGCTCCAGAAAAAACGCATATGGGATGAGGTCGATGATGTTGCCTTGGGTTTGACTGACCAGGTTTGTCACCTCCGCAAAAGGACGCATGAGCCTACAGCCATTGTGCATGAGCGTTCAGTAACGCGGCCAAAAAAATACCCAGCTCTGCAGAGGCTGTCCTCTTTTTTTTTTATTAAAAAAATCTGTTCTTACCAGTTTAATCTCTGTTTTGTCCCCTATCAGGGGCCGTTGTATGGAATAGATTTTAGGAACCGGGAGATGGAAAAAGATGCTTGGTCGGTCCTCTTACTTCCAATTTGGGTCACTGCGCGTGCACCGTGCAATGTACTGTGCTACCCTATATGAGTGGTATGTTAAGTAGTACTATTCCTATCAGTTTAATCCCTGTTATGTCCCCTATCCGGGGCCGGTGTATGGAATAGATTTTAGGAATCGGGAGATGGAAAAAGATGCTTGGTTGGTCCTCCTACTTCCAATTTGGGGCACTGCGCGTGCGCCGTGCAATATAATGTGCCACCCTATATGAGTGGTGTGTTAAAGGGCTTCTGTCACCCCCAAAACCCCTTTTTTTTTTTTTGGGCTCGTTAAAATCCTTATTGAATGAATATTCCCTATATAGGGCTCTTACCTTTGTCTGTGGCTTTGTTTCCTTAAAAATCGATCTTTTAAAATATGCAAATGACTTCACTACCAGCAAGTAGGGCGTCTACTTGCTGGTAGCCGCCGCAAAAAAACGCCCCTCCTCCTGTTGATTGACAGGGCCAGCGAGCGCTCTCCTCCTCCGGCTGGCCCTGTCAGCATTTCAAATCCTGCGCCTGTCTTCATTCGGCGCAGGCGCTCTGAGAGAAGGAGGCTCGCCTCCTCAGCACTCCCTCAGTGCATATTTTAAAAGATCAATTTTTACGGAAACGAAGCCACAGACAAAGGTAAGAGCCCTATATAGGGAATATTCGTTCAATAAGGATTTTAACAAGCCCAAAAAATAAATAAATGTGTTTTGGGGGTGACAGAAGCCCTTTAAGTAGTACTATTCTTATCAGTTTAATCCCTGTTACGTCCCCTATCAGGGGACGTGTATCAAATAGATTTTAGACAACTGCAAAGAGTTGTCAATAGTTGAAACACTCATGACATAAATTTTATTCCTCTATGCGTCAATCTTGGTGTAGTGATGACTGTGCCCGTGCGCACATTTGGGAGATTGCAGGCGATGGCGGTTTTTCAAAGCCTATGGTCGTGCTGAGGTAGTTTAGTGACAGTTAAGTGACCCAGAAAACAATGATTCTGCAGTGTGGGCCCATTGTTGGCCTAGTAGGCTTTAATGATCACCTTAGATGATCACAAAGAAAATTCATGTTTTTTCTATGCAAAATTATCCAGCCGATCGCTTTTGGTCTGTTCACAATGAAGCAACGACCTTATCATCTGGGGTGTGCCAACATTGCCATTGCCAACACACTCATAGAGGTGATCGCTTCATTGTGATACGCAAGCCCCTTCACCACAACAAGGTAACGATCACGAAGGGGAATTGACACATGTATGTGCCTTTTTTTTGTTTTGTTTTTGCAGCCACAGTGCAGCACCAGAGGCCAGAAAAATTAGGCATGTACACATGCCTGTAAAAATTAGGTATTATTGCAGCCGCTGCTATAGCAGCGGCCGGAAAGAATTGATGTTTTCCAGGCAAAAAGTGCACTAAAACATTGCGGCTTGAACCCAAGTTGGTGGCGGAGAAGTCACGAAAGTCATCCGGCATGCAGAGATTAAATACAGCAGCGTGTGGACCATTTTTAGCCCAAGGCCTCTCATCAGGCCTTTTTTAGTCAAATGCATCCCCCACTGTCAGTCCGTTCAGGATCCATGCCTCATTCATCTTAATAAAGGTGAGGTAATCTAGACTTTTTTGACCTAGGCGACTTCTCTTCTCAGTGACAATACCCCCTGCTGCGCTAAAGGTCCTTTCTGACAGGACACTTGAATCGGGGCAGGCCAGAAGTTCTATCGCAAGTTGGGATAGCTTAGGCCACAGGTCAAGCCTGCACACCCAGTAGTCAAGGGGTTCATCGCTCCTCAGAGTGTCGATATCTGCAGTTAAGGCGAGGTAGTCTTCTACCTGTTGGTCGAGTCGTTCTCTGAGGGTGGACCCTGAATGGCTGTGGCAATGCGTAGGACTTAAAAAGCTCTGCATGTCCTCCATCAACAACACGTCTGTAAAGCGTTGCGTCCTTGCCGGCGTGGTCGTGGTAGGAGGAGGATTACTTTCACCTCTTCCCCTGTTAGATTCCCATTGTGCTGTGACTTCACCCTTATACATTGTTTAAAGCATACTTTTTAACTTGTTTTGGAACTGACTTCCGGTAATTTGGTAACATTTCAGGCACTTTCTGCTTATACCGGGGGTCTAGTAGCGTGGCCACCCAGTACAGGTCGTTCTCCTTCAGCCCTTTTATACGAGGGTCCCTCAACAGGCATGACAGCATGAAAGACCCCATTTGCACAAGGTTGGATGCCGAGCTACTCATGTCCCGTTCCTCGTCCTCACTGATCTCATTGAAGGTCTGTTCTTCCCCCCAGCCACGTACAACAACTCGGGTACCAGATAGGTGACAACGAGCCTGCTGTGGTTGGTCTTCCTCCTCCTCAAAGCCACATTCCTCCTCTGACTCCTCTTCCTCAGACTCCTCTTCCAGCGTTGCCGCAGGTCCAGCAAGCGATGCTGATAAGGCTGTTTCTGGTGGTGATGGTGACCACAACTCTTCCTCTTCATGCTCATCTACGGCCTGATCCAGCACTCTTTGCAGGGAACGCTCCAGGAAGAAAACAAATGGGATGAAGTCGCTGATAGTGCCTTCGGTGCGAATGACTAGGTTTGTCACCTCCTTAAAAGGACGCATGAGCCTACAGGCATTGCGCATGAGCGTCCAGTAACGTGGCAAAAAAATACCCAGCTCTGCAGAGGCTGTCCTAGCACCCCGGTCATACAAATACTCGTTGACGGCTTTTTCTTGTTGGAGCAGGGGGTCGAACATTAGGAGTGTTGAATTCCAACGTGTCGGGCTGTCGCAAATCAAGCGCCTCACTGGCATGTTGTTTCACCGCTGAATATCGGAAAAGTGCGCCATGGCCGTGTAGGAACCCCTGAAATGGCCACACACCTTTCTGGCCTGCTTGTGGACATCCTGTAAGCCTGGGTACTTATGCACAAAGCGTTGTACGATCAGATTCAACACATGTGCCATGCACGGCACATGTGTCAACTTGCCCAAATTCAATGCCGCCAACAAATTGCTTCCGTTGTCACACACCACTTTGCCAATCTCCAGTTGGTGCGGAGTCAGCCACTGATCCACCTGTGCGTTCAGGGCGGACAGGAGTGCTGGTACGGTGTGACTCTCTGCTTTCAGGCAAGTCAACCACAAGACGGCGTGACACTGTCGTATCCGGGATGTAAAATAGCCCCTGGGGAGCTGGGGTGGTGCTGTTGATGTGGAGCATGACGCAGCAGCAGAAGAGGACTCAGCCGAGGAGGTTAGCGAAGAGGATGGAGTAGAAGGAGTAGAGGAGGTGGCAGCAGGACTGCCTGCAAGTTGTGGCGGTGTCACCAACTCCTCTGCAGAGACACGCATTCCATGCTTGGCAGACGTCAGCAGGTTTACCCAATGCGCAGTGTACGTGATATACCTGCCCTGACTGTGCTTTGCAGACCAGGTATCAGTGGTCAGATGGACCCTTGCCCCAACACTGTGTGCCAGACATGCCATGACTTCCTTTTCCACAATAGAGTACAGGTTGGGGTTTGCCTTTTGTGAAAAAAAAAATTTGTCCGGATACCTTCCACTGCGGTGTCCCAATAGCTACAAATTTTTTGAAGGCCTCAGACTCCACCAGCTTGTATGGTAAAAGCTGGTGGGCTAAGAGTTCCGACAAGCCAGCTGTCAGACGCTGGGCAAGGGGTTGACTCTGTGACATTGGCTTCTTACGCTCAAACATTTCCTTGACAGACACCTGACTGTGGGCAGATGAGCAGGAACTGCTGAAGGTGAGAGGCGGAGTGGCGGATGGTTGAGAGGGGGCAAGGAGGACAGCAGTGGTTGATATGGCTGAAGATGCTGGACCAGGAGGAGGATGGTGGCTTTGAGTTTGTGTGCTGCTTGTACTCATCATGTGTTGATCCCATAGGCATTTGTGATGTGAGATCATGTGCCTTCGCAAAGCAGTTGTACCTAGGTGGGTGTTGGACTTCCCACGACTCAGTTTCTTTTGGCACAGGTTGCAAATGGCATCGCTGTTATCAGAGGCAGACACACAAAAAAAATGACACACTGCTGAGCTTTGCAATGACGCATTCTGGTGGTGGCAACAGCATGCGTTGATTGGCGTGCTGTATGGCTGACCCCGGGTGCCGATACATGCTGTCTGACTGTGCCACTAGCTCCTTGCGACGACCTCCCCCTGCTTCCAACTCGTCTCCTCCTCCTCTCTGTCTCCCCATCTGAACTTTCCCCCTGTTCTTCTTCTCTTCGAGCGGGCACCCACGTGACACCCACGTGACATCCACGGACACATCGTCATCATCAATCGCTTCACTTGTATCTGACAACTCAGCAAAGGAAGCAGCAGCGGGTACAACATCATCATCATCAGACTGTACGTCCATGTGTGTAATGCTGCCTGACTGAGACATATCCCTGTTATCTACATCCTCTGGCAATAATGGTTGCGCATCACTCATTTCTTACAACTGAAGTGTAAATAACTCCTCTGACAGATCAAGTGAAGCAGCTGTGGTGCTAGTGTTGGTGGTGGCGGCAGGCGGGCGAGTGGTAACTTGAGAGGTGCCCGAAGCTGAGCTGGAGGAGGATGGTGCGTCAAGGTTCCGAGCGGAAGCTGTAGAAGATTGGGTGTCCTGTGTTATCCAGTCAACTATGTCCTCAGAACTTTTCGAGTTCAGGGTACATGGCCTCTAAACACTGGGCATTATTCTAGGGCCAAAGGAAATCACAGCACCACGACCACGACGGCCCCTGCGGGGTGGCCTGCCTCTACCTGTCATTTTTTTTTAGATTAGTGGTACTATGCGTGCAAGCTACTGTGACACCAGATATGAGTGGTGGGCACTGGCAGTAGTGGGCACAGTACACACTGTGGGCCTGACACACACTGGCAGGCAACTGCAATTATATTACAGAGAAAAAATTGTTTTACTGTTTTAAATGCAAGCTACTGTGACACCAGATATGAGTGGTGGGCACTGGCAGTAGTGGGCACAGTACACTCTGTGGGCCTGACACACAATCTGGCAGGCAACTGCAATTATATTACAGAGAAAAAATAATTTTACTCTTTTAAATGCAAGCTACTGTGACACCAGATATGAGTGGTGGGCACTGGCAGTAGTGGGCACAGTACACTCTGTGGGCCTGACACACGCTGGCAGGCAACTGCAATTATATTACAGAGAAAAAATTGTTTTACTGTTTTAAATGCAAGCTACTGTGACACCAGATATGAGTGGTGGGCACTGGCAGTAGTGGGCACAGTACACTCTGTGGGCCTGACACACACGCTGGCAGGCAACTGCAATTATATTACAGAGAAAAAATTGTTTTACTGTTTTAAATGCAAGCTACTGTGACACCAGATATGAGTGGTGGGCACTGGCAGTAGTGGGCACAGTACACTCTGTGGGCCTGACACACACGCTGGCAGGCAACTGCAATTATATTACAGTGAAAAAAATTGTTTTACTGTTTTAAATGCAAGCTACTGTGACACCAGATATGAGTGGTGGGCACTGGCAGTAGTGGGCACAGTACACTCTGTGGGCCTGACACACAATCTGGCAGGCAACTGCAATTATATTACAGAGAAAAAATTATTTTACTCTTTTAAATGCAAGCTACTGTGACACCAGATATGAGTGGTGGGCACTGGCAGTAGTGGGCACAGTACACGCTGTGGGCCTCACACACGCTGGCAGGCAACTGCAATTATATTACAGAGAATTTTTTTTTTACTGTTTTAAATGCAAGCTACTGTGACACCAGATATGAGTGGTGGGCAGTGCACTGGCAGTAGTGGGCACAGTACACGCTGTGGGCCTGACACACACGCTGGCAGGCAACTGCAATTATATTACAGAGAAAAAATTGTTTTACTGTTTTAAATGCAAGCTACTGTGACACCAGATATGAGTGGTGGGCACTGGCAGTAGTGGGCACAGTACACTCTGTGGGCCTGACACACACGCTGGCAGGCAACTGCAATTATATTACAGAGAAAAAAATATTTTACTGTTTTAAACCCTTAAGGAATCAGCCCTATTTCACCTTAAGGACTTGGGCATTTTTTGCAAATCTGACCAGTGTCACTTTAAGTGCTGATAAGTTTAAAACGCTTTGACTTATCCAGGCCATTCTGAGATAGTTTTTTTGTCACATAGTGTACTTCATGACACGGTAAAAAAAAAAAAAAATTTAATTTTAAAAAATTACCAAATTTACCAAAAATTTGTAACAAATTGCAATTCCAAGTTTCAATTTCTCTACTTCTATAATACATAGTAATACCTCCAAAAATAGTTATTCCTTTACATTCCCCATATGTATACTTCATGTTTGGATCATTTTGGAATGACATTTTATTTTTTGGGGATGTTACAAGGCTTAGAAGTTTAGAAGCAAATCTTGAAATTTTTCTGAAATTTTCAAAAAAACAATTTTTAGGGACCAGTTCAGGTCTGAAGTCACTTTGCGAGGCTTACATAATAGCAACCACCCCAAAATGACCCCATTCTATAAACTACACCCCTCAAGGTATTCAAAACTGATTTTACAAACTTTGTTAACCCTTTAGGTGTTGCACAAGATATAATGGAAAATAGAGATACAATTTCAAAATTTCACTTTTTTGGTAGATTTTCCATTTTAATAATTTTTTCCAGTTAAAAAGAAAGGGTTAACAGCCAAACAAAACTCATTATTTATGGACCTGATTCTGTAGTTTACAGAAACACCCCATATGTGGTCGTAAACCGCTGTACGGGCACACGGCAGGGCGCAGAAGGAAAGGAATGCCATACGGTTTTTGGAAGGCAGATTTTGCTGGACTGGTTTTTTTGACACCATGTCCCATTTGAAGCCCCCCTGATGCACCCCTAGAGTAGAAACTCCACAAAAAGTGACCCCATTTTAGAAACTACGGGATAGGGTGGCAGTTTTGTTGGTACTAGTTTAGGGTACATATGATTTTTGGTTGCTCTATATTACACTTTTTGTGAGGCAAGATAACAAGAAATAGCTTTTTTGGCACCATTTTTTTTTGTTATTTACAACATTCATCTGACAGGTTGGATCATGTGGTATTTTTATATAGCAGCTTGTCACGGACGCGGCGAAACCTAATATGTACAATCGTGGCCAAAAGTTTTGAGAATGACACAAATATTAGTTTTCACAAAGTTTGCTGCTAAACTGCTTTTAGATCTTTGTTTTTAGTTGTTTCTGTGATGTAGTGAAATATAATTACACGCACTTCATACGTTTCAAAGGCTTTTATCGACAATTACATGACATTTATGCAAAGAGTCAGTATTTGCAGTGTTGGCCCTTCTTTTTCAGGACCTCTGCAATTCGACTGGGCATGCTCTCAATCAACTTCTGGGCCAATTCCTGACTTATAGCAACCCATTCTTTCATAATCACTTCTTGGAGTTTGTCAGAATTAGTGGGTTTTTGTTTGTCCACCCGCCTCTTGAGGATTGACCACAGGTTCTCAATGGGATTAAGATCTGGGGAGTTTCCAGGCCATGGACCCAAAATGTCAACGTTTTGGTCCCCGAGCCACTTAGTTATCACTTTTGCCTTATGGCACAGTGCTCCATCGTGCTGGAAAATGCATTGTTCTTCACCAAACTGTTGTTGGATTGTTGGAAGAAGTTGCTATTGGAGGGTATTTTGGTACCATTCTTTATTCATGGCTGTGTTTTTGGGCAAAATTGTGAGTGAGCCCACTCCCTTGGATGAGAAGCAACCCCACACATGAATGGTCTCAGGATGCTTTACTGTTGGCATGACACAGGACTGATGGTAGCGTTCACCTTTTCTTCTCCGGACAAGCCTTTTTCCAGATGCGCCAAACAATCGGAAAGAGGCTTCATCGGAGAATATGACTTTGCCCCAGTCCTCAGCAGTCCATTCACCATACTTTCTGCAGAAGATCAATCTGTCCCTGATGTTTTTTTTGGAGAGAAGTGGCTTCTTTGCTGCCCTTCTTGACACCAGGCCATCTTCCAAAAGTCTTCGCCTCACTGTGCGTGCAGATGCCCTCACACCTGCCTGCTGCCATTCCTGAGCAAGCTCTGCACTGGTGGCACTCCGATCCCGCAGCTGAATCCTCTTTAGGAGACGATCCTGGCGCTTGCTGGACTTTTTTGGATGCCGTGAAGCCTTCTTAACAAGAATTGAACCTCTTTCCTTGAAGTTCTTGATGATCCTATAAATTGTTGATTGAGGTGCAATCTTAGTAGCCACAATATCCTTGCCTGTGAAGCCATTTTTATGCAACGCAATGATGGCTGCACGCGTTTCTTTGCAGGTCACCATGGTTAACAATGGAAGAACAATGATTTCAAGCATCACCCTCCTTTTAACATGTCAAGTCTGCCATTTTAACCCAATCAGCCTGACATAATGATCTCCAGCCTTGTGCTCGTCAACATTCTCACCTGAGTTAACAAGACGATTACTGAAATGATCTCAGCAGGTCCTTTAATGACAGCAATGAAATGCAGTGGAAAGTTTTTTTGGGGATTAAGTTAATTTTCATGGCAAAGAAGGACTATGCAATTCATCTGATCACTCTTCATAACATTCTGGGGTATATGCAAATTGCTATTATAAAAACTTAAGCAGCAACTTTTCCAATCTCCAATATTTATGTAATTCTCAAAACTTTTGGCCACGACTGTATACAATTTTTTTTATTTATGTAAGTTTTACACAATGATTTCATTTTTTAAACAAAAAAAATCATGTTTCAGTGTCTCCATAGTCTGAGAGCCATAGTTTTTTCAGTTTTTGGGCGATTATCTTAGTTAGGGTCTCATTTTTTGTGGGATGAGATGACGGTTTGATTGGCACTATATTGAGGTGCATATGACTTTTTGATCGCTTGCTATTACACTTTTTGTGACTTAAATTGACAAAAAATTGCTTTTTTTACAGCGTTTTTATTTTTATTTTTTTACGGTGGTCATCTGAGGGGTTAGGTCATGTGATATATTTATAGAGCCGGTCTATACGAACGCGGCGATACCTAATATGCATACTTTTTTTTTATTTATGTAAGTTTTACACAATGATTTCATTTTTGAAACCCAAAAAATTATGTTTTAGTGTTTCCATAGTCTAAGAGCCATAGTTTTTTCAGTTTTTGGGCGATTATCTTGGGTAGGGTATGATTTTTGCGGGATGAGATAACGGTTTGATTGGTACTATTTTGGCGTACATGCGACTTTTTTGATCACTTTTATTACCTTTTTTGATAAGTAAGGTGGGCAAAATTTCAATTTTCTCATAGTTTTAATTTTTTTATTTTTATGGCGTTCACCGTGCAGAGAAAGTAACATGACCGTTTTATAGATCAAGTCGTTATGGACACAGCGATACCTAATATGTGTAGTGTATTTTATTTTTTAAATTTTAATTTAGTGATAAATGTGTGTTTTTTTATCTTTACTTTTTTCACTTTTTTTTTACATTTTTTTGACCCAGACCCACTTGGTTCTTGAAGATCCAGTTGGTCTGATGTCTGTATTATACAGTACAGTACACTATATAGTGTATTGTACTGTATTTTACTTACACTTTGTCTTAACAGATCTATGGGAACCTTCCCCGTCTGCTCGGTTGTGGCCACAACTGAGCAGACGGGGAAGGGTAAGGAGGGGGGCTCCCTCCCTCTGTGACCCCATCCTATCGGGGGGCTGCAAAAGCACAGCAGCCCCCCGATGGGAGAGGGAGGGAGCTCCCTGACCCTGACTGTTAACCTTTTCCATACAGCGGTCCGTACGGACCGCGGTATGGAAAGGGTTAAACGGCTGACATCTTCACAGATGTCAGCCGTTTATACCAGAGTGTCAGCAATGTGCTGACACTCTGGTATAACCACTGTACACCAATGATTATTCAAGAGGAGGCGGGCGGGGGATCGCAATCCCACCTGCCGCATTGCCCGCCTCCCGCACTGCCCGCAACTCCCCCCTGCACCACCCGTCGCCATAAAATCACTGTAGGGGTGCAGGGGGGGGGGTGAAAATCTATATTTTGGGCATGTTAAAGTTTCTGATCCCCGCGGTCAGGGACCGCGGGAATAAGAAACTGCAGAAAGCGCAGCAAACCGCAGGTCTGAATTCACCTGGGGTTTGCGGCGATCGCCGATACGGGGGGGTCACATGACCCCCCTGGCGTTGTGACAGGATGCCGGCTGAATGATTTCAGCCGGCATCCTATTTGGATTAACCCCCGCGGCGCCGCAATCGCGATTTAAACTTAGGACGTATCGGTACGCCCTGAGTCCTTAAGGATTCGAGAAATAGGGCGTACCGGTAAGCCCTAAGTCATTAAGGGGTTAAATGCAAGCTACTGTGACACCAGATATGAGTGGTGGGCACTGGCAGTAGTGGGCACAGTACATGGTGTGGGCCTGACACACGCTGGCAGGCAACTGCAATTATATTACAGAGAAAAAATTGTTTTACTGTTTTAAATGCAAGCTACTGTGACACCAGATATGAGTCGTGGGCACTGGCAGTAGTGGGCACAGTACACTCTGTGGGCCTGACACACGCTGGCAGGCAACTGCAATTATATTACAGAGAAAAAAATATTTTACTGTTTTAAATGCAAGCTACTGTGACACCACATATGAGTGGTGGGCACTGGCAGTAGTGGGCACAGTACACTCTGTGGGCCTGACACACGCTGGCAGGCAACTGCAATTATATTACAGAGAAAAAAGAAAAAAAAAAGCTGACTGATGTACTTGCCCTAAAAAGGGCTTTTTGGGGTGCTGTCAGGACGCTGTCCTTACAGCAGATCAGATGAATCTTTGAGGACTGGAGTGGACACAGAACACTGGCCTAGCTAACGATTTCCCTATTAATTCAGCAGCAGCAGCACTCTCCCTGCTCTCACTAACACTGCAGCTTCAGAATGAATCTAAGATGGATGCTGTCCTTGCTTTTTGATTGGAGGTGGGAGGGTCTGGGAGAGAGGGTATGCTGCTGATTGGCTGGAATGTGTCTGCTGACTGTGAGGTACAGGGTCAAAGTTTGCTCAATGATGATGTATAGGGGGCGGACCGAACATCGCATATGTTCGCCCGCCGCGGCAAACGCGAACAAGCTTTGTTCGCCGGGAACTGTTCGCCGGCGAATAGTTTGGGACATCTCTAGTCATTAACAGTGTCTTCAATTTGTTTGTGGAAAGGGAAGTAAATTGTATGGCGCCTACATGTCTTTAAGTTCCAGAAACCAGATTTGCAAACCATTTCATACTTTGTGTGACTACATACATTTAGGCCCAAGAATGTCAGGAATATGGAAGGGTTCCAAACAAAATACCAAGAGCAAGAATATGGGTAGTATCAGGACCAGATATCCAGCCAGTAGTAGTAGTAGGTAGTAGTAGGTTGCATTTGTCCCTGCTGGCTTCGGAAAGTCACATTTTCATTGAAGAGAAAGAGTACAAGATTATGGATTGGATGGCAAATTCCTCTCAGTCACAGGAGGATGAGGTGGAGGTGATTTCTGAGTCTGACATTGTGCAATGGAGCCAGGGGTCACAGCGTTTCTCTTGCTCTCCCTCCTTGCAGCCACAGAGAAGGCTTTCAGTGTAGTCCTCTCAATCTTCACTGCCCCTTCCTAGTGGGATGCCTTAAATTTAGCTGTGTGGCAAGAAAATCCTATCACGCCCTGCAGCAGAAAGCCAAGAGAATCTCTCTGATAACTTATGTGAGAGCATAATATAATAAATAGGCCAGCACTACTCACTGTTGCTTCAGTAATTCCAATGCGTGGTGGTGCCTGCAGCGTTGGATCCCAGTCCAGGGGTTCCCGCAGTTGCCAACGATAAATAGAGAAGCCATGGCACTCCAATGGATCAAATTCAATTCCTTTTATTACACCTTATGCAGGAAGAGGTTCAGGAGGAGGCTGTAGACTCCATGCATAGCTGTGTTAATGGCAAAGGCAGCAATGACACTGGGGACCAGCGGCAGTGGCAGTTGAGGCAATTGCATAGCAGGCAACGGGGGCCAAAGGGCCCACCGTGATATTTCATAGTCTGATAAAAGCAGCAGGGAGAGTGAGGACTCCAATGATGTACTGGACAGGACCTAGCAATCATAGTTCTGAGGAGGAGATAACATTAGAGGAGGACAGTGTTGGCAGCTGCAGGAGCAATAAAGAGCAGAGGTGACATACCTTCCAAAGAACAGCCAGAGCTGTGCCTACTTTGGGAAATGGTGATGCCACTGACACTGTGGATGGGTTTTTCCCACAATGTGCCAGACCTAAGCCAAGCTCAGCTGCCTGTAGCAACTCTCCTGTGGCTTTTTTTTCTCAACAAGGCAGGCCACAAAACCATAGCAGTGTGCAAGATCAGCAAAATGAAAATAAGCCATGGGCGTGGGCGTTCCAACACAATCGTAGGTACCAGAGCTCTATTGCAGCACATGATCACCTGATCCTTTGGGAAAATAAAACTGGCCAGCATTCCCAATCAGATCAAGTCTGTCCTCCTTCTCCTGGTCCTCTTCATTGCAGCCAACCCACACCTCCAAGCAATACATTGACCATGTTATCATTATCACTATCTCCCTACTAAGACTCTTCCTTGTCCTCCGCTCCATCATGAGACATCTGAAATCGAACATTTAGCCATGGAAAAATCTATTTTTTTTTTATCCCTTAGTTTCCAAAATGGGGTCACTTTTTGGTTGTTTCTACTTTGGGGGTGCATCAGGGGGGCTTCAAATGGGACATGGTGTTTACAAACCAGTCCAGCAAAATCTGCTCTCCAAAAACCATATGGTGCTCTTTTTTTTCTGTGCCCTGCTATGCGCCCATACAGAAGTTTACCACCACATGTGGGGTGTTTCTGTAAATCGCTTAATCAGAGTAATAGATTTAGAGTTTTGTTTGGCTGTTAACCCTTAAAGTGTTACAGGAAAAAAATTATTAAAATTGAAAATCTGCCAAAAAAGTAAAATTTTTAAATGTCATCTCCATTTTCCTTTAATTCCTGTGGAATAAATAAAGGGTTAACAAAGTTTGTAAAATCAGTTTTGAATAGCTTGAGGGGTGTAGTTTCTAAATTGGGGTCATTTATGGGTGGTTTCCACTATGTAAGTCACAAAGTGACTTCAGAACTGAACTGGTCCTTAAAAAAATGGTTTTGAAATTTTCTTAAAAATGTTAAGAAATGCTCTTAAAATTCCAAGCCTTCCAACATCACAAAAAATAAAAATAAAATGACATCTACAAAATTGTGCAAACATAAAGTAGATATATATGGAATGTTAATTAATAACTATTTTGTGATGTATTACTATCTGCCTTAGGGCTCATGCACACTAACGTATTTTCTTTCCATGTCCGTTCCATTTTTTTTTGCAGACCGTATACGGAACTATTCATTTCAATGGGTCCACAAAAAAACGAAAGTTACTCTGTGTGCATTCCATTTCCATATGTCCATATTTCCTTTCCGCAAAAAAATAGAACATGTCCGCATTACGGACAAGGATAGAACTGTTCTATTAGGGGCCAGCTGGTCCGTTCCTCAAAATACGGAATGCATATGGGCGTCATCCGTATTTTTTGTGAATCCATTTTTTGTGGACGGCCTTAAAAAGAGAGAAATTAAATCTAGGAAATTGTGAATTTTTCCAAATTATCTGTAAATGAAGCATTTTATTAAATAAATAAAGGTGATTTATATTGACTGAAATGTACCACTATGATGAAGTACAATGTGTCACGAGAAAACAATCACAGAATGGCTTGGATAAGCAATATATTTGCTGTTCATCGGTGCAGTTATATGTTCTAAAACCTATTGTGGCGTGTATTAGTGGAAAAGGAAAATATATATTTACCGCTCAGCAGTGCAGTTATATGTTCTAAAGCCTTTCGTGGCGTGTATTAGTGGCATGATTTATCTATTCTTATAGTCTCATCCACACATGTATCCATTTTTGTGTAGGATGTTGTTGTGGCACATATGGTCTGTTGCCGGCATCCTCCATTGTATGCATTTTTGCTGGGGATTGCCGTTAGCAACGGACCCCTTGAGGAGGATTTGCTCCCCCGGTTATAAATACGCTACAGTATTTGGGGTTCTGAGCACTTCCTCCCATTTAGGCCACTTTATTCAGTGATTTGGTTTTGTTATATGTATGGAATGTGCCGTTTTTTCATATTTGGTAACATTCTGGTGCACCTGGCAGTCCGTGTCACATGTCACATGAGCCTGTTAGCCTGTTATAGTTGGGGCTCACAGCCTCCTCCCTCCTCCCATTGTATTTGTGATCCTACTTTGGAGGTTTTTGGGCGTTTTGGCTGTGAGTCGGACTTTGGCACCTATCAGACAGTGTTTACGCGCTACAGGTAGGTTAGTGTTAGGTCCCGAGCTACACTGAGATACCTTGACAGGGTGTGCGGGCTCCGGTATGTTCTTGACCGGAATATATTGGCTAAAATCTCATTTTAACACCAGCGTGAGGGTTTAGCTATATATTATCATTTGCATATTGTTGTAGTGCACCTTTTGCAGTGATTTATCTATTCTTCTAGTCTCATCCACACATGTATTACTTTTTGTGTAGAATGTTGTTGTGGCACATGTGGTTCATTGTCAGCATTTTCCATTGTATGCATTTTTGCTGGGGATTGCCGTTAGCAACGGACCACATGAGGAGGATTTTCTCCCCCGGTTATAAATACAGTATTTGGGGTTCTGAGCACTTCCTCCCATTTAGGCCACTTTATTCAGTGATTTGGTGTATTAGTGACGTTCAGCGGTGCAGTTATATGTTCTAAAGACTTTTGTGACATGTATTAGTGGAAAAAGAAAAAATATATTTGTCGTTTAGCAGTGCAGTTATATGTTCTAAAGCCTTTTGTGGCGTGTATTAGTGGAAAAAGAAAAAATATATTTGCCTTTTAGAGGTGCAGTTATATGTTCTAAAGCCTTTTGTGGTGTTTATTAGTGGCAAAAGAAAAATATATTTGCGGTTCAGTGGTGCAGTTATATGTTCTAAAGCCCTTTTTTGTGTGAATTTGTGGGGGGGGGGAAGGGCTTATTAGCTGTTGTGTGGTGAAGTGAGAAAATTACACTTTTTTGGAGTGTTTTAATTTCCTTTTTATTTATTTATTTGACCTAACAGTATGTCATAAAGAGAAGTGCCAGGCCCTGCACAAGGGAGTGGCAGAGGCCTAAATGTTTCTTGCGTAGGTACAGGTCGCAGCAGAGTAAGGGGCCATGGCAGCAGGGGTCACTTTGAGAGGCCTGAGCTCCCAGTGTCAGCTAGCGGTCATGTCTTGACCAGCAACCCAGCAGTTCTTGAATGTTTGAGTCGATCTTCGACTTTATCGCAAGTGACATCAGACACCCCCAGCCAAGAGTCAGTGAGTTTGTCAGACACAACCATTAGTTGGCATGGCCCGGGAGTAGGCCCTGTGCCCTCACCTGTCCTTAACCCGCCTCTATCTTTTTCTGTTCCCTCAACCAGAGAAGTATTGTATGCTGTGGGCTCAGCTCCACTATACAGTGAGGACGAGCTACTAGAAGACAATTAGCAGCTACTGGCAAGCCAAGATGTGGCAAGCCAAGATGAGACATGCACCGCTTCCTCCACTAGGCAGGCAAGTAGTGATGAGGAGAGTGGCATGGGAGCTGGTGTTGAGAGCGGTCAGGCTCCTGACCCAGAGACGGTTGAGGAGGACATCAGTGACGTGCAGACAGTACTCGACGATGATGATGTAGCTGATCGCACTTGGGAGCTGGATGACGAAGAGGCTTCATCATCATTGGGAGAAGAGGGTGGCAGCTTGCCCGTTAGGCAGCGGCGGAGCCAGCAAGTCGCTAGCGTGGCTGTAAGTCATCAGGGTGGCAGCAGTGGAAGGTCGGTAGCCAAACGTGCCCAAGGTAGGCCACCAGCTTCACAGGAGCTTACCTGCCCGGGAAGTAGTTGTGCATGGATCCACGGAGGCAACGGCTGTAGCAGTCAGTCAGTGCTTAGTGTTGGGGGTAAAATCACCTATTTGGTTGTGTGAAAGTTTTTTATTAAGCCGGCAGAGGAGGTGAACATAGCAATTTGTAGAATCTGTGGGTAGAAGGTGAAGCGTGGCCAGGGTGCCAATGTTGGCACCACGGCCCTGCATCAACAAATGCAGCATCACCATATAGTGTCCTGGGAGAACCGTGGCTCCGATGTGGTGGTTCAGTCTGCCACAGCAACCACTACATAACCCAGTGGCACGCACCAGATTTCAAGCAGTTAAGGCTCCACCACCTCAGCAGAAGGAAGCTGTCTGTCCTTCCCATCATCTACTGATTCTATTGATCCTGCTCCTCCTCCTCGTCAGTCATTCTGTCAGCAATCGATCACCAAAGCGATTGATGAAAGAGACAACAGTATTAGGCTAGATGCACACGACCGTATGTGTTTTGCAGTCCAAAAATTGCAGATCCGCCAAAAAAACGGATGACGTCCATATGGCATCCGTTTTTTTTTTGCGGATCCATTGTAACAATGCCTATCCTTGTCTTCAAAACGGACAAGAACAGGACATGTTCAATTTTCTTTGCGGGGCTATGGCATTGAAGTGAATGGGTCCGCACCCGAGCTGCTAAAAATGCGTCTAGGATGCGGAACAAAACCATGTTTGTGTGCATGTAGCCTTAGAGATGAGAAAGATGAATCTGAGGAAATGGAATTCGATCAGAATTTCAGGAAAAATTTTATTCGCACCGAAGCCGAATTTCCTCGTGTTTCGTGGTAACGAATGACATTTTTTCCTAAAATGGCTGCTGCACATGTTAGGACATGGAGCAAAGAACTCTGGGAATGAGGGATCACCCACAATGCCGTGCTTGCAGCCAATCAGCAGCCAGCCAGCCCCTATGATGTCATAGCCCTATAAATACCCTCAGCCATTTTGGATTCTGCATTTTACAGTTTGCTTAGTGCAGGGAGAGACGTCATCAGGCACTAGGGACATTGTTAGAAAATACTTTATTGTGCTGAAAAAATTATTTACAAGTTCAGGGAAAGATTATTCAAATTGTAGGGAAGGCATAGGGGGGCATCATCCAGTCTATAAAAAGAGAATAGGGTGCAATAGGAGACTGTACAGCCTGGGTAATAGCAGCGGTTCTATTACACCTTGATGCACTTATTGGGGATCCAAATTGCTATTATACTGCTGCTTTTAGGTTTGCAGTAGATGATACCTCTGTAATTCCAACAAACCTTTTTTGTTATTGGGGTGCAAGTGCTGTGTTGCAGTGTGTATTTATAGGAAATATATGTACTTTATATTAATCGTTCTGCAGTGCATTTAAATTGTTCTACAGTTTCTTTTGGGATGTATTAGTGTTAAAAAAGGACATCTTATTTGCCGTTCTTCGTTGCAGTTGCATTGTTCTACAGCTTTTTTGGGGGTGTATAAATGTAAAAAAAAGTATGTCTTATTTGTTGTTCTGCGGTGCAGTTACTTTGTACTTCAGCCTTTTTGGAATGTGTAAGTGTAAAAAAAATGACATCTTATTTGGCGTTCTAAGATGCAGTTACTTTGTACTACAGCCTTTTTTGGGGTGTATAAGTGTAAAAAAAGTCTTATTTGCGGTTCTGCAGTGAAGTTACATTGTACTATACACTTTTTGGGGGTGTTTTAATAGTAAAAAAAGTACGTATTATTTACCGTTCTGCGTTGCAGTTACATTGTACTACGGCCTTTTTTGGGGTGTATAAGTGTAAAAAAAGTATTTCTTATTTGCGGTTCTGCGGTGCAGTTACATTGTACTATACACTTTTTTGGGGGTGTTTTAATAGTATAAAAGTTCATAATATTTGCTGTTTGCAGTAACATTGTACTACGGCCTTTTTTGGGGTATATTAGTGGAAAAAAAAAAAACGTTTTATTTGCCGCTCTGCAGTCAAGTTACATTGTTCTGCAGCTTTTTTGGGGTGTATTACTTTCCTTTTAAATTTAATTATTTTATCTAACAGTATTTCAGACAGACAAATGACAGGCCCTTGAAAGGGATTAGGCAGGGGCCAAAATTTTTGTGTCACAGGCAGCATAAGAAGTAAGAAGATGGGGGGGGGGTGGCAGCAGGAGTCTTAGCGAGAGGCCTGAGCTCCCAGTGTCATCTAACGGTTGTGTCTTGACCAGCAACCCAGCTGTTCTTGAATGGTTGATTCGGTCTTCTACTTCATCGCAAGTAAAATCAGACACCCCCAGCCAAGAGTCGGTGGGTTCTTCAGACACAACGCTTATTTGGCATAGGTGCCCTCACCTGTCCTCAACCTTCCTTTGTCCTTTTCTGTTCCCTCTGCTAGAGAAGTATTATATGCCGTAGTCTCCACTGCACATTTAAGCGAAGATGAACTACTAAAGGACAGTCAGTAGCTACTGCCCAGCCAAGATCTGGAGGAGAAATCCACCTCTTCCGCCGCTAGGCGGGCAAGTAGTGATGATGAGAGTCGCGTGGGAGCTGATGTTGCGAGCGGTCAGGATCCTGGCCCTGAGACCATTGAGGGGGACATCAGTGACAGGCAGACAGTAGTGGATGATGATGAAACTAATCGCACTTGGGAGAGGGGTGAAGAAGGGCCTTCATCATCATCATCATCATCATCATCATCAGGAGAAGAGGGTGGCAGCTTGCGCATGAGGCAGTGGCTGAGCCAGCAAGGTGGTAGCATGGCAGGGACTCAGCAGGGTGGCAGCAGTGGGAGGTCGGAAGACAAACATG
This sequence comes from Bufo bufo, assembly GCF_905171765.1. Classification (NCBI taxonomy): domain Eukaryota; kingdom Metazoa; phylum Chordata; class Amphibia; order Anura; family Bufonidae; genus Bufo; species Bufo bufo. The sequence goes on along the minus strand of NC_053391.1, from coordinate 197,457,474 downwards.
CCCAAGGAAGACCGCCCACTTCACAGGAGACTACCTGCCCGGGAAGTAGCAGTGCAGGGGTTCACGGAGGCAGCGATAGCAAGCAGTCAGTACAGAGTGTTGGGGGGATAATGCCATACTCGGCGGTGTGTCAATTTTTTGTTAGGCTGGGAGGTGAACATGGCCATTTTCTGGATTTGTGGGCAGAAGGTGAAATGCCACCATAAAGTGGCCTGGGAGAACAGTGGCTTTGATGTGGTGGTCTAGCCTGCCACAGCAACCGCTGCATCACCCAGTGGCAAGCACCCAATATCATGCAGTCAAGGCTCCACCACCTCAGACGAAGGGAGCTGTCTGTCCTTCCCATCATATGCTGGTCCTGAAGCTCCTGCACCTCCTACTCCTCATCAGTCATTCCATCAGCAATCAATCACCGAAGCGATTGCCAAGAGAGAACAGTATGAGTGCACTGATCCAAAGGCGCAGAAGCTGAACGTGCTCCTGGCCAAGTTGTTGGTGCTACAGTCCCTCTCTTCCAAGCTGTGCCGAGCCGAGGTGGAGAGTCCCGAGCCGTCATTTCTTTGCCAAGTACCAGCCCTGCACACATATGTAGAACAGAAGGTGGGCCAGTCTTTAAGCCTGTCGGTGTCTGACAAAGTGCACAGTAGCGTCGATGTGTGGAGTTGTAACAAGTCAAGGACAAGATATGTCTTTTACGGCCCACTGAGTAAATGTGGTTCCTGCCCAGCCAAACCAGCAACTTGGCCAGGCGATGCTGCTTCCACCTCCATGTTCTCACGCCGTTAATTCTGCGAGTCCACCTCTGCCTCCACCGCGTCCTCAGCCTCCACTGCAGGGACAATTCACAGTGCCCTTCCAGCATGCCACATGTGCAGGGCACGGCGGTGTCATGCTGTCCTGCACCTAGTTTGCCTGGGCGAACTGAGTCACACAGGGGAGGAACTGCTCCGCGTCCTTTATAAAAAAAATCTAATCCTGTCTTTCTCCTCGACAACTCAAAATTGGAAACATGGTGACCGACAACAGGAAGAGCATGGTGTCGGTTCTACGTCAAGGAGGGCTGAGCCATGCGCCCTGCATGGCGCACGTGGTCAATCTGGTTGTAAAGCGGTTCCTGAAGTCTTCCGCTAATCTGCAAAACATCCTGAAAATGGCCAGGAAACTTTGCATGCACTTCAGCCACTCGTACACTGCAAAGCAAACCCTCCTTAAGCTGAAGCTGCAGAACAGCATTCCCCATCATAGGCTGATTTGCGATGTTTCCACCATTGGAATTCCACCCTCCATATGTTGGACCGATTATATGAACAGAGAAAGGGCATAAATGATTTCTTGATGATACAGGTGGACAGAGATACTCCCCTATGTAACCTAGATGTTAGCCAGTGGCAGCTCATGCTTGACACCTGTCGTTTGCTTGGGCCTTTGAGGAGGCCACTTTATTTGTCAGTCGCCAGGACTACAGGGGGAACAACGTCAGTCCACTGATTCATGTCCTGGAACAGATGTTGCTAAATCTGGCTGGCCAGGGGACAGAAGATGTGGCGACTACATCTCATGGCCACATGAGCCCTGTGGGGGCTGAACTAGAGGAGGAGGAGGAGCAGGAGGAGGACATTGGAGCACAAGCAATGTGTAGCGAAAATGGGTTGTTTTTCTACACAGGTGACAGAAGAGGAGGCACAGGAGCAGCCAGAGGAGCTACACAGCGATGAGGGAGAGGAGGCAGAGGACCCAGACACACTGTGGCGTATGCAGTGGATATTGAGGCAGGGAGTCCATCCGTCACTTGCACAAATGGCCCGATGCATGCTTACTTGCTTGCGTAGTGACATCCGAATTGTCACCATTCGCCAGAGGGATGACTACTGGCTCTCCACCTTGTTAGACCCTTGCTAACAGTCCAAAATGGGGGCCATTGTTTATGGGGGCTGAGAGGGAGGACAAACTGAACTACTATAGAGACATCCTATGCAGTCAGTTGGCCACTTCCTATGTGCGCCATTGCCCATCCTCACGCAGGTCTGACCTGGAGCGCCCTCTGCCCTCACAATCCACTGCCATGGCTGTTGGGGGGGGGCTTCAGGAGCAGTAACAACTTAAGTCTAGAGTTGCTGATGAGTAGTTTTATTCACCTGCCTACTGGAGAAATTACTCAGCAGCAGCTAGATATAGAGCGGAACTGAAACCAGCAGGTTGGGGCATACTTGGATCCCCTGGACTACTGGGCAGTCAAACACAATTTGTGGCCGCAACTAGCCGAGTTTTCCCTGGACAAGCTTTCCTGCCCGACTAGCAGTGTGGCATCAGAGCGGGTGAAGAAACTGACCTTTGTGAAGATGAATCAGACGTGGATCAGCCAGGATTTTCAAACACCAGTGCCTGTTGCATCAGACTAGATCATCCATGGTGCCACACCTGCACTTTGACAAAAGAGGCCTGTTTCTTCTGGCTACCTTCTTCAACTACTATTCTGATGCTTCCACCCGCCTGATGCAACACCTGATGCCAGGTGCTCCTACTGCCAGCCACCATCTTCAGATGGTACTGGTATTGGCCCCCAACCCCCACTATGTCACTGTGCCACTCTGTGGTCCTCTCATGCTGCTGCCATCTCAACACAATGTCACTGGGCCACTCTGTGGTCTCCTCATGCTGCTGCCACATCACTACTCTGTGGTCTCCTCATGCTGCTGCCACTTCTCTACTCTGTGGTCTCCTCATGCTGCTGCCACATCACTACTCTGTGGTCTCCTCATGCTGCTGCCACCTGAACACTCTGTGGTGTCCTCATGCTGCTGCCACCTCACCACTCTGTAGTCTCCTCATGATGCTGTCACCTATCCACTCTGTGGTCTCCTCATGCTGCTGCTACCTCAACACTACAGTCAGGTCCATAAATATTGGGACATTGACACAATTCTAACATTTTTGGCTATATGCACCACCACAATGGATTTGAAATTAAACAAACAAGATGTGCTTTAACTGCAGACCGTAAGCTTTAATTTGAGGTTATTTACATCCAAATCAGGTGAACGGTGTAGGAATTACAACAGTTTTCATATGTGCCTCCCACTTGTTAAGGGACAAAAAGTAATGGGACAATTGGCTTCTCAGCTGTTGGCCTGGCTATGGCCAGGTGTGTGTTATTCCCTCATTATCCCAATTACAATGAGCAGATAAAAGGTCCAGAGTTCATTTCAAGTGTGCTATTTGCATTTGGAATCTATTGCTGTCATCTCTCAAGATGAGATCCAAAGAGCTGTCACTATTAGTGAAGCAAGCCATCATTAGGCTGAAAAACAAAACAAACCCATCAGAGAAATAGCAAAAACTTTAGGCGTGGCCAAAACAACTGTTTGGAACATTCTTAAAAAGAAGGAACGCACTGGTGAGCTCAGCAACACCAAAAGACCCGGAAGACCACGGAAAACAACTGTGGTGGATGACCGAAGAATTCTTTCCCTGGTGAAGAAAACACCCTTCACAACAGTTGGCCAGATCAAGAACACTCTCCAGGAGGTAGGTGTATGTGTGTCAAAGTCAACAATCAAGAGAAGACTTCACCAGAGTGAATACAGAGGGTTCACCACAAGATGTAAACCGTTGGTGATCCTCAAAAACAGGAAGGCCAGATTAGAGTTTGCCAAATGACATCTAAAAAAGCCTTCACAGTTCTGGAACAACATCCTATGGACAGATGAGACCAAGATCAACTTGTACCAGACTGATGGGAAGGGAAGAGTATGGAGAAGGAAAGGAACTGTTCATGATCCTATGCATACCACCTCATCAGTGAAGAATGGTGGTGGTAGTGTCATGGCGTGGGCATGTATGGCTGCCAATGGAACTGGTTCTCTTGAATTTATTGATTATGTGACTGCTGACAAAAGCAGCAGGATGAATTCTGAAGTGTTTTGGGCAATATTATCTGCTCATATTAAGCCAAATTCTTCAGAGCTCATTGAATGGCACTTCACAGAGAAGATGGACAATGACCCAAAGCATACTGCAAAAGGAACCAAAGAGTTTTTTAAGGGAAAGAAGTGGAATGTTATGCAATGGCCAAGTCAATCACCTGACCTGAATCCAATTGAGCATGCATTTCACTTGCTGAAGACAAAACTGAAGGGAAAATGCCCCAAGAGCAAGCAGGAACTGAAGACAGTTGCAGTAGAGGCCTGGCAGAGCATCACCAGGGATAAAACCCAGCGTCTGGGGATGTCTATGCGTTCCAGACTTAAGGCTGTAATTGACTGCAAAGGATTTGCAACCAAGTATTAAAAAGTGAAAGTTTGATTTATGATTATTATTCTGTCCCATTACTTTTGGTCCCTTAACAAATGGGAGGCACATATGCAAACTGTTTTAATTCCTACACCGTTACCCTGAAGCTGACAGTCTACAGTTAAAGCACATCTTGTTTGTTTAATTTCAAATCCATTGTGGTGGTGTGTAGAGCCAAAATTGTTAGAATTGTGTTGATGTCCAAATATTTATGGACCTCACTGTATGTCAATGTTCCACTCTGTGGTCTCCTCATGCTGCTGCTGTTATGGAATATTGAGACAAAATGGATACTTGCTTGTTGAGAACTATACTTTAGCTTAAGTGGCCGCCAGGCACCCAGCCAACGCCTAGAACAAGAGTCTTACTTTCAGCTTTATTATGTGCCTCAAAACAGTTTCTGTTCAACTCAAGCAAGAAAACAAAGAATAATGGCTTCACCCATCTGTAAGGGGGGAGGGGTGGACTTCCTCTTGCACACAGATGTGGCAGAAAATACAGAGTTCATAGCCAATAGAAAAGATATACGCCTCCTTACACCCCCCACTCCTTCCTATTCTATATTTGCTGTCCTATATACTGTCTGCTGTTCTGCAATAAACCAGAGATCTTGCATTGACCCCCAGCTGTGTGTGTCTCAGTTTGATCTTTCCGTGCACATATTCATTTAACATTGATTTGGAGCAGTACGTCAACCGAACTGGCAGCTTGACCAGATCCAAAACACTGCCACCTTCTCACTCTGTCACTGAGTCACTCTGTGGTCTCCTCGTGCTGCTGCCACATCACTAATCTGTGTTCTCCTCATGCTGCTGCCACCTCAACACTCAGTGGTGTCCTCATGCTGCTGCCACCTCACCACTCTGTGGTCTCCTCATGTTGCTGCCACTTCTCCACTCTTTTTGGCCTGGTTGACATCATCATTTATTTGACCTTTCATCTGATCTGTAAGAAGGAAGAAAAAATGAGTCACACAATGGATCCTGTCTATGTAGCAGCTGTAAGGCCTGCATGACATGGTCCCAATTTTGCATCAGAATTGGCTTATGATTTGGATGCCAAAAGCAGGAGTGGGTAAAAAAACACAGAACACATGCAAAGATTCCACTCATGTTTCATCTCTGTTTTGGATCAACTCCTGTTTTTTGGCTTTAGCAATTCTGATGGATTACTGACCAAATGCTGACCGAGGGAAGGCGGATGCACAACAGACAGGATCAGTTTTTTGGGGGTTATTGTTCTGACGGATCAGAGGAAGGACAAAAAAGTCTGTGACATCAACACAAACTTACTGCTGACACCCTCTCCACTCTGTCGGGAGGCTCGACTTGTATAAGCTTTTAATAGAAAATGTTCTGTAGACTTCTATGCGGAATCATCTGACGACGGTGTAAAAGGAGTGTGTTCTTTCATGCTATAGTAGGTTCTTGGGCCTCTGCATGGTTCTTTATACCTAGAGCTAACATTGACCTGTAATGAAAAAAAAAGTAGGATAAATAACAGCCAGAACATATTCCCCCTCAACAAAAATCAATAGGCAAGCCCCTTTGGTTTACCACAAAGGTACAAATGTTGAGCCCTTTGTGACATGTTGGATTTCAGGAAAAATAATTTCAACAGAATTCTAAGAACCCTTGTTCACTAAATGGGAGTTTTGAACTCTTAATATTGAATCTGCACTGGAAAATCTCATTTAAAGCCCAGCATGACACTCGGTTAGATAACTACATGAGACCCAGAGAGGTCACAGCAACTTGTTTAACTTTGACACCTAAGTCTTGAAATGAATGGGGAAAGATATCCCTCTTACATGCTGGCACGGTCAAAGGTGATGCAGACTTTCCCAAATAATTTCTGGTTGGCCTAATAGCTGGATTTGAAGATGATCGCGTGCTAAAACATAATAGAATTTGTCTATGTCATTCTATTTTAAGTACCAAACTGGCAAGAGCAAAATAACTAAAAAACAGCTGAGATTTAAATATATTGGTACTGTTGACTCTAGGTTTCAATTATCACAATGGAAAAGGCAAGTTCACGTTTGTTTGGATGGGCTCTTAGTACATTATACAGTAGAAAATATTTTCACAGTTAACATTCATACTCATCATGCTACCCAGGGGTATGCATGCCATCTGTACAGCTGGCTTAGTATGCAAGTGGTAGTGTTTATCTCTCCTCGAGATGGCATTGATGAGACAGCTTTCTATTCTTAGATGACAGCTAATCTGCATATCCTTTACCCAGGGAGCATTTTGTGACCTATAAAAATCCCTGCACCTCCCTCTTTGCAAGAAGAAACACTGCCCATCAGACCTGTTTTAAACAAATTATTATGTCCATTGGGTGGCAACTAGAGATGAGAGAATTTCTCACAAATTTGATTTGGTCGGTTCGATGAATTTTCCGAAAAGATTCGATTTGATCCGAATTTATTTGTGACGAATCGCAATAAAAACAGCTATTTCCTGGCTGCAGAGAGCTGTAAAGTGGTGTAGAACACTGTGTCTTGTAGTAGCACGCATAGGGAGTCTGCTTTGGTAGTGAAACAATACTGTGAGCCAGTATGACACGCAGATGACAAGCATCACTCTTAGAATCACTTCATACTTCACTCATTTGGTCAATTAAGGGACCAAAACTAAACAATAAGTGTGAACTACTAAGTATTTGCTGGCTGCAAATATGAGCTGAAGGTTTTTCTGGTTTGCCTGCCATTAAAGTGAATGGGGCCCGCCGCGAACTTGCGGTTCGCAAACATTTGATCGCGTTCTCGAACCGTCCCATATTCGTCCATCACTAGAGGTGAGAGAGGTTCCTATTTTTATATTTGGTGGGAATGTACTGGGAATAATGATTTCTGGGTGCAAATATGTACTAGGCTGTCTGCACTAAGTGGACTGCGCCTCCCAATATCACCAAAGATGTGTCTACTGGGTTTATTGACCGAGGTACAAGGTACCCAACTGCAAAAACATCTAATTCAATTATTACTAGGTTCTGCTCGAATATTAGTAGCCAGTCAATGGAAACAGAAAGAACCGCCCTCACTAACACACTGGCTAAACAGAGGGGATCAACTTTACCGATTGAACAACAAGCTCACTGGGAACTTCACTCCTCACACAAATTAAAAAATATATGGAAACCCTGGTTGAAATATAGAGGCCTTCAATTGCAGAGACCTTGATCTAGGTGCTTACTCGTCATACAACTAATTTAATTCAACTGACGGGATCAACACCCTCCCCCCCCTCCTTTTTGTTGGTATTGTTCTCTAAAAGAAGTGTTATCTTGTGGATTTGGTAAATGTACATGATCTGATGCCTACACTATACGTGATGTATATCTACCACTTTTAGTTATGCCTGCTAGGATAACCTGAGCGATCCATGTACTTGCTGTTACATGTATTTTAAAATAAAAATTGTGTTAAAAAAAACGTATTGTTTTGTTTTGGTCCCTTAATTGACCAAATGAGTGAAGTATGAAGTGATTCTAAGAGTGACGCCTGTCATCTGCATGTCATACTGACTCACAGTATTATTTCACTATCACAGCAAACTTCCTATGTGTGTTACTGCAAGATACAGTGTTCTACACCACTATACAGGCTCTCTGCAGCCAGGAAACAGCTGTTTTTAATGCAATTCGTCACAAATAAATTCGAATCGAATCGAATCTTTTCGGAAAATTCATCAAACCGACCAAATCAAATTTGTTAGAAATTCTCTCATCTCTAGTTGCCACCCAATAGACATAATAATTTGTTTAAAACAGGTCTGATGGGCAGTGTTTCTTCTTGCAAAGAGGGAGGTGCAGGGATTTTTATAGGTCACAAAATGCTCCCTGGGTAAAGGATATGCAGATTAGCTGTCATCTAAGAGAAAGAAAGCTGTCTCATCAATGGCATCTCGAGGAGAGATAAACACTACCACTTGCATACTAAGCCAGCTGTACAGATGGCATGCATACCCCTGGGTAGCATGATGAGTATGAATGTTAACTGTGAAAATATTTTCTACTGTACAATGTACTAAGAGCCCATCCAAACAAACGTGAACTTGCCTTTTCCATTGTGATAATTCTAACCTAGAGTCAACAGTACCTATATATTTAAATCTCGGCTGTTTTTTAGTTATTTTGCTCTTGTCAGTTTGGTACTTAAAATAGAATGACATGGACAAATTTGATTATGTTTTAGCATGCGATCATTGATCCCAGTACATTCCCACCAAATATAAAAATAGGAACCTCTCTCACCTCTAGTGATGGACGAATATGGGACGGTTCGCGAACGCGATCAAATGTTTGCGAACTGCAAGTTCGCGGCAGGCCCCATTCACTTTAATGGCAGGCAAACCAGAAAAACCTTCAGCTCATATTTGCAGCCAGCAAATACTTATAGTTCACACTTATTGTTTAGTTTTGGTCCCTTAATTGACCAAATGAGTGAAGTATGAAGTGATTCTAAGAGTGATGCTTGTCATCTGCGTGTCATACTGGCTCACAGTATTGTTTCACTACCAAAGCAGACTCCCTATGCGTGCTACTACAAGATACAGTGTTCTACACCACTTTACAGCTCTCTGCGGCCAGGAAATAGCTGTTTTTATTGCGATTCGTCACAAATAAATTCGGATCTAATCGAATCTTTTCGGAAAATTCATCGAACCGACCAAATCAAATTTGTGAGAAATTCTCTCATCTCTAGTTGCCACCCAATAGACATAATAATTAGTTTAAAACAGGTCTGATGGGCAGTGTTTCTTCTTGCAAAGAGGGAGGTGCAGGGATTTTTATAGGTCACAAAATGCTCCCTGGGTAAAGGATATGCAGATTAGCTGTCATCTAAGAGAAAGAAAGCTGTCTCATCAATGCCATCTCGAGGAGAGATAAACACTACCACTTGCATACTAAGCCAGCTGTACAGATGGCATGCATACCCCTGGGTAGCATGATGAGTATGAATGTTATCTGTGAAAATATTTTCTACTGTATAATGTACTAAGAGCCCATTCAAACAAACGTGAACTTGCCTTTTCCATTGTGATAATTGAAACCTAGAGTCAACAGTACCAATATATTTAAATCTCAGCTGTTTTTTAGTTATTTTGCTCTTGCCAGTTTGGTACTTAAAATAGAATGACATGGACAAATTCTATTATGTTTTAGCACGCGATCATCTTCAAATCCAGCTATTAGGCCAACCAGAAATTATTTGGGAAATTCTGCATCACCTTTGACCGTGCCAGCATGTAAGAGGGATATCTTTCCTCATTCATTTCAAGACTTAGGTGTCAAAGTTAAACAAGTTGCTGTGACCTCTCTGGGTCTCATGTAGTTATCTAACTGAGTGTCATGCTGGGCTTTAAATGAGATTTTCCAGTGCAGATTCAATATTAAGAGTTCAAAACTCCCATTTAGTGAACAAGGGTTCTTAGAATTCTGTTGAAATTATTTTTCCTGAAATCCAACATGTCACAAAGGGCTCAACATTGATTTTTGTTGAGGGGGAATATGTTCTGGCTGTTATTTATCCTACTATTTTTTTCATTAAAGGACATTTTAAGACATACTACGACATTGTGAATTCTGAAAAAACAATTAGTAAATATTTTCATTTGCAAAAAAATGCAAAACGTAAATTTGTCAAATTAGCATAAATATGAAATGTAACAAATTATACAGTAATCAAAATAACATTAAAACCACTGACAGCTGCAGCAAATAACACTGGTTATCAGCGTGTCATATATTAGGCAACACGTGAACAGACAGTCCTTGAAGGTGATATGATAGAAGCAGTAAAAATAGACAAATGTAAGGACAATTAGGTACTGCTCTTTTATGATATTAACACTTTACAGCTTGTGGAAAGGGTAAATTGCCTCCAGCACCGACCCCACTTTGAGACAGACTAGTCATCCAAATCTAAAATCTGCACCCCTTAGCCTGAAAATTGCATAAAGGGTTAATGAGAATGGAATGGCATACTTGAGGGAGTCTCAAGAAGGACTACTACTACAATTCTGCCTATCCACAAATATTGGTAGAATCCTACTATGTAACATACTTCCAAACTGTGCTTTTTGCTGGTGTTCAAACTATTACTTCCATTATCTGTTCAGTAAAGGGTACCCTGCCAAACATCCATTAAGTGCACCCCAATTAACAGCTGGCAGGAGCCCCAGAGAATCAGGAAGTACCCTGAGGGAAGAATGAACTACTATTACTTCTATCAGTACCGCTACCACTCTCATCCTCCTCACAGCCCTTCTACCCTGCCAACTGCACTGCCTGCTGCATATCTTCTACAGATTTCTCCACTCAGCCTGTAGTACAAATTGCTGAAAAAGTTAATGTTGGCTATGATATAAATATGTCTGAACACACAGTGCATTTGCAGCTTGCAGGGCCTGCACAGCCACAATCTATTCTGAGTACACATGCTGACTCTTGCCCACTAAAGTGTCAAGAATGAACACGTTATTCAAAAATTGAGGAGAACCATGGGGTGTAGGTACATGTATATGTGTCTGGAGCTTTAACATCTTATATGTCAAATATAAGACATGGATATTACCATATTTAATTAAAAAAAAATATTTTGTTTATACTCTAATGTAGCAGAATGTACTAATCCCCTAGGGGACAGAGGGGTAAAACTTAACATTTAATACAAATGCTTCTAAAATAGTAGGCGCTAGAGGAAGGGCCTCTAATACAAACAAACATAAGACAGCCCAAAGGGCCTAAACTAGACATGCATAGTATGGTGACAACAACAATGTAATAGGCAAAACAGGAACGTTCTCACCCAGGTGTGGAGGTGGATGGCAGATTCTCTCTGATGTTGCTGGTGTCATCAATGGACATTACTGGTGTGTAACCATACTGGATCCATGCCAATGTATTCGCCCCTGCATAGACAGGAATCGGGTGCCAAAAGCCCTAGAAAGCCCTATAAAAGGAGAAGGGGCTGGTATACCCTACCTGTCTATATGAGGTACTTTCCCCACAAGGGGCGTCCCCGTCCGGATACCTTTCCCTGTTGGGGGCGGAATCCCTAGTACACCCTATTCAGGTAACTCCCAACGTGTCACGTTTCATTCAGCGAACTCTTCAGGGGAGATGTACTTGTGTAATGTCAAGGCAATGGATGGGGCTTGCATTACAGAATAAAAAATGGTAAGGGGAGGATTTTCTAGAGGTTATTCAACACATTCACAGGTGGTTGGTCAGTCAGACTCAGAACCCCTGAATAACCGCAGCAACCCACTTAGCTTAAATGCAGGCACACCAGTGGGTGATGCCTGCCAGAGTCCAGGTCTGACCCTAGGATATCTGCAATCGAATTTGGCTGTCAGCAAGGAGTGCCTACCTGTCAGCGCCTTTTAAATGTGCCGAGTCTCGCGCCAGTGTTCCTGATCCGCCCTACTTATGGTCACATGACGCCAGTTATAGGAAGTCACGTGGCCTGTGGAACGCAAGGAAGTGAGCCGGCATACTGAAGCACCGCGTCCCAGGGTATGCGGCGCCACAGATGACGCCACAAATTACGTGACTACGCACATGATCAGACAAAGGCCGACCCCGAAGCGCAGCGCCAGCAGCACGCCACGCCCACAAACGTACGGACCATAGTGGGAACGGTTGTGTGTATATTCAGGGGGCTGGACTAGATACTTAGCGGCCACAGTATCTGATGGTAAGTTCAGATAACAGAGGCAGCGTTTGGGGCCCATAATAAGCGGGATCCCCTGGTAACATCATTGATATTAAATAGACCGAACTTTTAGAGGCAGGCTTGAGAAGACACCAAACTCAGGTGGAGCTAGCTTGCTGATTACCACTAAAAAACTAAAGATAAGGAATATAAAGAAGGAAAGTAGAGTTGGGGGGCGGGAGGAAGGGGATTCATATATATCAACTAAAGTTCAGCTGCTCGTTTAAGCCCAATGGGGCCATAGTTTTTAAATAATAAATCCAGCGGGTCTTACGCTGAAGGATAGCGCAATCCCAATCTCCCCCACGTCTTGGGGGGAAAATCCTATTTTAGAAGCATTTGTATTAAATGTTAAGTTTTATCCCTCTGTTCCCTAGGGGATTAGTACATTCTGTTATATGATTTTGGGAGTAAAAGGTCAAGCAGTCTAACTTGGCCTTACTGAGTGTCTTATACTCTAATGTAACATTTATTTATTTTTTTTATTCTTTTTATTGAGCATAAAAAAATACATAAAATTATACAGAGTACATACAACGGTATGTGCCGTAAAAATAAAACACAAATTCAAATACAATCTGTACATGTCATGTTGGTCAATCGCGTTACTTGGTAAACATTTCCAAATACTGTTATGATAGCTTATAGTATTTTTAATGTAGTCTATAAGTATACATTTATCTCAAAACTTCCGCCAAAGAGTTTGAAAGATCTTGCCTAGTATACATCGACTGCGGTGAAGAGCACCATCTTTCCCATATTTTATTGGACTTCAAGGCACATCCCCTATTCTTGTATACAATATTTTCATACGGGATGACAGTGTTTACTAGATTTTTCCATTGAGTCAAAGTAGGCCCTCTCTCTCCCATCCACCTAATTGCTATTGCTTTTCTTGCCAAAAATAAGGTTTCCCTCAAAAATATTCTCTCATAATGATCCCATAACTCTTCATCTAAAATACCAAAAATGCATATTTTAGGATCCATTGATACTGAGCGCCCCATAAGAGTACTTAAAAAATCTGTAACTTTTGTCCAAAACCTCTGAATATATGAGCATATCCATACCAGATGCCAAAAGTCAGCACCCTCCATGGAACATCTGTGACAACAAGAATGTGTGAGTACACGCATTTTATATAATCGCCAAGGAGATAAATACCCCTGATGAATTATACATAATTGTATGAACTTATTGTTTATGGCCGGGGATACCAAAACTGGAGATTCTAGTAAATCTTCCATATCCTCATCAGTTAGATCTGGTATCAATGTTCGCCATTTTGATAAAACCTTTAACGGAGCTAATTTACATTTGGCATTCAGAAGATGTGTGTACAATCCTGAGATAAACCCTTTGGGGTCTTGGGAGCGGATTACCCCAATCATGGGAAATTTGGTTTTCTGAGCTTGTGGCGTACCAAAATGTGTCTGCAAAGCATGTCGTATCTGCAGAAATCTATGGAATGAACTCCTAGGTAGATCAAATTTGCTGCATAAAGAGTCATAGGTACAAAAGTAGAGTTGAGCGAACACCTGGATGTTCGGGTTCGACGAGTTCGGCCGAACTTTCGAAAAATGTTCGGGTTCGGGATCCGAACTCGACCCGAACTTCATCCCGAACCCGAACCCCATAGAAGTCAATGGGGACCCGAACTTTTGGGCACTAAAAAGGCTGTAAAACACACCCGGAAAGGGCTAGAGGGCTGCAAAAGGCAGCAAAATGTAGTTAAATCCCCTGCAAACAAATGTAGATAGGGAAATGATGAGTTAACATAAAATAAATAAAAATTAAACAATATTAATTGGAGTGAGGTCCCATAGCACAGAATCAGGCTTCAAGTCACCCACCAATGGAGAAGGTCACTTACTATTATTTTGACCACAGCACCCAGACAAAGGAGAGAGGTCCCACAGCAGAGAACCAGGCATCATATCACCCACCACAGGAGTAGGCCACCATTTAGTTACTTTGACCCCTACACCCAGACGGAGGAGAGAGGTTACACAGCAGAGAATCAGGCATTTAGATCACCCACCACAGGAGTAGGCCACCATTGAATCAGACCCCGGCAACCATGTCAGATGGCACAAGCATAAGCTTTATATCAATCAGCACAGGAGAAGGCGACTTTGACAGACTTTGACCCCTACACCCGGACGGAGGAGAGAGGTTTCAAAGCAGAGAATCAGGCATTTAGATCACCCACCACAGGAGTAGGCCCCAATTTAATGGGACCCCGGCAACCATGTCAGATGGCACAACCATCAGCTTCATATCAATCAGCACAGGAGAAGGCGACTTTGAAAGACTTTGACCCCTACACCCAGACGGAGGAGAGAGGTTTCACAGCAGAGAATCAGGCATTTAGATCACCCACCACAGGAGTAGGCCCCCATTGAATCAGACCCTGGCAACCATGTCAGATGGCACAACCATCAGCTTTATATCAATCAGCACAGGAGAAGCCACCATTGAGTTACTTTGACCCCTGCACCCAGGAAGAGGAGAGAGGCCCCACAGCACATATTCTGGCATCATATCAGCCACCACAGGAGAAGCCACCATTGAGTTACTTTGACCCCCGCACCCAGGAAGAGGAGAGAGGCACCACAGCACATATTCTGGCATCATATCAGCCACCACAGGAGAAGCCACCATTGAGTTATTTTGACCCCTGCACCCAGGAAGAGGAGAGAGGCCCCACAGCACATATTCTGGCATCATACTAACCACCACAGGAGAAGCCACCATTGAGTTACTTTGACCCCTGCACCCAGGAAGGGGAGAGAGGCCCTACAGCACATATTCTGGCATCATATCAGCCACCACAGGAGAAGCCACCATTGAGTTACTTTGACCCCCGCACCCAGGAAGAGGAGAGAGGCACCACAGCACATATTCTGGCATCATATCAGCCACCACAGGAGAAGCCACCATTGAGTTACTTTGACCCCTGCACCCAGGAAGAGGAGAGAGGCCCCACAGCACATATTCTGGCATCATACTAACCACCACAGGAGAAGCCACCATTGAGTTACTTTGACCCCTGCACCCAGGAAGAGGAGAGAGGCCCCACAGCACATATTCAGGCATCATATCACACACCACAGGAGAAGGCCTCTTTCAGTGATTTAGGCCTTTGGACCCAGACAGAGGAGAGAGGCACCACAGCACATATTCTGGCATCATATCAGCCACCACAGGAGAAGCCACCATTGAGTTACTTTGACCCCTGCACCCAGGAAGAGGAGAGAGGCACCACAGCACATATTCTGGCATCATATCAGCCACCACAGGAGAAGCCACCATTTAGTTACTTTGACCCCTTCACCCAAACAGAGGAGAGAGGTTCCACATCAGAGAATCAGGCATCATATCAACCACCACAGGAGTAGGCCACAATTTAGTTTATTTGACCCCTGCACCCAGGAAGAGGAGAGAGGCCCCACAGCACATATTCTGGCATCATATCACACACCACAGGAGAAGGCCTCTTTCAGTGATTTAGGCCTTTGGACCCAGACAGAGGAGAGAGGTCAGAGATTAGCTTCATATCCCCCAGCACAGCAGAAGACCGCTTTATTTGACTTAGGCCTCAGCACCCAGACAGAAGACAGAGGTAGCATGGCAGAGGTTATGGCTTCATGTCACCCGTTAGTTTAACCGGCCACTTTCATCTGGTTAGGCCCCGGCGCCCAGACAGAGAAGAGTTTCATTCAACTGTGGGTTTCATAAAATTTGTATCAAATAAAGAAGTGGCCCGTAGCACAACAAGACATGTTTTAGGCAGTTAATAAGGACTACTCTGCACAAGGGAGGGACAGGTCCTGTGGGATCCATGCCCGGTTCATCTTTATGAAGGTCAGCTTGTCCACGTTGGCTGTGGACAGGCGGCTGCGCTTGTCAGTAATGACGCCCCCTGCCGTGCTGAATACGCGTTCAGATAAAACGCTGGCCGCCGGGCAGGAAAGCACCTCCAAGGCATAACATGCTAACTCTGGCCACGTGGACAATTTCGAAACCCAGTAGTTGAATGGGGCCGAACCATCCGTCAGGATGTGGAGGGGTGTGCAGACATACTGTTCAACCATGTTAGTGAAATGCTGCCTCCTGCTAACACGTTCCGTATCAGGTGTCGGTGCAGATAGCTGTGGCGTGGAGACAAAACTTTTCCACATTTCTGCCATGCTAACCCTGCCCTCAGATGAGCTGGCCGTGACACAGCTGCGTTGGCGACCTCTTGCCACTCCTCTGCCTTCACCTTCCACCTGTTCCCCTGTGACATGTGGGAATGCTCTCAAGAGCGCCTCTATCAGCGTGCGCTTGTACTCGCGCATCTTACGGTCGCGCTCCAGTTCAGGAATTAAAGTGGGCACATTGTCTTTATACCGGGGATCCAGCAGGGTGGCCACCCAGTAGTCTGCACACGTTAAAACGTGGGCAACTCTGCTGTCGTTGCGCAGGCATTGGAGCATATATTCGCTCATGTGGGCCAGGCTACCCATGGGTAAGGACAAGCTGTCCTCTGTGGGAGGCGTATCGTCATCGTCCACCGTATCCCCCCAGCCACGCACCAGTGATGGGCCTGGGCTGCCACCCCGCTGTGAACTTGCGTCATCCTCGTCCCCCTCCACCTCCTCCTCCTCATCCTCCTCGTCCTCCAGTACAGTGCCTTGGCTGGCGACTTGTGAACCTGTCCTCTGCTGCTTAAACAAACCTCCCTCTGAGCCACTTCGAACAGACTGGCCCGAAAGTGTTAGAAACGAGCCCTCATCCTCCTCCTCCTCCTCCACCTGGGCCACCTCCTCTAACATCATTGCCCTAAGTGTTTTCTCAAGGAGACATAGAAGTGGTATTGTAACGCTGATAACAGTGTCATCGCCACTGGCCATGTTGGTGGAGTACTCGAAACAGCGCAGCAGGGCACACAGGTCTCGCATGGAGGCCCAATCATTGGTGGTGAAGTGGTGCTGTTCGGCAGTACGACTGACGCGAGCGTGCTGCAGCTGAAACTCCACTATGGCCTGCTGCTGCTCGCACAGTCTCTCCAGCATGTGCAAGGTGGAGTTCCACCGGGTGGGCACGTCGCATATGAGGCGGTGAGCGGGAAGGCCGAAGTTCCGCTGTAGCGCAGACAGGCGAGCAGCGGCAGGATGTGAACGGCGGAAGCGCGCACAGACGGCCCGCACTTTATGCAGCAGCTCTGACATGTTGGGGTAGTGGTGAATGAACCTCTGCACCACCAAGTTCAGCACATGCGCCAGGCAAGGGATGTGCGTCAAACCGGCTAGTCCCAGAGCTGCCACGAGATTTCGCCCATTATCGCATACCACCAGGCCTGGCTTGAGGCCCACCGGCAGAAACCACTCGTCGGTCTGTTGTTCAATACCCCGCCACAACTCCTTTGCGCTGTGGGGCCTGTCCCCCAAACATATGAGTTTCAGAATGGCCTGCTGACGTTTACCCCGGGCTGTGCTGAAGTTGGTGGTGAAGGTGTGTGGCTGACCGGATGAGCTGGTGGAAGCAGTGGAGGAGGAAGCCGAGTAGGAGGAGGAGGCTACAGGAGGCAGAGAATGATGCCCTGCGATCCTAGGGGGCGGAAGGACGTGCGCCAAGGAACTGTCCGCCGGGGGCCCAGCCGCCACTACATTCATCCAGTGTGCAGTTAGTGAGATATAGCGTCCCTGGCCGTGCTTACTGGTCCACGTATCTGTGGTTAGGTGGACCTTGCCACAAATGGCGTTGCGCAGTGCACACTTGATTTTATCGGACACTTGCATGTGCAGGGAAGGCACGGCTGTCTTGGAGAAGTAGTGGCGGCTGGGAACCACATACTGCGGGACAGCCATGGCCATCAGCTGTTTGAAGCTATCTGTGTCCACCAGCCGGAATGACAGCATTTCAAAGGCCAGCAGTTTAGAAATGCTGGCGTTCAGGCCAAGGGCTCGAGGGTGACTCGGGGGGAATTTGCGCTTCCTCTCTAAGGTTTGAGATATTGAGAGCTGAACGCTGCTGTGTGATATAGTGGAGACGCTAGTTGACGGTGGCGGTGGTGGTGGTGTCGGTGGCACATCCTCTGTTTGCTGCTCGGCAGGTGGCAACATTCCTCTCGAGGCGGAAGCCGAGGCAGCAGCGGTAGAGGGAGCAGGGGGAGCCTCAGCGAGTGCCTGGTTTTTAAGGTGTGTACCCCACTGCAGTTCATGCTTTGCATGTAGATGCCTGGTCATGCAGGTTGTGCTGAGGTTCAGAACGTTAATGCCTCGCCTCAGGCTCTGATGGCAGAGCGTGCAAGTCACTCGGGTCTTGTCGGTAGGACATTGTTTAAAGAAGTGCCATGCCAGGGAACTCTTTGAAGCTGCCTTTGTGGGGCTGGGTCCCTGTTGGCGATGTCCAGTAGCAGGCGAACTCTGGGGGCGGCGGCTCGTCTGCTTTGGCCCCCTGCTCCCTCTTTGGCTTCGCTGTTGTCTCGGTCTCACCACTACCTCTTCCTCTGAACTGTGAAAGTCATCGCCACGACCTTCAGTCCATGTGGGGTCTAAGACCTCATCGTCCTCTGCATCGTCTTCCACCCAGTCTCCCTCCCTGACCTCCTCCTGTTCAGTCTGCACACTGCAAAAAGACGCGGCAGTGGGCACCTGTGTTTCGTCATCATCAGAGAGTCGGTGACTCTGCTGTGGTGGTATTCCCATGTCCTCTTCATCTGGAGACATAAGTGGTTGTGCGTCAGTGCATGGTATGTCTTCCTCCACTGGGGAAGGGCTAGGTGGACGCCCCTGGGAAACCCTGGAAGCAGAGTCTTCAAACAGAAGAAGAGACTGCTGCATAACTTGTGGCTCAGACCGTTTCCCTGATATGCTTGGGGGTGATGTGACAGACTGATGGGCTTGGTTTTCAGGTGCCACCTGTGCGCTTTCCGCAGAAGACTGGGTGGAAGACCATGTGGTGAACGTGCTGGAAGCACTGTCGGCCACCCAATCGATTAATGCCTGTACCTGCTCAGGCCTTACCATCCTAAGAGCGGCATTGGGCCCCACGAGATATTCCGGTACATTCTGCCGGCTAGTTGAGGGAGTTCGTTCCCTACTGTGTGCGCCTGGGGCCGAACGGCCACGTCCTCTACCAGCAACAGAGGCTCCACGGACACCACCACGACCGCGTCCTCGTCCCTTAATAGTATTTTTCTTCATTGTTGCGATTCAACTCGCACCACAATGAAATATATTATTTTTTATAAGCAAAATCCCCTCACTGGAATACTTTCAGTCTTTTGACTGTATGGATTACAGATGGAATGACTGTTATATGTGAGTACCGCTTTCTTTGACAGATTCTAGTATGGGTACATATATGTTTTCCCAACCCCAGCACATTAGTTTGCTAATTCCAGATGTATGAAACGCAGGCCTAACTGTATCTAGTATATTGAACGCCAGATAAACTAACTTGGCCTTTTTTACATAAAAAAAAAATTCCCTCACTGGAATACTTTCAGTCTTTTGACTGTATGGATTACAGATGGAATGACTGTTATATGTGAGTACCGCTTTCTTTGACAGATTCTAGTATGGGTACATATATGTTTTCCCAACACCAGCACATTAGTTTGCTAATTCCAGATGTATGAAACGCAGGCCTAACTGTATCTAGTATATTGAACGCCAGATAAACTAACTTGGCCTTTTTTAAATAAAAAAAATCCCCTCACTGGAATACTTTCAGTCTTTTGACTGTATGGATTACAGATGGAATGACTGTTATATGTGAGTACCGCTTTCTTTGACAGATTCTAATATGGGTACATATATGTTTTCCCAACCCCAGCACATTAGTTTGCTAATTCCAGATGTATGAAACGCAGGCCTAACTGTATCTAGTATATTGAACGCCAGATAAACTAACTTGGCCTTTTTTAAATAAAAAAAATCCCCTCACTGGAATACTTTCAGTCTTTTGACTGTATGGATTACAGATGGAATGACTGTTATATGTGAGTACCGCTTTCTTTGACAGATTCTAGTATGGGTACATATATGTTTTCCCAACCCCAGCACATTAGTTTGCTAATTCCAGATGTATGAAACGCAGGCCTAACTGTATCTAGTATATTGAACGCCAGATAAACTAACTTGGCCTTTTTTAAATAAAAAAAATCCCCTCACTGGAATACTTTCAGTCTTTTGACTGTATGGATTACAGATGGAATGACTGTTATATGTGAGTACCGCTTTCTTTGACAGATTCTAGTATGGGTACATATATGTTTTCCCAACCCCAGCACATTAGTTTGCTAATTCCAGATGTATGAAACGCAGGCCTAACTGTATCTAGTATATTGAACGCCAGATAAACTAACTTGGCCTTTTTTAAATAAAAAAAATCCCCTCACTGGAATACTTTCAGTCTTTTGACTGTATGGATTACAGATGGAATGACTGTTATATGTGAGTACCGCTTTCTTTGACAGATTCTAGTATGGGTACATATATGTTTTCCCAACCCCAGCACATTAGTTTGCTAATTCCAGATGTATGAAACGCAGGCCTAACTGTATCTAGTATATTGAACGCCAGATAAACTAACTTGGCCTTTTTTAAATAAAAAAAATCCCCTCACTGGAATACTTTCAGTCTTTTGACTGTATGGATTACAGATGGAATGACTGTTATATGTGAGTACCGCTTTCTTTGACAGATTCTAGTATGGGTACATATATGTTTTCCCAACCCCAGCACATTAGTTTGCTAATTCCAGATGTATGAAACGCAGGCCTAACTGTATCTAGTATATTGAACGCCAGATAAACTAACTTGGCCTTTTTTAAATAAAAAAAATTCCCTCACTGGAATACTTTCAGTCTTTTGACTGTATGGATTACAGATGGAATGACTGTTATATGTGAGTACCGCTTTCTTTGACAGATTCTAGTATGGGTACATATATGTTTTCCCAACCCCAGCACATTAGTTTGCTAATTCCAGATGTATGAAACGCAGGCCTAACTGTATCTAGTATATTGAACGCCAGATAAACTAACTTGGCCTTTTTTAAATAAAAAAAATCCCCTCACTGGAATACTTTCAGTCTTTTGACTGTATGGATTACAGATGGAATGACTGTTATATGTGAGTACCGCTTTCTTTGACAGATTCTAGTATGGGTACATATATGTTTTCCCAACCCCAGCACATTAGTTTGCTAATTCCAGATGTATGAAACGCAGGCCTAACTGTATCTAGTATATTGAACGCCAGATAAACTAACTTGGCCTTTTTTAAATAAAAAAAATTCCCTCACTGGAATACTTTCAGTCTTTTGACTGTATGGATTACAGATGGAATGACTGTTATATGTGAGTACCGCTTTCTTTGACAGATTCTAGTATGGGTACATATATGTTTTCCCAACCCCAGCACATTAGTTTGCTAATTCCAGATGTATGAAACGCAGGCCTAACTGTATCTAGTATATTGAACGCCAGATAAACTAACTTGGCCTTTTTTAAATAAAAAAAATTCCCTCACTGGAATACTTTCAGTCTTTTGACTGTATGGATTACAGATGGAATGACTGTTATATGTGAGTACCGCTTTCTTTGACAGATTCTAGTATGGGTACATATATGTTTTCCCAACCCCAGCACATTAGTTTGCTAATTCCAGATGTATGAAACGCAGGCCTAACTGTATCTAGTATATTGAACGCCAGATAAACTAACTTGGCCTTTTTTAAATAAAAAAAATTCCCTCACTGGAATACTTTCAGTCTTTTGACTGTATGGATTACAGATGGAATGACTGTTATATGTGAGTACCGCTTTCTTTGACAGATTTTAGTATGGGTACATATATGTTTTCCCAACCCCAGCACATTAGTTTGCTAATTCCAGATGTATGAAACGCAGGCCTAACTGTATCTAGTATATTGAACGCCAGATAAACTAACTTGGCCTTTTTTAAATAAAAAAAAAATTCCCTCACTGGAATACTTTATGGCTTTTCACTGTATGGATTACAGGTGGACTGGTATTAGTAGGGGTGACACAAGCACACCCAAGTCCCTGATGTAGGATTTCTATGGCACAGACCACTATTACAAGTGATTAATGGACGTTGGGAGAGATTGTGCTGCAGCACTAGTCCCAAGATGGCCGCCGCCTATCAGCCCAGTAACATGTGCCACAAAATGGTCTGCACAACCTTTAAAAAAAATAGCCTTGGACTGTGCTGCTAAATCGCTATTGGTCTGAATCCCAGGTGTAGATGTCTGACTTGTTTGGAGCTTTGGAATGCACACTGTGGCAGCTTCTGCTGCAGCACTACAAGTCGCAAAATGGCGGCCGGCGGTCAGCCCAGGTACATGTGGATGGAAAAATCACTCTGGCCACTCTAAAAATAGCCAATCCCTATCAAAAAAGCAGCTCAGCTGCAGTTGTTCAGATGAATCACAGGTGGAGGAGAGAAATTTGCTTCCAGTTATTCAATTATCCCTGCCTATTCTCGCCCTAGCATCAGCTGCGTCTATCCCTGTTCTATTCACATCGGGAGTGAGCACGTCCCGACGTGCGCACAAGCTTATAAAGAGGCTGAGTCACATGCTGCACTTGGCCAATCACAGCCTTGCCAATAGTAGGCATGGCTGCGATGGCATCTTAGGGCAAGTAGTATGATGCATGTTGATTGGCTGCTTTGCAGCCTTTCAAAATGCGCCAAAATACATGCCGAACGACGAACCCGAACTTTTACGAAAAAGTTCGGGTTCGGGTCCGTGTCACGAACACCCCAAAATTCGGTACGGACCCGAACTATGCTCGAACTGTTCGCTCAACACTATACAAAAGCTATTATCATCATATACATCTCCTAGTAGTTTTACATTATGTAGTTTCCAGAATTGAATTCCAGGGAGCGACAACAGAGATGGGAACATGGGATTATCCCAAAGAGAAATTTCTGGTGTGTAATCCGAGTATTTATATAAGGCTTTACATGCTTTCCTCACCTGAACACCCAATCTATGTATTGGTAATAATCGTCTAGGGAATAAGTTTGGTTTTTCCAGAACAGGCCAAAGTGACTTTAGGTCTAGGAATTCGGCAAGGAGATATTCTGATCTAGGTGTTTGGATATCCACATTTAACCATGCTTTCAAATAACGTAGTTGTCCTGCTAAATAATATGTGTATATGTCCGGTAAAGACATGCCCCCACAGCCCCTTTGACGGCATAAGATATCTACTGACAACTTGTGTCTATTAGGTCCCCATAAAAAGGGCGTTAGCATAGAAGTATACTGCTGAAAAATCTTCTTAGGAACAATATAAGGCGCATGTTCCATAACATATAAGAATTTGGGTAGAACAACCAATTTAATCAAGTTAATACGACCTGCTACTGATAATGGTAAGCCTCCCCAAACTCTAAATTTCTCCTTACAAAAGTCCAATAGAGGTACAATATTGGAAGTGTGAAAGGAGACTGCATCTTTCGTAATGGTGATTCCCAGATATTTAAAATTGGAGACTATGGGTAAGTCCCCATTAGGAAGTTGTACAGGTTCCATGTCATATAAAGGAAAAAGTATGGACTTGGTCCAATTAATTAGAACACCAGAAAAGCGACTGAATCCCTCAATAAGTGTTACAGCTCTAGGGAGAGTGGTTTCTACCTCAGACATGAATAACACCATGTCATCTGCATATAAACCTGTTCTATCTTCCCCTTGTCTCAGGCTCACTCCCTGATATATTGTATCTGCTCTAATGCGTATAGCCAAGGGTTCTATAGCCAGTGCAAATATCAAGGGCGAAAGTGGGCATCCTTGCCTTGTGCCTCTACCTAACTAAAAGCTACTTGAAGATATTCCATTTACTAAAATATTGGACTTGGGCTCATTATATAATATGGAGATCCATTTAATAAAATTTGGTCCAATCCCAAATTGCTCTAGTGTGGTAAGTAAATATGGCCATTCTATGGAATCGAAGGCCTTAGCCGCATCTAATGAAGCCAATGCCCATCTCTTATGGCTAGCCAATCCCAATTGCGTGACCACCTGCACCCTTCTGATATTATCTGAAGTGGATCTCCCAGGCAGGAACCCCGACTGATCTGGATGAATCAATGGGCTAACTACCCCACTCAATCTTGATGCCAGAATCTTTGCCAAGACTTTATAGTCCAGATTCAGCAGGGATATCGGCCTGTAAGAACCACACTCCACTGGGTCCTTTCCAGGTTTCAATAAAATCACAATAGACGCATCGTATAGGGATGGTGGTAAAACTCCCTGTCTAAATGACTCATTATACATTTGTAGCATAGATTGGGATATAGAGGTGATATATTTGGAGTAAACCTCCACTGGTAGTCCATCAGGACCAGGGGATTTCCCTTTTGCCAATGCGGATATAGCATCTAAGATCTCTTGAGCTGTAATCTGGGCATCCAATATACTCTTTGATTCCTGTGATAACTTTGGGGTCTCTATGTCCGAGAAATAGTCCCTCACCTCGTCAGTTGTATAGTCTGCTCTTGCAGTATACAGCTCCTGGTAATACTCCCTGAACCTGCTGACAATGGCATCAGGCTCAGTCAGTATGACACCATTTGCATCCTTAATCCTAAGAATCGCTGGGGAGGCCTGGTTTTGTCTGATTATATGGGCTAATAGTTTACTGGATTGATTCGCCATTTCAAAGTAAAATTGTCGGGTGAAAAATAACCTACGCTGGGCCTTTTCTTTCAGGAGGGCCAAATATTTGCTTCCTATCATAAGCCAGTTCTGTTTGTTCTGCTCAGTGGGATCATTCACATATATCCTCTCCAAAGCAGAGCATTCCGATGCTATCTCCTCCTCCAACCTAGCTGAGGCCTTCTTCACAAAGGATATGGAGGACTTTAGACAGCCTCTCAAGTAAGCCTTCAGTGTGTCCCATTTCAGCAAGGGATCTACATTATCCTCGTGAACCTCTGCAAATACAGCGAGCTGATCCGGTACACGATCATTAGGTGAGAAGAGGGTAAGCCAAAAGGGGTGTATCTTCATCGATTGGCTTGGCCTCTTATGTCCAGCTAACAGAGTCAAGAGAATTGGCGAATGGTCGGATACTCCTCTTACACCAAATGCAATCTGATAGCTAGCCGAGCACGTATCAGAATTCCCCATAATATAATCTATTCTAGATAGGCTATTATGACTGGCAGAGTGACAGGAATAAGCATTATCATTAGGGAATTTGAGCCGCCACATATCCACCCATCCAACTTCTGCCATTAATTTAGCTAGAGGGGATCCATACTCATCAGCACTACCCACAGAGCCACCTGAATGAAACCTATCCAAGGTGTTAGACATAATCATATTATAGTCTCCCATGCATAATACCCTAGCTGAAGGATAGGTAACAGCAAAACTAATAGCCTGATGCAGTACTTGCATAGAGGATGGGGGAGGTATATACACACCTATCAAGACATACAGAGTACCCTGGATATACGCTGCCACAAATACATATCGCCCTGCGGGATCTATCTGCATTTGCTCAAGCTCCCATCTTAATGATTTATGTATCATTAGAGATACTCCACGGGACAGATTCGTATAGCAGGAGTGTTGTGCCCATTGCTGCCACGGTTTTCTCAGCCGCTTAACAGTATCTGTGACTAAATGAGTCTCCTGCAGACATAATATGTGTGGGTTAAATTTCCTTATCTCAGAAAACACCATAGCTCTTTTCCTCACGCTCCCTAGACCCTGAATATTCCACGACATTATTCTTATGTCTGCCATTTCCCAGTATTCACATCTGATATCCCAATGACTACGCGATGTAGTGACCTTAATAACATGGTATTGACATAGTACGGATCTGTGAACATGTAAAAGTATAACTCAAAACAATACAAACAAGCAGGATTCGGAATGTGTTCCATTCCGGATAGGTACTTTCAATAGTGCCTGAGCACTGTGGCAAAACTTAAACGGAGAGTACTAGTGGTATATCTTTACCAGTCGTACTGATGTAGACAGCTGAACCTTTTAAAAGGACGGATACCCTAACTTTCACATAGGTATATGAAAAGAAAAAATATATATATAAAATACGCACAACTTAAAGTTATTCTTATAAATGATATGAGGTTGTCAGCGTTGTAGGTGTCTAGGCCCAGGTGGGACGTCTCCCCTCCATTCCCTACGCACTTATCTAGCACCAATGTATTATGCATCATACATCTATGGATCACTATATTCCTATATCTAGAGGGAAGATGTCCCCCCCAGCCGCCCCACAAAGCACATCACTCTCAGGGTTTCAAAACCCGCATCAGCAGCATATGAATTATTTCAATAAGATAAAAAGGTAAAAGAAAAGGAACGCTTTATCTTGACAGATTTTCCCCCAACAAAACAAGGCAGGTGTGGAAATAAATTGCATCCCAATATTAAGGCCTTACATCCCGACATCATGCCTCCCTCCCCTTACTGCAGCATACCACATATAACCCGGGAAAAAAGTCATCTTTGTTCTCTGGCAGGACGAGGTCTGCTTTCCAGCCAGGCGACAACCTCCGACGGCGAGTTGAAGAATCTATTCCTTTCCCCATCAGCTATCCGCAGGCGAGCTGGATACGCCATGGAATATGGTATGTCCAGTTCACGGAGGCGTTTCTTCACGGTCA
The DNA here is from genome assembly GCF_905171765.1 of Bufo bufo. NCBI lineage: Eukaryota > Metazoa > Chordata > Amphibia > Anura > Bufonidae > Bufo > Bufo bufo. The sequence goes on along the minus strand of NC_053391.1, from coordinate 197,430,771 downwards.
CAAATGTGGCCCTGCGTTTTTGTAATTCCGCGGAAAAATCCGGAAAAAGCATGATTGTGGCGTTTTCAAAGCATATATTCTGTTTACGCCTCGCCAGTTGAAGGATGCGATCCCTATCGTTGGAGTTCAACAAACGGGCTAACAGCGGACGTGGAGGTGCTCCTGGTGGTGGTGCCTTGGCGGGAACTCTGTGAGCTCTTTCCACAATGAATGCACTGGAGAAGGAGGCATCAGGAAAGGTAGATTTTAGCCATGTGGTGACAAAAGTGCCAGGATCAGTACCTTCTGCTCTTTCTGGAAGGCCAATTATGCGCAGATTATTGCGTCTTGTGCGATTTTCAAAGTCGCCACATTTCTGTTGCCAGAATTCAACCTTCCTTTCCAAGTCGGATATTTGCTCCGGCATCGGGTTCACTCTGTCTTCCACAACAGAGATTCTTTGCTCCGTTTCCCTGATGCGTTCACGCATATTCTGCATGTCAGCCCTAGTGTTGAGCGCGAATATTCGAATTGCGAGTTTTTTTCTCGAATATCGCAATTTCGAGATTTCGCAAATATTTAGAATATCGTTCTATATATTCGCGAAATCGAATATTCGTTTTTTTTCTTTTTTTTTTTATTATATTTTTTTCTTTCCCTAAAGTTGTTCTTACCTGTCCTTTGGATTCCTGGCTTCCTGGCTGCTCCAGTCAGTGGCGTTTTCAACTTACTGCTATATTCCATATTAGCTAAATTACAATCTAATCTATATGTGTATTTTACGAAATTTCGCAATAGTCGCAATTGCGATGCGAGTAATATAACACGAAATATTCGCATGAAGATTTCAACTTAGCACTGCTATACTCCATATTCTAGCCTAATATGGAATATAGCTGTGCTAAGTTAGCACTGCTATATTCCATATTAGGCTAGAATATGGAGTATAGCAGTGCTAAGTTGAAATCTTCATGCGAATATTTCGTGTTATATAAGTCGCATCGCAATTTCGACTTTTTCAAATGTTCTTAATATTGCTCTAACTTCGTCTTTTAGAAATTTCGTAATATTGCTCTAACTTCGTCTCTTAGAATATTACGAATATTCTAAGAGACGAAGTTAGAGCAATATTCCGAAATTTCGTAAAATACACATATAGATTGTAATTTAGCTAATATAGTGCTATAATCCCTTTTTTTTCCTGTAATTTTTTTTTGCCTCTTCTGAACTTAAGTTTTGTAAAATATGTACACTATTAAAAATTATTACTATAGCAGTATATTAGCTTAAATACAATCTATGTGTATTTTACGAAATTTCGTAATATTGCTCTAACTTCGTCTCTTAGAATATTACGAATATTCTAAAAGACGAAGTTAGAGCAATATTAAGAACATTTGCAAAAGTCGAAATTGCGATGCGAGTAATATAACACGAAATAGTCGCATGAAGATTTCAACTTAGCACAGCTATATTCCATATTCTAGCCTAATATGGAATATAGCAGTGCTAACTTAGCACAGCTATATTCCATATTAGGCTAGAATATGGAATATAGCAGTGCTAAGTTTAAATCTTCATGCGACTATTTCGTGTTATATTACTCGCATCGCAATTTCGACTTTTGCAAATGTTCTTAATATTGCTCTAACTTCGTCTTTTAGAATATTCGTAATATTCTGAGACGAAGTTAGAGCAATATTACGAAATTTCGTAAAATACACATATTAGCCTAGCCATAGTCATTAGCATAGGAACGTTGCCTTATACTATCAAGATAAATTTTCGCAATATGCGAAAAAATAATTTTGCGATAATTGGAATAATTGCGAATATTCGATTTCGACGAATATAACACGAATATTCATGCGAATATTCGCGAAATATCGCGAAATCGAATATGGCACCTCCCGCTCATCACTAGTCAGCCCGTAGCAGGCCTATGTCCACCTTTACCCCCTCCAGCTTCCCTGACAAGGAGGACCGAGAGGATGTAATAGCTAGCAATAGCTGTTCCGTCACTTGTTTGAGTGATGGCTCACCCTGGGTCGCTTCCTCAGCTTCCACTAGCGATTCCCCAGAGGCCGATGGTGAGTGTGCCTGCGTTCCCGCTCCGCCGCCATCTTGATTATCCAGGCGGGCAAACTCTTTGAGCTTTTCTGCGGTGGTAGGAGCTCTATGTCGGGACATTTTCAGTGCACGAGATCTACCCGATCTCTTACCCCTCGGTGTAGAAATGTTGGCGTTTGGTAAGATCAGGATTAATGCTAAAGCTAGGGTATGAGGTCCGGAGCTTCTGCTAACCGCGTCTGCTCATGCCAGCTTCCGGCCACGCCCCCCTCTAATGTAACATTTATATTAGTTTTAGTCTGAAGTTTAGAAAACTTTGATTCGCAAGTAATCCAAATTTCCTTGCATTTTGTTGTAACGAATCAGCTTTTTCTAAAATGGAGGCTGCACACGTTACAAAGTGAAAGTAAGAAGCTTGGGAATGCAAGATTACCTATAATCCCGCGCAGCCAGCCAATCTGCAGATTGTCATCCCCTATGATGTCACAGGCATATAAAACCCTCATCCTGCTCGGTCTCCGCCATTGTCCTGTGAGCTGAGCATAGGAAGAGACATGCCATAGGGACAGTGTTGCTGAAAATGAATATTGGAGAAGGGAGAGTGCAGGGAGAGTACAGGGAGAGTGCAGGGGGAGTGCAGGGAGAGTGCTGGGAGACCTATTCTGCCTCAGTTTTATTTATTCCTACATTTATTTATTCCTATATCAGCCGTAAATGTAATTCAATAACAATAAGATGGAAGCCTTTATTATTCCAGTGTCAGCGTGCCAACCAATACTATCCAGTCTGCACCCCTTGGGGGTAGGTCTTAATGATGACCATCCTCATCTTTTGCTGGCTTTACTTATTCCATGTTCTAGAAAAGTCGGCAAGATTCAGAGAGACGGGAACTGATGTTCCTGATGACATATTCTCATTGATATTAGATGATGTGGAAAAGGAGGAAAAGTAGATGGCAGAAGAAGGGTATCATCTATAGGGCAGGAGAGTGCCAGGGTTGGAGAAGTGGGTACAGCCCCTGTTTAAAGGCTCATTAAAGGTGCCGTGCGGCCATTAACAATGAAGACTGACCATACAGTGTAGTCTTAATTAATAAATTAAAGGTAGCTGTGAGCTTATTGGCCATGGTTCTCCATAGCATGGCTGCAACCCGCCTGCAGCACAGTCGCTCTCTGTGGCTGTACCATAAGGCAGAGTGGCCTGGGTATACCTGAATTATAGCGATTCTTGATGAATTTTTTGACTAACTTCAACTTAGTTGCCGAATCAAATTTTTAAAACCTTCGCTCATCTCTAGGGATGAGCGAATCGACTTCGGATAAAACATCCAAAGTCAATTTTCATAAAACTTTCTTTCAATACTGCACAGAGAGAGGTACCACTTGGAACCGAACCCGAGTTCGGGAAATGTTTTTTTACAGTAGAAATCAATTTATGAAGTTATTATGCGAAGTCTCGCGAGACTTCGCAAAGTAATAACTTCGGCTCATCGAAGCCAATACATTCTAATACTGTACAGAGCGCTCGCTACATACAGTATTGACACAAAGTTTTATGCGAACCGACTTCCAATGTTTCTCTAATTAAAAACATGGTTTAATAATTAGAGTAAATATGTAGGTTGTGGGGAAAACGTCTTCATATATGCACTAGTTGAATAATAAAAAAAAAAAGTGCACTTTTTCTTCAATCTGAATGTTACTCATATATTCACTGTGTTCTTTTCTACTACTCAGATAGGTTTTTATGCTTTTGTAAGCTCTAAGACTAGCTCCTTAAAACATATTGCATATATATTTCAAGTTTTTCTACAGCTGCAGTATTATGCAATGTTTCTGTACTGTAGCTTATACAAAATGAAAATCATTTTGGTTGTGGTTTTACACTCTCTGGAGTATAATGGCTCACGGACTAGCATTCCTTTCATACATAATATAAAATAAGTAATGGATGCACTATATTCCTTAAAACAGTTTCATATATTCAAAATTCCCTGTTAAGCACATAGATAGGTAGCAGCATCATAGTGTAAATTAAAGGGCTTTTCCAGATTTATGTAACTAAACCTAATTTTTATGTAATGATTAGAGTTGAGCGCGAATATTCGAATATCAAATTTTTTTCGCGAATATCGGCACTTCGCTAATTCGCCAATATTTCGAATATTCTTTTTTTTTTTTTTTTTTTTTATTGTTATATTTTTTTCTTTCCCACTTCCCTAAAGTTGTTCTTACCTGTCCTTTGGATTCCTGGCTTCCTGGCTGCTCCAGTCAGTGCCCGTTGCCGCTTCTGCCGACTTCTGTGCTCATGGAGCGTCCCCATCACCATGGGAACGTCTCCATATACTAGAATGTACTGTCGGATTTGAGAATTACGTGAAAAATCGCAATTCGATTATTTCAAGTTATAATAATCGAATTTCGATTTTAACTTAGCACTGCTATATTTAATTCTAGCCTAATATGGAATATAGCAGTGCTAAGTTAAAATCGAAATTCCATTATTATAACTTGAATTAATCGAATTGCGATTTCAACTTGGACCTGGTTTACTATGGTTGGCTTGGTAGAATTAGCGAATATGACGAATGTATTCGTCATATTCCACAAAACGAAGATAACGAAGTATTCTGCATCTTCGTTTTAGCTACCTATTCATCAACTTCGCTAATTCTAGCAATCATATAGGAAAGTTTACTATAGAGACAGCTAAGTTTAATTCGCTATGCGATTATATTACTTTGCTTTTTTTATAAATAGAATAATTATAATAATTATCAGGTATTATAATTATTCTATTTATTTATTTTTAAAAAGCAGTCATATAATCGCATAGCGAATTAAACTTAGCTGTCTCTATAGTAAACTTTCCTATATGATTGCTAGAATTAGCGAAGTTGACGAATAGGTAGCTAAAACGAAGATGCAGAATACTTCGTTATCTTCGTTTTGTGGAATATGACGAATACATTCGTTATATTCGTTTTGTGGAATATGACGAATACATTCGTCATATTGGCTAATTCTACCAAGCCAACCATAGTAAACCAGGTCCAAGTTGAAATCGCAAATCGATTAATTCAAGTTATAATAACCGAATTTCGATTTTAACTTAGCACTGCTATATTCCATATTAGGCTAGAATTAAATATAGCAGTGCTAAGTTAAAATCGAAATTCGATTATTATAACTTGAAATAATCGAATTGCGATTTTTCACGTAATTCTCAAATCCGACAGTACATTCTAGTATATGGAGACGTTCCCATGGTGATGGGGATGCTCCATGAGCACGGAAGTCAGCAGAAGCGGCAACGGGCACTGACTGGAGCAGCCAGGAAGCCAGGAATCCAAAGGACAGGTAAGGGTAAGTGGGAAAGAAAAAAATCTAACAATAAAAAAAAAAAAAAAAATTCAAGTTATAATAATCGAATTTCGATTTTAACTTAGCACTGCTATATTCCATATTAAGCTAGAATTAATGAATATGGAATATAGCAGTGCTAAGTTAAAATCGAAATTCGATTATTATTGAACTTGAATTAATCGCATTGCTATTTCAATAGGAGAGTAGCCTTTAAGTTAAAATCGCAATACGCGATTATTTAAATCGCATATTAATCGCGATAACAAGAATAATGACGAATATTCGATTTCGACGAATATAAAACGAATATTCTATCGAATATTCGCGAATTTCGTCGAAATCGAATATGGCACCTATCGCTCATCACTAGTAATGATCCCTCTCTCTAGGGGAAACATTATAGTTTGTCTTAATGCTATGGATATCCACCCTTGGGATCATCAGCTCAAATGTCTTTCCTGTTTTGATAGATTGCAATGATTTACCTGTATACTGCAGGTAAAAATTATAACATGAATCCAGGCTGTTTAGCTATTAAACAATTAAAGGGGTTTTCTGAGATTTTAATTCTGATGACCTATCCTCTGCATAGGTCATCATTATCTGATCGGTGGGGTGGGGTTCCAACACCCAAGACCTCAGTCGATCAGCTGTTTGAGAAGGAACTACCGTTCCTGTAAGCACCACAGCCTTCTCTCTGACTTTCCTAGGCCGAGTGATGACACATTCACATGGACTAGCTAAACCCGAGTTCTGTATCAAGGTTTTATACAATAAAACCTAATTCCCGAAGTTATTACACAAAGTCTCGCGTGACTTCGTGAAGTTATAACTTTGGCTCACCAGAGCCAATACATTCTAATACTGTATGGAGCTCCCACTCTGTACAGTATTAAAACAAAGTTTTTTGCAAACCGACTTCAGATGAAGCATCCAAATTCAATTTGCTCATCCCTAGTGAATGAGGTTGAGTGCAATACCAAGCACAGCCGCTATACAATGTATGGCACTGTGCTTAGTAAGCTGCGAGAAGGCATTGGCTCTCACAGGAGCGCCGCTGCCTTCGAAAAAAAGCTCATAGGCAGGGGTCCCGGCTGTTAGATCCCCACGTTCAGTTACTGATTACTCCAGAGGATAGGTCATCAGTATAAAAATCCTGGAAAACCCTTTTAACTCAAAAGGTTTTTCAGGCAGTAAAATATTTATGACCTATGCTTAAGATCGGTCATCAATGTTTGTTCGGTGAGGGTACAACTCTCGGGACCCTACTGATCAGCTTTTTGAAGAGGCCACGACGCATTGTTGAGTGCCTGAGCTGCTTCTTAGCTCAGTGACATCACATTCATTGATTATATTGCCTATGTACATCTTAGTCCTTTTCTAGTGCATGGGCCTGGGCTGCATTACCAAGCACATCCACTATGCAATGTATGGTGCTGTGCTTGGTATACTGTGAGGAGGCCACATGCAGTAGCTCGCCTGAGTGCTGCCGACCCTTTAAACTGCTGATTGGCCTGTATGCCAGGAGTCGGACCCCCATGGATCTGAAATTGATGAACTGCCATGAAAACCCCCTTAACGTGATAACATTTAGCCAAACAATCAACCCTCTGGACTGTGCTTGATTTTTATACTTCTCAGTGCCGGATACTCTACAAGCGAGTGTAACATGGCGTGCATGGCATTACCCTGCTGATCTTTACATAATTCTCTAAAGTTCTATCTATGAGGGCTCCTGATGAGATTTTAGAAAAGCATTGAGCCTCAGCATAGGAACTAGATTGATAGCAGAGCAAGAATTAGCTCTTGAAGCTAGTTGGTTACATACAGGGTTAGGCCACTGCATTCTATCCTCAGCTACATGAAGGTAGCGTGTATGAGGATGGAATCTTTGGTAGCATAATAATTAAGCAAATTACTATAGCTTGTCCAGCGGTCTATTTCCAAATTAGCTTCTTTCTGGCATTCAGTATCATTTTCCTGCCTAGTTAGAGAGGCCTGCAATGTAGTTATATCTCAGGCACATTAGGGACTAACTATACCACTTTAAGATTATGTTAAAAGGTTCCCTATACTCCAGCAATTAACGTTAAATGGTGAGAGGCATATAGTGCATACTATAAGTGGTCTTGAGTCCCTTATTTCCAGGAGTTTTTGTTGTTGGGCCTTCCTACTTCAGCCCGTTTTTATTTTTTTATTTTTTTTTAATAAAGATTTTTTGTTCTGGTTTTAGCGTTCGACCACATCCACTGTAAACCTAATTAATTAGTGTGAGGCAAATGTATTTATTGTTTTGCACTGTGAAATATCTACCCTGAAAACCCCCTTAACTTAATAAAATTTAGGCAAACAGTCAATTCTCTGGACTGTGTTTGGTTTTCTTAACTTCTAAATGTAAGCAAGAATATTTACTTTCACTGACAAAAATGACGTTCTTTAAAATAGTGAGGAAATGAAACAGAGTATATAGGAAGTTGCAGATAATGATTAGAATGTAAAGAAAAGTAGTCTATTATTGTATAAGTGTATTATGCTTGCTGTAACTGAGTACCCAAAAAGGCAGTACTGTCGGTACTGGACCATGTTCTTTAGCTCCTGCTTGTACAGATGTAGCAGAGTTAACACTCAAACTCTTCACTCAAATTTCTTAACTCATTGTGTTATCTTGAAACAAAAGCCATTGAAAAGCAATGAAAGTCGTTTGCTTTGAGATTTTTGTTTAGATAACACGTCTTATAAAGAATGTGTGCCAACCCTACAACATCTGTATGTTGTATTAAACAACTGGCTATCTCCCCTCTCCACCTTACATAGGTTCAGGACATCACACATCAAATGTGTCTTATCTTCACTACTCTGTGACTTTTCCCTTAAAGAAATCTGTCACTTAAAATTGTATTTGCCAGTACAGTAAAAGTGGTTCAACAATGATAGCGTCCTGCTTTGTGTACTATAGTGCACAATCCAGGCCATGTTCTCTGTAACTGTCCCCAAAAATATGGCCCTTCAGTCTCTTCAGGTCAGTGTAAGGCATGGGAGCCCATGAGATGCTGAGATGAGACGAATGTGCGGACCCACACAATTTAATAGCATACTTGCACTCACCTATGCAGAAGTGTTGTCCCAGAGTCTTATAGTCTACAAGTCTAAAATAACCTGTAGCCTATAAGACAGAATGTCAAATCAGGGATCTGATAGCTCTTAGGAGAGCCAAGCACAAACAAAGAGGCAAAACACTATGACATGCTAGAAGTTTTGTGAAAGTGATAGGTACAATTTAAGAGTGGACATTAGTGTTGATCGAGCACCAAAGTGCTTGGGTGCTCGATTAGAACACCTCGGGATGCACAATGGAAGTCAATGAGAGAACCCGAGCATTAGACCAGGCACCCCCTTCTCTGAAGAGGGGAGGGTGTCTGGTTCACATGAAAAGGTCAGAAATTTATGGAAACACCACTGAAATGGTTCGGGAACAGCATGGGGAAAATGTCTCGATGCATCTTGGACTCCCAGCTCGCTGCTGGGAACGATGTTGTCCGAGTATTAGGCCAATTTTAATAATACGCACAAAACCAAAGATAAAATCGATTTTAGATGAAAAATTGCTAGGGAACATTATTTCCTGTATATTTACTTGTATATAAAGTAAAAGTGCTGCCAAAAATTGCAAGGAAGACGGTTTACGATACAACCTGTATATCACATAAAGGAGGGCCTCATTCACATTGTGGTACAATTGTTCAAGTAGTGGGACTCCTACACTCATAAAGCCTATGCACTAAGTGAAAGTGCTGCCAAAAATGACAAGGAACCCGCACTCCAATACACCCTTTATTAGACATAAAGAAGGGCATCATACACACACTTGAAAAATTATGATTGATGGCCTGCTGGTGACCCTCAAAAACATTAAGAGCAAGGGCCTGCTGGTGACCCCCTAAAACCTTAGGGGCGAGGGCCTGATGCTGAGCTGACCATCGAAAAAATTATGGTTGAGGGCCTGCTGCTGAGCTGACCATCGAAAATATTATGGTTGAGGGCCTGCTGCTGATCTGACCATCTAAAACATTATGTGCGAGGGCCTGCTGCTGAGCTGACCCTCTAAAATATTAGCAGCGAAGGCAGCCTAATAAACATGTTGATATGATTGAGGAGGAGGACAAGAAAAGGGAGATTTTACCATATATCCTTTTTTGTGTGGAAGGGGTGCATGGGAATACAGTGTATTCAATACACCATAAAAGCCACATTTAAAGTGCCTTTATGTTCAGCAGATTTCCTCTGGTGGAGTAGAGAAGTCAGGGGCAATCCAGGCTTGTTCATTTTGATAAGAGTCAACCTGTCAGCATTTTCAGTTGACAGTCGGATGCGCTTATCAGTTATTATGCCCTCAGCAGCACTACAGTAAATACTGCTTTGACAAAACGCTGGCGGCATGGTAGGCCAGCACCTCCAAGGCGTAGAGCGCCAGTTCATTGGGGACACTGACACGGTCTGCTACGTACTTCACCTTCCAAAACTTTTCTCTCCTTGTGACAATAGGCCGCACATCAGGGTGAGGTTGCTGGCAGGTTGTCATGAAACTGTGCCTCTGTTAGAAATGTTGTGTGTTCCCCTCATCTCCCCTCCTTGGTTGCCCAAGGAACTACGTACTCTGCTGCCAGTATTGTACCAGAAGGACCTTCTGGTATTGCACCATTTTGCTAGTCCTCTCCACCACAGGAATGAGAGATGAGAATTTCTCTTTGTAGCGGGGGTCGAGAAGGGTGAACAACCAGTAATCGGTGTTGGCCAAAATGCGTATAACGCGGAGGGTCACAGGAAAGGCAGCCTAACATAAAGTCAGCCATGTATGCCAGAGTCCCAACAGACAAGACTTTGCTGTCCTCATCAGGAGGATGACTCTCAATCTCCTCATCCTCTTCTTCCTCTTAGGCCCATCCATGCTGAACAGATAGAATAAACCTGTTATGGGTACTACCCTCTGTAGCGGAGGCAACCGTCTCCTGCTCCTCATACAATTTGCGCTGAGAAGACGAACTGAGGGTGGTCTGGCTATCACTCTGTGTACTGTCTTCCCCCATTTCCAACTCTTCCACATGCAAAGCATCCGCCTTAATTGTGAGCAGCGATCGTTTCAGTAGACACAGAAGTGGCATGGTTACACTGATAATAGCGGTATCGCCACTCACCATCTGTGACTGGAAAGGCGACAACCATGTTGCAGCTGGTATTCTACTGCTGCCCTCTGCTGCTCACAAAAACTGGCCAACATGTGGAATGTGGAGTTCCAGCGCGTGCTCACGTCGCACAACAGTCAGTGAGCTGGCAATTGCAAGTGCTGCTGCAGCGTTTCCAGACCGGCGGCAGCTGTAGATGACTTTCGGAAATGGGCACACACGCGGCACACCTTCACCAGTAGCTCAAGCAAATTGGGATAGGTTTTGAGAAACCGCTGAACCACCAAGTTGAACACGTGGGTGTCACGGCGGACGTGCACTTAGACTAACAGTTAAACCACCAACCAGGCTCTAGGCGAGAGGCAGGGGAAGGGTCACCTCCTAACTTATCCCTGACCTCTCTCCCTGCACTGCTCAGCCCACATGCATACCTTTGTGGTAGGTATGAAGTGTCCCCGTGCCTGGACTGAAACACCCTAAATTCCCTGAGATGGTGAAGAGGGGAAATAAGAGCAGCCTGCTCGCACAGAACCTGGATGGGGAAGATGACACCAAACAATCAAACAAGAAACCACACTTATCTCACTGCGCTGGAACAGACAACCTTCCTTTCCAGCTTCCAAGACCAAAGTGAATAATATAATCCGCTCTGGGGCGGAGTGCTATTTAAACACATAACCCCACCCAGTGCTCCAAAACAAACACTAAACTCGTGCTGCTATCCTGGCTGACCTCCGCACATCGTCAGAGCGGGGCATGACAGTGGGCTAGGCATGGTATGTGTGTGAGCTTGCAGAGCTCCAAAGCCGCCACCAAGTTACGGCCATTATAAGACACAACCATGCCTGGTTGTAAGTTGATTGGCGAGAGCCATAGCTCAGTCTGGTCCCTTATGCCCTGCCACAGCTCTGTGGCGGTGTGCTATTTGTCAGCTAAACATATTAGTTTCAGCACGGCCTGTTGCCGCTTCCCCAATGCAGTGCTACATTGCTTCCAGATACTGACTGATGGCTGACTGGTGCTGCAAAATGAGAATTCAGAGGTGGAAGTGGAGGAGAAGGTAGAGGAGAAGAAGGGGGGGGGGGGGGGTTGCAGCCACTAATATAGGTGGTGGCAGAAATCCTGATGGAAGTAGGGCCCGCAATCCTTGGCATGAGGAGCACCTGTGCCATCCCAGAGTACGACTCGCTCCCAGCCTCCACAACGTGCACCCAGTGTGTCTTCAGGGAAATGTAGCGTCCCTGTCCACAAGCACTTGTCCATGTGTCAGTCGTTAAGTGGACCTTCTCAATAACTGCGTTGGTCAGGGCACGGGTGATGTTACGGGACACATGCTGGTGTAAGGCGGGGACGGCACACAAGGAAAAATAGTGGCGGCTGGTGACTGAGTAACGAGGGACCGCCGCCATCTGGCAGCGGAAAGCCTCAGTGTCCACAAGCCTAAATGGCAACATTTCCAGGGATAGCAATTTGGAAAGGTACGCATTTAGTGCTGTGGCCTGTGGGTGGGTGGCTATGTATTTGCGCTTTTGTTCTAAGGCCTGGGGTATGGAAATCTGTATGCTGCGCTGAGAAACAGAAGTGGATGTGCTAGCTGATGGTGCTTGCGAAGGTCCAGGTGCAAGGCGGGAGGCATCCGGGTCTGCGTCTTGGACAGGGGATTGACCAGCACGTAACACAGGGGAAGAGGAGGCATTGGTGTGACCCGCAGACACTGATTGTGGATCCAGGCGTTCGGCTCACCTATTAGGGTTCTTTGATGCCATGTGGCAGATCATGCTGGTGGTGGTGAGGTTGCTAGTGTTCACGCCACTGCTCATTTTGGTACAGCACAGGTTACAAATGACAATTCTTTTATCGTCTGCACTTTCCTCAAAAAAGCGCCAGACTGGGAAACACTTACCCCTTGGCAAGGGAGATTGCCACAAGGGGGTGCTCCGGGGAACAGTTGCGGTTCTGTTTGGTGTGGCCCGCCTTCTCCCTTTTGCCACCCCACTGCCTTTTCCAGCCTGTTGCGGTGCTGCGGATCCCTTCCCCTCTGTACTGCTTTCCTCGCTTGTCTTGCCACCTTTCCAGGTTAGGTCACTGATTTCATCGTTAAACCTCTCCTCTTCCACTTCTTCACTCTGGTCATCCTCCTGACTTGTTGACCTAACAACAACCTCACTTATTGACATATGTGTCTCATCCTCATTATCCACCTCGTGAAACACTAATTGCCGTTCCTCACCGTCATCTTCTTGTGACTGTGGATGCTCAAGAGTTTGGGCATCGGTGCACACGATCTCCTCATGTTCCTCTTCAAGCGGGCTTGGCGAGAGGCCCAAATCAAGGAATGGCGATGAAAAGAGCTCCTCGGAATATCCAAGTGTGGGATCACTTGTTTGGCAAGACTCGATGGTGGTAGGAAAGAGGATCAGGATGAGGATTCTGTTGACCAGACTCTTGGCTACTGAGACTGGAGTTTTTGGAAGACAGGGTGGTGCTTAACCGACTGGAAGCATTATCTGCTGCAATCCAACCGACCACCTTGTCACACTGGTCTGACTTCGAGAGTGGTTTCCTGCGCCACCCTGCAAACTGGGACTTGAAGCTAGGTATTGTGGATGAGTGTGTTTCTTGTGCTCTGGCAGCAGCCTCTGCGTGCACCATCATTAGCACGGCTACTTCCCCGTCCTTTACAGCTCGCCTTCTGCATATTAAATGGTATATATGCTTGCAAGTATGTCACACGTACAGTAGCGCAGGTTTTGTAAGTGTATGCGCAAATAAATTTGACTTCTGGTACTGAAAGGAGAGGGGGGTGTACCTTTAACCAGCCCATGGCCCCTTCCAACGGCCCACCCGCCAACCCTGATAAAAAATGACACCAACTCATACTTTAACTTTCTTAATTGCTGGGTGGTGATCGGCCACAGCTTCTTCATTCATTTTAACGCAGCAACACCCAAAACATCTCCATAACCATTGTCGCGGTATGCCAACCGCTGGACTCCCAGCGGGCAAGTCCGCCATCCGCTTCCAGCAAATCTCCACTGTATTCAAATGCCGCCTGCTGTGACTTCAAAGAACTCAAAAAGGAATGTGTAGTACTAGGAAATTGAAAACAGTATGAACCAGATATCCAGGGCAAACTGAACAAAGAATTCAGATGCTAATTCAAATACTGAACTGCAATAGGGGAGGGCGGGGCCAAAAAGCTTCCACTGTCAAGAGGAAGTGCCTGAGGGGGGGAAGGGGTATATATGTGCTGGAGGCGTTCCCTGCAACTCCTCGTGCTCTAAAGAAGGGCCTGTTGCCATTTAAGCCCTAAAGTACTATATCCCAGTAGATTACATGCATATGAACCCTGTGAAGGGTATAAGATAAACAGACCGAAGGTGGGGGACAGACCACCAGTCCCTACACACCCTCGCTAGGCAGTCGGGTGCTATCCAAACTGAATGTCACTGATATTTAGGATGTGCAAACATTATACAGGAGATGTAGCGCAGGTAATGTCGCTGTGACCAGCGGCAAAAAAAAAAAAAAATGACAGGGAATGTCACAGCTATTTGGGATGTGCAGACATTATACAGGAGAAGTAGCACAGGTAATGCTGCTGCCACCAGCAGCGAAAAAAATTAGATTGAATGTCACTGATATTTACAAGGATGTGCAATCATTATACAGGAGATGTAGCGTAGGTAATGTCGCTGTGACCAGCAGCTAATAAAAATTACAGGGAATGTCACAGCTATTTGGGATGTGCAAACATATAGAAGATGTAGTGCAGGTAATGTCGCTGCCACCAGCAGCAAAAAAATTATGAAAAAATAAAAGAGTCCCAATACATATGACAAAAATTGTCGCAGCGATTCCCAAATGTGAAGTGGGTACAGATCACAGTTCAGACCATGCGTTTTTGAGGGAACGAGCGAAAAAATTTGACTGAATGTCACTGATATTTAGGAAGTGCAAACATTATACATGAGATATAGCGCAGGTAATGTCGCTGCTGTCACCAGCAGCTAATAAAAAATTACAGGGAATGTCACAGCTATTTGGGATGCGCAAACGTTATACAGGAGATGTAGCACAGGTAATGTAACTGTCCGCAGCGGACACCGTCTACGGAAAAAGTACACTGGATGTCACAGATATTTTTAGTATGCGAACACGTTAAACAGGAGGAGATGTAGCGCAGATAATGTCGCTATCCGCAGTGTCTACGGAAAAAATACACTGGATGTCACAGATATTTTTAGGATGCACAAATGTTACACAGGAGATGTAGCACATGTAATGTAACTGTCCGCAGCAGACACCGTCTATGCAAAAAGTACACTGGATGTCACAGATATTTTTAGGCTGCGCACACGTTACACAGGAGATGTAGCGCAGATAATGTCGCTATCTGCAGCGGCCAAACAATTGCAAGCAATTTAGCGCAGGTTGTGCTAATAATATATATTGCTGCCAGATACAACAATATTCCTTAAAAGGACTTTTGGGTCTCTAATCGTACTCAATTTAGCAGAAGTTGTGCTAAAAATATATATTGCTGCCAGACACAACAATAGTACTTAAAAGGACTTTTGAGTCTTTAAAGGGAATCTGTCACCTGCTTTTACCATTTTAAGCTGTCACCATTGCCATGTTCACTAAAGTACCTTATTTCCTGCAGTCTTCTTCTTACTTTATTTCGTTTTGTCATTTTGATAAAAAAGCCCTTTTTATGATATGCTAATGAGGCTCCAAGGGGCCCAGAGGGGCGTTTTTTTCCCTCTCTGGTGCCCAGTGACGCCCCCCTGCAGTGCCCAGCCCACCTTAATTTGAATCTCAAGAACGCCTCCTGATCCTGAAATAACCTCCCACAGCCCCGGCAAACGGTCCCGCCCCCTCCCCACGTCATCGTCTACCTTCTAGAAATGCTCCGTCCTCCTTCCTGTCGGCGGCCAGAAAACCCAGCCGCCGACAGGAAGAAGGATGGAGCATTTCTAGAAGGTAGACAATGACGTGGGGAGGGGGCGGAACCGTTTGCCGGGGCTGTGGGAGGTTATTTCAGGATCAGGAGGCGTTCTTGGGATTCAAATTAAGGCGGACTGGGCACTGCAGGGGGGCGTCACTGGGCACCGGAAAGGGAAAAAAACGCCCCTCTGGGCACCTTGGAGCCTCATTAGCATATCATAAAAAGGCATTTTTTATCAAAATGACAAAACGAAATAAAGTAAGAAGAAGACTGCAGGAAATAAGGTACTTTAGTGAACATGGCAATGGTGACAGCTTAAAATGCTAAAAGCAGGTGACAGATTCCCTTTAACACCAACCCTGCCTAACAAAAAAATTAAATTTGATTCCCTACACTATCTGTCCCTTCTACAGCACAGCTCTCTCTGACTAAGACTGGCCTAACCACGTGTGATCATTTATAGCACCCGATGACGCGTTTCGGCCAGCCAATCACTATAATGCTAGTAACCAACATGGCTACGGAATTACAGTGAGTGGAAGCACTCACCCGCATGTTTATTGGCTGCGTAGCAGCCAACAAACATGCAGGGAGGAAATTCGAGCATAGCGCTCGATCAACACTAGTGGACACATTTGTCCATAGTGAAGTTCCAGCTTACCTGAATTTTAGTTAACCCCTTGTGCACGGAACAAAATTGGTAAGACCTTGATAATGTAATAAAAAATGCAGCTCCAGCACTTCAATGTAGTTGCGTTGCTTGTTTCTTTATTTCAGGTAACAAATCCTCACACTCCAACACCAGTCTACACATTTCAGACACTTAGTCCTTAGTCATAACTGATACACATTTGTGTATCCATGTGCATGGAGCAAAACAACACCTTTCAGATGAATAGAGCAGATTTTCAGTCGCAGATATCAGCGCATCAAATCTGCCGCACATGATTATACCCTAAGGCAGTGATAGGCAAACTGCGGCTCTCCAGCTATTGCAAAACTACAACTCCCACCATGCCCTGCTGTAGGCTGAAAGCTGTAGGCAGTCTTTGCATGCTGGGAGTTGTAGTTCTGCAACAGCTGGAGAGCCGTAGTTTGCCTATCACTGCCCTAAGGCCTCTTTCAAACGAGCGTGATGGGTTGGCTCCGGATGTGTTCAGGGTGCGTTTAATGAAACTCGCACAATTTTGCAAGCAAGTTCAGTCAGTTTTGTCTGCGAATTACTTCATTTGTTCAGTTTTTTCTGCGCGGGTGAAATGCGTTTAGATAGAAACATAGAATGTGTCGGTAGATAAGAATCATTTGGCCCAAGATGCGTTTTTCACGCGCGTGATAAAAAACTGAAGGTTTACAAACAACATCTCTTAGCAACCATCAGTGAAAAACGCATTGCATCGGCACTTGCTTGCGGATGCAATGCATTTTTCACTAAAGCCCCATTCACTTCTATGGGGCCAGGGTTGCGTGAAAAACGCTGAATATAGAACATGCTGCGTTTTTCACGCAATGCAGAACTGATGTGAGAAAAAAATGCTCATGTAAACAGACACATTGAAATGAATGGGTTAGGATTCAGTGCGGGTGCTATGCGTTCACTTTACACATTGCACCCGCTTGAAAAACTCGCTCTTGTGAAAGGGACCTAAAGAATGGAAAATGCACACCACCAAATGTAAACCACAGAATCATGGTAATAAATATTGAGTTTTTTTGGCTGTTAACCCTTGATGTGTTAAAGGGAAAAAAAATGATTAAAATGGAAAATCTGCCCAAAAATTTAGAAATGTAATCTCCATTTTCCTTTAATTTCTGTGGAATACCTAAAGGATTAACAAAGTTAGTAAAATCAGTTTTGAGTAATTTGAGGGGTGTAGTTTCTACAATGGGGTCATTAATATGAGGGTTCTACTATGTAAGGGTACTTTCAAACTTGCGGCAAAGGATTCCAGCAGGCAGTTCCGTCGTCGGGACTGCATGCCGGATCTGGCAATCCGGACGCAAACGGATGCATTTGTGAGACGGATCTGGATGCAGATCCGTCTGACAAATGCATTGCAATACCGGATCCAACTTTCCGATTGTCATCTGGACAATGTGTCACAATAAAACAATCTCAGAATGGCTTGGATAAGTAAAAGTGTTCCAAAGTTATTACCACATAAAGTGAAACTAAAATGGCCTGGGCAGGAGGGTGAAAACTGGCCTGTGGTAGAAGGGGTTAAAACATTTCAAGTTTTAGAAAGTATTCTGCAGGATGCAGAACTCGCACTAAACATTTTCGCATGTTCTAGGTGCATTTGGAGCACATCCAATAAAATGTAGGCTACGGTATTTTAGACAATAAAAATGCTGCTTTTTATGTATTATCATTTTCATTTTCAATTTACATTTTGCTTTAAAGATAAGGGTAAAATTCAATAATATTTTCTTTAAAATCATATCCTGATGAAGCTGCTTTTTTTTAAATTAAATATTTTTATTGTTTTTATTTTATAACAAGGATAGCGAATAGGCATGCTAATGGTGATGGACACGAAAGTGTGTCACATAGCATCACCTTAAATTCGATATTGTGACAGAGATAATAAAAGAATAATAATAATAATAATAATAATAATAATAATAATAATAACAAAACAGAAACATGTGGAGTTCTGCGCTATACATCAGATGCAATTCTTCACTACATGGGTTATGGCACCCAAGTGGTTAGATTCACAGAGAAAGTCTCCTAAAGTCCTGCCAAGGTTTCCAAAGGGCACTGAAGTTTCTGTATGAGTGGTTTTCCCATGCAGACATTTCTTCGAACCCGCAAATGGAATCAATTTTATTAAACCAGTACTCAATGGGGGGAAGGTCATGGGTCAGCCAGTATCTAGGTATCAATAAACGGGCTGCTGACAGTAATTTTTTTAATAGTTTTAGTGATATGGAACTGGGAAGATGTGAGTGTAATCCCAAGAGAGCAAATTTGGGACAGGGAGAGAAAGGTGTTTTACAAATTTAATTGCAATGTTTAAATATTTTGGACCACCATGGACTAATTAGTGGGCATGTCCACCAAATGTGGTAAAAAGTCCCCTTTCCAGATTCACATCTCCAGCATACGTCAGAGCCCGAAGAAGAAAAGCGACAAGTTATTTCTGGTGTTTTGTACCACCTAGTGAGGATTTTATATCCGTGGAACAGACAACCTTCCTTTCCAGCTTCCAAGACCAAAGTGAATAATATAATCCGCTCTGGGGCGGAGTGCTATTTAAACACATAACCCCACCCAGTGCTCCAAAACAAACACTAAACTCGTGCTGCTATCCTGGCTGACCTCCGCACATCGTCAGAGCGGGGCATGACAGTGGGCTAGGCATGGTATGTGTGTGAGCTTGCAGAGCTCCAAAGCCGCCACCAAGTTACGGCCGTTATAAGACACAACCATGCCTGGTTGTAAGTTGATTGGCGAGAGCCATAGCTCAGTCTGGTCCCTTATGCCCTGCCACAGCTCTGTGGCGGTGTGCTATTTGTCAGCTAAACATATTAGTTTCAGCACGGCCTGTTGCCGCTTCCCCAATGCAGTGCTACATTGCTTCCAGCTACTGACTGATGGCTGACTGGTGCTGCAAAATGAGAATTCAGAGGTGGAAGTGGAGGAGAAGGTAGAGGAGAAGAAGGGGGGGGGGTTGCAGCCACTAATATAGGTGGTGGCAGAAATCCTGATGGAAGTAGGGCCCGCAATCCTTGGCATGAGGAGCACCTGTGCCATCCCAGAGTACGACTCGCTCCCAGCCTCCACAACGTGCACCCAGTGTGTCTTCAGGGAAATGTAGCGTCCCTGTCCACAAGCACTTGTCCATGTGTCAGTCGTTAAGTGGACCTTCTCAATAACTGCGTTGGTCAGGGCACGGGTGATGTTACGGGACACATGCTGGTGTAAGGCGGGGACGGCACACAAGGAAAAATAGTGGCGGCTGGTGACTGAGTAACGAGGGACCGCCGCCATCTGGCAGCGGAAAGCCTCAGTGTCCACAAGCCTAAATGGCAACATTTCCAGGGATAGCAATTTGGAAAGGTGTGCATTTAGTGCTGTGGCCTGTGGGTGGGTGGCTATGTATTTGAGCTTTTGTTCTAAGGCCTGGGGTATGGAAATCTGTATGCTGCGCTGAGAAACAGAAGTGGATGTGCTAGCTGATGGTGCTTGCGAAGGTCCAGGTGCAAGGCGGGAGGCATCCGGGTCTGCGTCTTGGACAGGGGATTGACCAGCACGTAACACAGGGGAAGAGGAGGCATTGGTGTGACCTGCAGACACTGATTGTGGATCCAGGCGTTCGGCTCACCTATTAGGGTTCTTTGATGCCATGTGGCGGATCATGCTGGTGGTGGTGAGGTTGCTAGTGTTCACGCCACTGCTCATTTTGGTACAGCACAGGTTACAAATGACAATTCTTTTATCGTCTGCACTTTCCTCAAAAAAGCGCCAGACTGTGAAACACTTACCCCTTGGCAAGGGAGATTGCCACAAGGGGGTGCTCAGGGGAACAGTTGCGGTCCTGTTTGGTGTGGCCCGCCTTCTCCCTTTTGCCACCCCACTGCCTTTTCCAGCCTGTTGCGGTGCTGCGGATCCCTTCCCCTCTGTACTGCTTTCCTCGCTTGTCTTGCCACCTTTCCAGGTTAGGTCACTGATTTCATCGTTAAACCTCTCCTCTTCCACTTCTTCACTCTGGTCATCCTCCTGACTTGTTGACCTAACAACAACCTCACTTATTGACAAATGTGTCTCATCCTCATTATCCACCTCGTGAAACACTAATTGCCGTTCCTCACCGTCATCTTCTTGTGACTGTGGATGCTCAAGAGTTTGGGCATCGGTGCACACGATCTCCTCATGTTCCTCTTCAAGCGGGCTTGGCGAGAGGCCCAAATCAAGGAATGGCGATGAAAAGAGCTCCTCGGAATATCCAAGTGTGGGATCACTTGTTTGGCAAGACTCAATGGTGGTAGGAAAGAGGATCAGGATGAGGATTCTGTTGAACAGACTCTTGGCTACTGAGACTGGAGTTTTTGGAAGACAGGGTGGTGCTTAACCGACTGGAAGCATTATCTGCTGCAATCCAACCGACCACCTTGTCACACTGGTCTGACTTCGAGAGTGGTGTCCTGCGCCACCCTGCAAACTGGGACTTGAAGCTAGGTATTGTGGATGAGTGTGTTTCTTGTGCTCTGGCAGCAGCCTCTGTGTGCACCATCATTAGCACGGCTACTTCCCCGTCCTTTACAGCTCGCCTTCTGCATATTAAATGGTATATATGCTTGCAAGTATGTCACACATACAGTAGCGCAGGTTTTGTAAGTGTATGCGCAAATAAATTAGACTTCTGGTACTGAAAGGAGAGGGGGGTGTACCTTTAACCAGCCCATGGCCCCTTCCAACGGCCCACTCGCCAACCCTGATAAAAAATGACACCAACTCATACTTTAACTTTCTCAATTGCTGGGTGGTGATCGGCCACAGCTTCTTCATTCATTTTAACGCAGCAACACCCAAAACATCTCCATAACCATCGTCGCGGTATGCCAACCGCTGGACTCCCAGCGGGCAAGTCCGCCATCCGCTTCCAGCAAATCTCCACTGTATTCAAATGCCACCTGCTGTGACTTCAAAGAACTCAAAAAGGAACGTGTAGTACTAGGAAATTGAAAACAGTATGAACCAGATATCCAGGGCAAACTGAACAAAGAATTCAGATGCTAATTCAAATACTGAACTGCAATAGGGGAGGGCGGGGCCAAAAAGCTTCCACTGTCAAGAGGAAGTGCCTGAGGGGGGGAAGGGGTATATATGTGCTGGAGGCGTTCCCTGCAACTCTTCGTGCTCTAAAGAGGGGCCTGTTGCCATTTAAGCCCTAAAGTACTATATCCCAGTAGATTACATGCATATGAACCCTGTGAAGGGTATAAGATAAACAGACCGAAGGTGGGGACAGACCACCAGTCCCTACACACCCTCGCTAGGCAGTCGGGTGCAATCCAAACTGAATGTCACTGATATTTAGGATGTGCAAACATTATACAGGAGATGTAGCACAGGTAATGTCGCTGTGACCAGCGGCAAAAAAATAAAAAATGACAGGGAATGTCACAGCTATTTGGGATGTGCAGACATTATACAGGAGAAGTAGCACAGGTAATGTTGCTGCCACCAGCAGCGAAAAAAATTAGATTGAATGTCACTGATATTTACAAGGATGTGCAATCATTATACAGGAGATGTAGCGCAGCTAATGTCGCTGTGACCAGCAGCTAATAAAAATTACAGGGAATGTTACAGCTATTTGGGATGTGCAAACATATAGAAGATGTAGCGCAGGTAATGTCGCTGCCACCAGCAGCAAAAAAATTATGAAAAAATAAAAGAGTCCCAATACATATGACAAAAATTGTCGCAGCGATTCCCAAATGTAAAGTGGGTACAGATCACAGTTCAGACCATGCGTTTTTGAGGGAACGAGCGAAAAAATTTGACTGAATGTCACTGATATTTAGGAAGTGCAAACATTATACATGAGATATAGCGCAGGTAATGTCGCTGCTGTCACCAGCAGCTAATAAAAAATTACAGGGAATGTCACAGCTATTTGGGATGGGCAAACGTTATACAGGAGATGTAGCACAGGTAATGTAACTGTCCGCAGCGGACACCGTCTACGGAAAAAGTACACTGGATGTCACAGATATTTTTAGTATGCGAACACGTTAAACAGAAGGACATGTAGCGCAGATAATGTCGCTATCCGCAGTGTCTACGGAAAAAATACACTGGATGTCACAGATATTTTTAGGATGCACAAATGTTACACAGGAGATGTAGCACAGGTAATGTAACTGTCCGCAGCAGACACCGTCTATGCAAAAAGTACACTGGATGTCACAGATATTTTTAGGCTGCGCACACGTTACACAGGAGATGTAGCGCAGATAATGTCGCTATCTGCAGCGGCCAAACAATTGCAAGCAATTTAGCGCAGGTTGTGCTAATAATATATATTGCTGCCAGATACAACAATATTCCTTAAAAGGACTTTTGGGTCTCTAATCGTACTCAATTTAGCAGAAGTTGTGCTAAAAATATATATTGCTGCCAGACACAACAATAGTACTTAAAAGGACTTTTGAGTCTTTAAAGGGAATCTGTCACCTGCTTTTACCATTTTAAGCTGTCACCATTGCCATGTTCACTAAAGTACCTTATTTCCTGCAGTCTTCTTCTTACTTTATTTCGTTTTGTCATTTTGATAAAAAATACCTTTTTATGATATGCTAATGAGGCTCCAAGGTGCCCAGAGGGGCGTTTTTTTCCCTTTCCGGTGCCCAGTGACACCCCCCTGCAGTGCCCAGTCCGCCTTAATTTGAATCCCAAGAACGCCTCCTGATCCTGAAATAACCTCCCACAGCCCCGGCAAACGGTTCCGCCCCCTCCCCACGTCATCGTCTACCTTCTAGAAATGCTCCGTCCTCCTTCCTGTCGGCGGCCAGAAAACCCAGCCGCCGACAGGAAGAAGGATGGAGCATTTCTAGAAGGTAGACAATGACGTGGGGAGGGGGCGGAACCGTTTGCCGGGGCTGTGGGAGATTATTTCAGGATCAGGAGGCGTTCTTGGGATTCAAATTAAGGCGGACTGGGCACTGCAGGGGGGTGTCACTGGGCACCGGAAAGGGAAAAAAACGCCCCTCTGGGCACCTTGGAGCCTCATTAGCATATCATAAAAAGGTATTTTTTATCAAAATGACAAAACGAAATAAAGTAAGAAGAAGACTGCAGGAAATAAGGTACTTTAGTGAACATGGCAATGGTGACAGCTTAAAATGCTAAAAGCAAGTGACAGATTCCCTTTAACACCAACCCTGCCTAACAAAAAAATTAAATTTGATTCCCTACACTATCTGTCCCTTCTACAGCACAGTTCTCCCTGACTAAGACTGGCCTAACCACGTGTGATCATTTATAGCACCCGATGACGCGTTTCGGCCAGCCAATCACTATAATGCTAGTAACCAACATGGCTACGGAATTACAGTGAGTGGAAGCACTTACCCGCATGTTTATTGGCTGCGTAGCAGCCAACAAACATGCAGGGAGGAAATTCGAGCATAGCGCTCGATCAACACTAGTGGACACATTTGTCCATAGTGAAGTTCCAGCTTACCTGAATTTTAGTTAACCCCTTGTGCACGGAACAAAATTGGTAAGACCTTGATAATGTAATAAAAAATGCAGCTCCAGCACTTCAATGTAGTTGCGTTGCTTGTTTCTTTATTTCAGGTAACAAATCCTCACACTCCAACACCAGTCTACACATTTCAGACACTTAGTCCTTAGTCATAACTGATACACATTTGTGTATCCATGTGCATGGAGAAAAACAACCCCTTTCAGATGAATAGGGCAGATTTTCAGTCGCAGATATCAGCGCATCAAATCTGCCGCACATGATTATACCCTAAGGCAGTGATAGGCAAACTGCGGCTCTCCAGCTATTGCAAAACTACAACTCCCACCATGCCCTGCTGTAGGCTGAAAGCTGTAGGCAGTCTTTGCATGCTGGGAGTTGTAGTTCTGCAACAGCTGGAGAGCCGTAGTTTGCCTATCACTGCCCTAAGGCCTCTTTCAAACGAGCGTGATGGGTTGGCTCCGGATGTGTTCAGGGTGCGTTTAATGAAACTCGCACAATTTTGCAAGCAAGTTCAGTCAGTTTTGTCTGCGAATTACTTCATTTGTTCAGTTTTTTCTGCGCGGGTGAAATGCGTTTAGATAGAAACATAGAAACATAGAATGTGTCGGTAGATAAGAATCATTTGGCCCAAGATGCGTTTTTCACGCGCGTGATAAAAAACTGAAGGTTTACAAACAACATCTCTTAGCAACCATCAGTGAAAAACGCATTGCATCGGCACTTGCTTGCGGATGCAATGCATTTTTCACTAAAGCCCCATTCACTTCTATGGGGCCAGGGTTGCGTGAAAAACGCTGAATATAGAACATGCTGCGTTTTTCACGCAATGCAGAACTGATGTGAGAAAAAAATGCTCATGTAAACAGACACATTGAAATGAATGGGTTAGGATTCAGTGCGGGTGCTATGCGTTCACTTTACACATTGCACCCGCTTGAAAAACTCGCTCTTGTGAAAGGGACCTAAAGAATGGAAAATGCACACCACCAAATGTAAACCACAGAATCATGGTAATAAATATTGAGTTTTTTTGGCTGTTAACCCTTGATGTGTTAAAGGAAAAAAAATGATTAAAATGGAAAATCTGCCCAAAAATTTAGAAATGTAATCTCCATTTTCCTTTAATTTCTGTGGAATACCTAAAGGATTAACAAAGTTAGTAAAATCAGTTTTGAGTAATTTGAGGGGTGTAGTTTCTACAATGGGGTCATTAATATGAGGGTTCTACTATGTAAGGGTACTTTCAAACTTGCGGCAAAGGATTCCAGCAGGCAGTTCAGACGCAATCCGGACGCAAACGGATGCATTTGTGAGACGGATCTGGATGCAGATCCGTCTGACAAATGCATTGCAATACCGGATCCGTCTTTCCGATTGTCATCTGGACAATGTGTCACAATAAAACAATCTCAGAATGGCTTGGATAAGTAAAAGTGTTCCAAAGTTATTACCACATAAAGTGAAACTAAAATGGCCTGGGCAGGAGGGTGAAAACTGGCCTGTGGTAGAAGGGGTTAAAACATTTCAAGTTTTAGAAAGTATTTTGCAGGATGCAGAACTCGCACTAAACATTTTCAAATGTTCTAGGTGCATTTGGAGCACATCCAATAAAATGTAGGCTACGGTATTTTAGACAATAAAAATGCTGCTTTTTTATGTATTATCATTTTCATTTTCAATTTACATTTTGCTTTAAAGATAAGGGTAAAATTCAATAATATTTTCTTTAAAATCATATCCTGATGAAGCTGCTTTTTTTTAAATTAAATATTTTTATTGTTTTTATTTTATAACAAGGATAGCGAATAGGCATGCTAATGGTGATGGACACGAAAGTGTGTCACATAGCATCACCTTAAATTCGATATTGTGACAGAGATAATAAAAGAATAATAATAATAATAATAATAATAATAATAATAATAATAATAATAATAATAACAAAACAGAAACATGTGGAGTTCTGCGCTATACATCAGATGCAATTCTTCACTACATGGGTTATGGCACCCAAGTGGTTAGATTCACAGAGAAAGTCTCCTAAAGTCCTGCCAAGGTTTCCAAAGGGCACTGAAGTTTCTGTATGAGTGGTTTTCCCATGCAGACATTTCTTCGAACCCGCAAATGGAATCAATTTTATTAAACCAGTACTCAATGGGGGGAAGGTCATGGGTCAGCCAGTATCTAGGTATCAATAAACGGGCTGCTGACAGTAATTTTTTTAATAGTTTTAGTGATATGGAACTGGGAAGATGTGAGTGTAATCCCAAGAGAGCAAATTTGGGACAGGGAGAGAAAGGTGTTTTACAAATTTAATTGCAATGTTTAAATATTTTGGACCACCATGGACTAATTAGTGGGCATGTCCACCAAATGTGGTAAAAAGTCCCCTTTCCAGATTCACATCTCCAGCATACGTCAGAGCCCGAAGAAGAAAAGCGACAAGTTATTTCTGGTGTTTTGTACCACCTAGTGAGGATTTTATATCCGTTTTCCTGGATTCTGACGCATCTGGAAGAAGAGTGGGGTTCAATAAAGAGACGATGTTGATCTCCTACGGTAAGTGGCGTACCCAGGTCCTTCTCCCAAGAGCCAATAAAGGATGGTTTAGGAATGTTAACAGGAGATGTGAGTTTCCTGTAAATAAGGGAGATAAGTTTTCGGGGGGGGGGGGGGGGGTTGCACAGATAAGGCTTTCAAACCAAGTTAGAGGCCTAAGCATATCATTATATTGGATATTTTCAGAGATAAAGGATTGAAGGAATACTATGAAAAATATGGAAGGAGAAGCTGTGGAGAAAAGGCTTTGGATACTATATCGGTCCTTCAGTTTGCCGTCTTCATCAAGAAGGGAAATCACTGGTATTGTGGAGTTTCTGATTGATAGTGGGAGGCTTTGCGACAATTCTAGCGGGGCCAGACACAGAAGGTCTCTTATCTGGGTAAGGGGGAGGGTAATGGAACTGCTAGAGCCGATTTTTGGAACTTATCCCATGCATCTAGGGTGGCTCTAATATTTAGATTTTGTTGAATGTGGTTTGGGAGGGATTTTTTAGGGCGAATTAAGAGGACTCTAAACGAAGAAAGGAATAGAGAGGATTCCATACCCACCCAAGATTTTGATGGGGTTTCCCTAAACCAGTCTACCACTCTAGACATTTAGGTGGCCATATTATACAGTCGTGGCCAAAAGTTTTGAGAATGACACAAATATTAGTTTTCACAAAGTTTGCTGCTAAACTGCTTTTAGATCTTTGTTTCAGTTGTTTCTGTGATGTAGTGAAATATAATTACACGCACTTCATACGTTTCAAACGCTTTTATCGACAATTACATGACATTTATGCAAAGAGTCAGTATTTGCAGTGTTGGCCCTTCTTTTTCAGGACCTCTACAATTCGACTGGGCATGCTCTCAATCAACTTCTGGGCCAATTCCTGACTGATAGCAACCCATTCTTTCATAATCACTTCTTGGAGTTTGTCAGAATTAGTGGGTTTTTGTTTGTCCACCCGCCTCTTGAGGATTGACCACAAGTTCTCAATGGGATTAAGATCTGGGGAGTTTCCAGGCCATGGACCCAAAATGTCAACGTTTTGGTCCCCGAGCAACTTAGTTATCACTTTTGCCTTATGGCACAGTGCTCCATCGTGCTGGAAAATGCATTGTTCTTCACCAAACTGTTGTTGGATTGTTGGAAGAAGTTGCTGTTGGAGGGTGTTTTGGTACCATTCTTTATTCATGGCTGTGTTTTTGGGCAAAATTGCGAGTGAGCCCACTCCCTTGGATGAGAAGCAACCCCACACATGAATGGTCTCAGGATGCTTTACTGCTGGCATGACACAGGACTGATGGTAGCGCTCACCTTTTCTTCTCCGGACAAGCCTTTTTCCAGATGCCCCAAACAATCGGAAAGAGGCTTCATCGGAGAATATGACTTTGCCCCAGTCCTCAGCAGTCTATTCACCATACTTTCTGCAGAAGATCAATCTGTCCCTGATGTTTTTTTTGGAGAGAAGTGGCTTCTTTGCTGCCCTTCTTGACACCAGGCCATCTTCCAAAAGTCTTCACCTCACTGTGCGTACAGATGCGCTCACACCTGCCTGCTGCCATTCCTGAGCAAGCTCTGCACTGGAGGCACTCTGATCCCGCAGCTGAATCCTCTTTAGGAGACGATCCTGGTGCTTGCTGGACTTTCTTGGACGCCCTGAAGCCTTCTTAACAAGAATTGAACTTCTTTCTTTGAAGTTCTTGATGATCCTATAAATTGTTGATTGAGGTGCAATCTTAGTAGCCACAATATCCTTGCCTGTGAAGCCATTTTTATGCAACGCAATGATGGCTGCACACGTTTCTTTGCAGGTCACCATGGTTAACAATGGAAGAACAATGATTTCAAGCATCACCCTCCTTTTAACATGTCAAGTCTGCCATTTTAACCCAATCAGCCTGACATAATAATCTCCAGCCTTGTGCTCGTCAACATTCTCACCTGAGTTAACAAGACGATTACTGAAATGATCTCAGCAGGTCCTTTAATGACAGCAATGAAATGCAGTGGAAAGTTTTTTTGGGGATTAAGTGAATTTTCATGGCAAAGAAGGACTATGCAATTCATATGATCACTCTTCATAACATTCTGGAGTATTTGCAAATTGCAATTATAAAAACTTAAGCAGCAACTTTTCCAATTTCCAATATTTATGTAATTCTCAAAACTTTTGGCCATGACTGTAGTTCCCTAGGTCAGGAAGGTTAATACCGCCTGCGAGTTTAGGTCTCAGAAGGATGTGAAGGCTAATGCGAGCTTTTTTCTTATTACAAATAAAGTCTCGGACCTTCCTATTAATAGATTGGAAATATAAGTTGGGGATAGGGAGGGGCAGGACCTGTTGTAGGTAATTTAGTCTTGGCAGGACCAGAGAGGTGAAAAGGTTTTTCCGGCCAAACCAAGAAAGAGTTGGGAAGTTTATTTATCAATTTAGGATTGCATGGATTGTAGTAGAGGGGTATGATTGAGATTGAACAGTTTGGAGAGGTCCGGTCCAATTTTGACACCTAGATATGTGATAGTGGGTGAGTCCCAATTAAAGGGTGAAGTGGAGGCGAGTTTATTCCTGGTGTGTGGGGGAAAACCAATGGCTAGAACGTGGGATTTTTTCATATTAATTTTAAAATTAGACAGGGGGCTAAATTTCTCTAAATGGTCATAGATACGAGGTAGGGAAGTGGAGGGGTTGGTAGTTATGAGTAAAAGATCGTCAGCAAAAGCAGCGGCTTTATGTTTATGGCCTCCCAAATCAACACCTTTGATCAGGGGATCCTGACGGATGGATTGTAAAAGGGGTTCCATGACCAGGACAAAGATCAAGAGGGATAATGGGCACCCTTGGCCGTTTTTGATGGGGAAGGGGGAGGAAAATGTGTCGTTCACCAGCACCGATGCTGAGGCATTAAGGTACATTGAAAAGACTGCTTGTATAAAGGGGTCTGGAAGTCCAAATTTCATCAAAACAAGACGTATAAAGTCCCAGTTGACTCTGTCAAATGCTTTTTCGGCATCAGTGCTGACAAGGACTAATGGGCAGGATTTCCTTTTAGCATAGGATATGGCATTTATAATTCTCGTTGAATTATCTTTACCTTCCCTGCCAGATACAAAACCTGTTTGGTCTTTATGTACTAAAAAGGGAAGAAGCGGGGATAGGCGATTAGCGAGATTTTTAGCCATTAGTTTAAGGTCCAGGTTTAGTAGGGAAATGGGGCGATAATTTTCACAATAAGCGGGGTCTTTGTCTGGTTTGCGAAAATTAGTAATATGTGCTTTGGTCATATCCTGGGTCAAAGGTGTTCCCTTCAAGGATTGGTTATAGAGTGAGAGTAGGTGAGGAACTAGGAGTTCTTTAAAGGTACGATAATATATTGCCGTTAGCCCATCAGGCCCGGGAGCTTTGTTTTTGGGGAGTTGTTGTTTGGCTTCTTTCACTTCCTTGAGTGTAAAGGGGGATTCTAGGGGGAGTTTTTGAGAATGGTTCAGGTTTGGAAAAGACAAAGATTGGAGAAATTTTTGGATAGTATCTGAATGTGATAGTACTTCTGTATGGGGAGTATTACAAGGAATATTATACAAAGTATGGTAAAAGTTTTGAAACTGTAAAGCTATATCTTCCGTCTTGGTAACAATGTCCCCTTTTTTAGTATGCAATTTACTTATATGGTTATGGGATCTCCTTTGTTTTATCCTGTTCATCATAAATCTCGACGCTTTATCTCCATGGGCAAATAACTTGAATTAAGAGTTGAGGAAATGTTTGGCTGATACATTGTTTAGAAGGTTTTTTAGTTCGGAACGAAGTCTGGTAAGTTCAATTAGGTGTGTGTCGGAGAAGGTTTGTTTATGTTAGGTCTCTAATTTTTTAATATGCAGTAGCAAAGTGTCTATTTGGGCCGATCTCAACTTTTTAGCATGGGAGCCTAAACTTATGAGTTGCCCTCTCATGAAGGCTTTGTGGGTGTCCCACAACAAGTTGGGGGAGGTGTCTGGGAGGGCATTCAAAGTAAAAAAGTATTCTAGGATTTTCTTTAGCTTGGAGACATAATTTGGGTTGGAAAGGAGTTGCTCATTGAGTCTCCATTTAAATGTTCTGGGAGGGGGTATTGTAGGGGAAATGGAGATGAATATAGGAGCGTGATCGGACATGTGGATAGAATCAATGCATGGGTCTTTTCATATTTGGATATGTTCCTTAGGCACTAACAGGTAATCCAGTCTTTGATAAGAACCATGTATGTTCGAATAGAAGGTGTAATCCTTTACTGATGGGTTTAATATTCTCCAAATGTCGACCAATTGTAATTCCGCTATTGAGTCATTAATTGTGCGGAGTGCCCTTTTGGAAAGAGCAGATTTATTGGTAGAGGAATCTAAAGATGGATCCAAGGTGGCATTAAAATCTCCACCCAGGATCAGTATACCTTCTTGAAAAAGAGATATTTTTGGGATAAGGTCTTTGAGCCAAGCGGCTTGATCGACATTTGGGGCGTATATATTAACAAAGGTGTACATGCATTTATCAATATAACCCTTGAGTAACAAGTATCTACCCTCAACATCTTGTTGGTGGGTACAGTATTGGAAGGGTACATTACTACTAAAGCCGATGCTGGTTCCTCTAGAGGCAGAAGAATTGGAACCACAATGGTACCAAACAGGAAAGTTGGAGCGAGAAAGATCGGGATATCTATTAAACTTGAAATGGGTCTCTTGTATGAAGGATAAAATTTGACATTTTTTAGAAGGCGAATTAAAGCCTTTTACATTAAATGATGCGATTTTAAGGTTGGTCATCATTTCGATTTAAAGAGATCCCGAACTATCTGACCCCGATCAAGTGGCGATCCCTTCGGCCAATAGGGCCAAATCAGTAATCTCTGTGAAAATTCAGTTATGCAAAGGGTGGTATGGCAGGTCCACAAAATAAAACAGGTAACCAATGGGGTATTAACAATATACCACAAAAACATGACAACCGTTAACATGTGCGCGCATGCGCTTACTAATACAATATTGACCATGGGGGTAGTGGAATTCAGGATAATCGCCCTGAAGTGTTACTATCGTCGAACATATAATCGGTTTGAAAATTTTTCGAAGAATAATCGAAAAATAATCGGAAGGGGGAGTATATAGAAATGACTGAGAAAGGAAAGTTTAGTCAAAGGAGGGTTCGAGGAGTAGCAAGGAGAAAGGAGAGAAGGATGGGAGGAGCTGAGGAAGACAGTGAGTATGAATATAAGGTTCATATGAACCCATAGTCCACGGATACTAAATCTCCCATAGGCAGACGTCTCGGTGTAGATAGGGAGACATCTCTTCTTTGCTTGCCCGTTCTTGGGGTGCGTTGTTTCTCCCATTGATCTGCAGCAGGTAGGATCAGAAGGGAAGAAAGGTCTTATACTACGTCCCAGTTCTGGATGTTTAGCGGATTAATGTTCAGATGGTCGTATACTTGATCCAGATCTGCGAAAGATGAGACTGCCATCCTGCGTCACTCATAGAAGAAGGATATGCCGAAGGGGAAGGTCCATCTATTTAGGATGCTGTGGGATCTGAGCCAATCGGTTAGTGGTTTTAGAGATCTCCTTTTTTGGAGAGTGGTTTGGGCCAGATCCTGGAAAATAGAAACGGTATAACCATCCCAGGTAATTTTTCCGGACTGTCGCGCTTTGGTGAGAATGGCCTCCTTAACAGGAAAGGCAAGAAACTTGCATATTATATCCCTCAGGGGCATTTGTGGCTGGTTTAGGTCTTAATGTCCTATGTGCCCTCTCTAGGATCACATCATGCGCCGAATCAGGACCCAGGAGGGTTAAGCAAATTTGTGTCATTGTGTGCGGCCGTAGCGACCGATTCCGGTATACCGTGGAAGAGCAGATTGTTTCGTCTGCCATGGTTTTCTTGATCTTTCAGGGCACAGTAGAGGGTATTTAAGTTCTATTGAATAGAGTTGACATGTTGAGAGACTATTTGTTGATGCTTTATAATGGCAGCTTGAGAGACTTCCAGAGCTTCTACCCTCCGTCCGATATGTTTAATATCTTGTTTGATGGTGGAAAGGTCGGAGCTTATGGGGTCGAGGGCTGCAGATAAAGAGGACATTAGTGTGTCTTTAATGTAAGCCCTAGATAAAGGAAGTGTGTTCGGTTCCTCATCTCCCTCTGCTGCAGCTTTGGGCTGTTCTTTCTGTGAGTGGCTGCTTGAGCGCGGGGAGACCGGCGCCATCTTGCTCTCTCTAGCCACATAAGAGGAGGCAGCTTTTTTAATAAATTTGTCTCACCGCGGATTTTTGTGAATGGGAACCTTCACTGGGTTTGGGTCCCCCAATCTACACCATAGTGACTTCTTAAAGCTGAAATTCCAAGCTGTTAGGGCGATTTCTCACACGGAGCTGAGCACTCACACAGCCATTCACTGCAGGCGCCGGCTCCGCCCCCCATGAAGCTGCTTTTTAACCACCTCAGCCCCCAGTGCTTAAACACCCTGAAAGACCAGGCCACTTTTTACACTTCTGACCTACACTACTTTCACCGTTTATTGCTCGGTCATGCAACTTACCACCCAAATGAATTTTACCTCCTTTTCTTCTCACTAATAGAGCTTTCATTTGGTGGTATTTCATTGCTGCTGACATTTTTACTTTTTTTGTTATTAATTGAAATTTAACGATTTTTTTGCAAAAAAATGACATTTTTCACTTTCAGTTGTAAAATTTTGCAAAAAAAACGAGATCCATATATAAATTTTGCTCTAAATTTATTGTTCTACATGTCTTTGATAAAAAAAAACTGTTTGGGTAAAATAAAAATGCTTTGGGTAAAAGTTATAGCGTTTACAAACTATGGTACAAAAATGTGAATTTCCGCTTTTTGAAGCAGCTCTGACTTTCTGAGCACCTGTCATGTTTCCTGAGGTTCTACAATGGCCAGACAGTACAAACACCCCACAAATGACCCTATTTCGGAAAGTACACACCCTAAGGTATTCGCTGATGGGCATAGTGAGTTCATAGAACTTTTTATTTTTTGTCACAAGTTAGCGGAATATTATGATATATTTTTTTTTTTTTTCTTACAAAGTCTCATATTCCACTAACTTGTGACAAAAAATAAAAACTTCTATGAACTCACTATGCCCATCACGAAATACCTTGGGGTCTCTTCTTTCCAAAATGGGGTCACTTGTGGGGTAGTTATACTGCCCTGGCATTCTAGGGGCCCAAATGTGTGGTAAGGAGTTTGAAATCAAATTCTGTAAAAAATGACCTGTGAAATCCGAAAGGTGCTCTTTGGAATATGGGCCCCTTTGCCCACCTAGGCTGCAAAAAAGTGTCACACATCTGGTATCTCTGTATTCAGGAGAAGTTGAGGAATGTGTTTTGGGGTGTCATTTTACATATACCGATGCTGGGTGAGATAAATATCTTGGTCAAATGCCAACTTTGTATAAAAAAATGGGAAAAGTTGTCTTTTGCCAAGATATTTCTCTCACCCAGCATGGGTATATGTAAAAAGACACCCCAAAACACATTCCTCAACTTCTCCTGAATACAGAGATACCAGATGTGTGACACTTTTTTGCAGCCTAGGTGGGCAAAGGGGCCCATATTCCAAAGAGCACCTTTCGGATTTCACAGGTCATTTTTTACAGAATTTGATTTCAAACTCCTTACCACACATTTGGGCCCCTAGAATGCCAGGGCAGTATAACTACCCCACAAGTGACCCCATTTTGAAAAGAAGACACCCCAAGGTATTCCCTGAGGGGCATGGCAAGTTCCTAGAATTTTTTATTTTTTGTCACAAGTTAGTGGAAAATGATGATTTTATTTATTTTTTTTTTTTCATACAAAGTCTCATATTCCACTAACTTGTGACAAAAAATAAAAACTTCCATGAACTCACTATGCCCATCAGCGAATACCTTGGGGTCTCTTCTTTCCAAAATGGGGTCACTTGTGGGGTAGTTATACTGCCTTGGCATTCTAGGGGCCCAAATGTGTGGTAAGGAGTTTGAAATCAAATTCTGTAAAAAATGACCTGTGAAATCCGAAAGGTGCTCTTTGGAATATGGGCCCCTTTGCCCACCTAGGCTGCAAAAAAGTGTCACACATCTGGTATCTCTGTATTCAGGAGAAGTTGAGGAATGTGTTTTGGGGTGTCTTTTTACATATACCCATGCTGGGTGAGATAAATATCTTGGTCAAATGCCAACTTTGTATAAAAAAATGGGAAAAGTTGTCTTTTGCCAAGATATTTCTCTCACCCAGCAGGGGTATATGTAAAATGACACCCCAAAACACATTCCCCAACTTCTCCTGAGTACGGAGATACCAGATGTGTGACACTTTTTTGCAGCCTAGGTGGGCAAAGGGGCCCATATTCCAAAGAGCACCTTTCGGATTTCACTGGTCATTTTTTACAGAATTTGATTTCAAACTCCTTACCACACATTTGGGCCCCTAGAATGCCAGGGCAGTATAACTACCCCACAAGTGACCCCATTTTGGAAAGAAGAGACCCCAAGGTATTCGCTGATGGGCATAGTGAGTTCATGGAAGTTTTTATTTTTTGTCACAAGTTAGTGGAATATGAGACTTTGTATGAAAAAAAAAAAAAAAAAATCAGCATTTTCCACTAACTTGTGACAAAAAATAAAAATTTCTAGGAACTCGCCATGCCCTTCACGGAATACCTTGCGGTGTCTTCTTTCCAAAATGGGGTCACTTGTGGGGTAGTTATACTGCCCTGGCATTTTCCAGGGGCCCTAATGTGTGGTAAGTAGGTAAATGACCTGTGAAATCCTAAAGGTGCTCTTTGGAATATGGGCCCCTTTGCCCACCTAGGCTGCAAAAAAGTGTCACACATGTGGTATCGCCGTATTCAGGAGAAGTTGGGGAATGTGTTTTGGGGTGTCATTTTACATATACCCTTGCTGGGTGAGAGAAATATCTTGGCAAAAGACAACTTTTTCAATTTTTTTATACAAAGTTGGCATTTGACCAAGATATTTCTCTCACCCAGCATGGGTATATGTAAAATGACACCCCAAAACACATTCCCCAACTTCTCCTGAGTACGGCGATACCAGATGTGTGACACTTTTTTGCAGCCTAGATGCGCAAAGGTGCCCAAAGTCCTTTTAGGAGGGCATTTTTAGACATTTGGATACCAGACTTCTTCTCACGCTTTGGGGCCCCTAGAATGCCAGGGCAGTATAAATACCCCACATGTGACCCTATTTTGGAAAGAAGACACCCCAAGGTATTCAATGAGGGGCATGGCGAGTTCATAGAAATTTTTTTTTTTTTGGCACAAGTTAGCGGAAATTTATATTTTTAATTTTTTTCTCACAAAGTCTCCCGTTCCGCTAACTTGGGACAAAAATTTCAATCTTTCATGGACTCAATATGCCCCTCACGGAATACCTGGGGGTGTCTTCTTTCCGAAATGGGGTCACATGTGGGGTATTTATACTGCCCTGGCATTCTAGGGGCCCTAAAGCGTGAGAAGAAGTCTGGAATATAAATGTCTAAAAAAATTTACGCATTTGGATTCCGTGAGGGGTATGGTGAGTTCATGTGAGATTTTATTTTTTGACACAAGTTAGTGGAATATGAGACTTTGTAAGAAAAAAAAAAATAATTCCGCTAACTTGGGCCAAAAAAATGTCTGAATGGAGCCTTACAGAGGGTGATCAATGACAGGGGGGGGTGATCAATGACAGGGGGGGTGATCAATGACAGGGGGGTGATCAGGGAGTCTATATGGGGTGATCACCACAGTCATTGATCATGCCCCTGTAAGGCTTCATTCAGACGTCCGGATGCGTTTTGCGGATCCGATCCATCTATCAGTGCATCCGTAAAAATCATGCGGACATCTGAATGGAGCTTTACAGGGGGTTGATCAATGACAGGGGTGTAATCAATGACAGGGGGGTGATCAGGGAGTCTATATGGGGTGATAACCACAGTCATTGATCACGCCCCTGTAAGGCTTCATTCAGACGTCCGTATGCGTTTTGCGGATCCGATCCATCTATCAGTGCATCCGTAAAAATCATGCGGACATCTGAATGGAGCTTTACAGGGGGGTAATCAATGACAGGGGGGTGATCAGGGAGTCTATATGGGGTGATAACCACAGTCATTGATCATGCCCCTGTAAGGCTTCATTCAGACGTCCGGATGCGTTTTGCGGATCCGATCCATCTATCAGTGGATCCGTAAAAATCATGCGGACATCTGAATGGAGCTTTACAGGGGGTTGATCAATGACAGGGGTGTAATCAATGACAGGGGGGTGATCAGGGAGTCTATATGGGGTGATAACCACAGTCATTGATCATGCCCCTGTAAGGCTTCATTCAGACGTCCGGATGCGTTTTGCGGATCCGATCCATCTATCAGTGCATCCGTAAAAATCATGCGGACATCTGAATGGAGCTTTACAGGGGGGTAATCAATGACAGGGGGGTGATCAGGGAGTCTATATGGGGTGATAACCACAGTCATTGATCATGCCCCTGTAAGGCTTCATTCAGACGTCCGGATGCGTTTTGCGGATCCGATCCATCTATCAGTGGATCCGTAAAAATCATGCGGACATCTGAATGGAGCTTTACAGGGGGTTGATCAATGACAGGGGTGTAATCAATGACAGGGGGGTGATCAGGGAGTCTATATGGGGTGATAACCACAGTCATTGATCATGCCCCTGTAAGGCTCCATTCAGACGTCCGGATGCGTTTTGCGGATCCGATCCATCTATCAGTGCATCCGTAAAAATCATGCGGACATCTGAATGGAGCTTTACAGGGGGGTAATCAATGACAGGGGGGTGATCAGGGAGTCTATATGGGGTGATAACCACAGTCATTGATCATGCACCTGTAAGGCTTCATTCAGACGTCCGGATGCGTTTTGCGGATCCGATCCATCTATCAGTGGATCCGTAAAAATCATGTGGACGTCTGAATGGAGCTTTACAGGGGGGTAATCAATGACAGGGGTGTAATCAATGACAGGGGGGTGATCAGGGAGTCTATATGGGGTGATAACCACAGTCATTGATCATGCCCCTGTAAGGTTTCATTCAGACGTCCGGATGCGTTTTGCGGATCCGATCCATCTATCAGTGCATCCGTAAAAATCATGCGAACATCTGAATGGAGCTTTACAGGGGGGTAATCAATGACAGGGGGGTGATCAGGGAGTCTATATGGGGTGATAACCACAGTCATTGATCATGCCCCTGTAAGGCTTCATTCAGACGTCCGGATGCGTTTTGCAGATCCGATCCATCTATCAGTGGATCCGTAAAAATCATGCGGACGTCTGAATGGAGCTTTACAGGGGGTTGATCAATGACAGGGGGTAATCAATGACAGGGGGGTGATCAGGGAGTCTATATGGGGTGATCAGGGGTGATCAGGGGCTAATAAGGGGTCAATAAGTGACGGGGGGGGTGTAGTGTAGTGTAGTGGTGCTTGGTGCTACTTTACTGAGCTACCTGTGTCCTCTGGTGGTCGATCCAAACAAAGGGGACCACCAGAGGACCAGGTAGCAGGTATATTAGACGCTGTTATCAAAACAGCGTCTAATATACCTGTTAGGGGTTAAAAAAAACACATCTCCAGCCTGCCAGCGAACGATCGCCGCTGGCAGGCTGGAGATCCACTCTCTTACCTTCCGTTCCTGTGAGCGCGCGCGCCTGTGTGCGCGCGTTCACAGGAAATCTCGCGCCTCGCGAGATGACGCATATATGCGTGACTGTGCGCAGGGCTGCCACCTCCGGAACGCGATCCTGCGTTAGGCGGTCCGGAGGTGGTTAAGAATGATAATTTTCCAGCAATAAAAAAAAATATATATATACTGTAATTTAAACATCTTGCAGCCATCATGCATCTTGAAGAGGATGTTTTTTCTGTCATAGGATTCAGCTGAATAACAATTTATTGAAGGTGAGTAAAAAGAAATATTATTCTACCGAAGAGGATATTTTAGAAATGCAACTCCATCTATGGTCAAAATTGCTGAGAGCCACTAAACATTTCTGCACTTAATGACATATTTTACAGACTGTCTAAAGCTCTTCGTCTTCTTAATGTGAAATTTAAATGACAAGATTTTCATGGCGTTGGATATCTTCAGCACAGAAATGGCTATTCTGAAGTCCCAGCTGTTCATGGCTCGCGGTTCAAATAGGAATATGAGGTTGATACTGACATAGCTTTTACTGTGCAAGACTTAACCACCTGGGCTTTGAGCCAGCGCAACAGAAGATAGTTAGAGGCGTTAATCGTATTTTCTTTAGGCTTCTGACACACACTGCAGTTTATGAAAAATGCCAAAATGCTGGCGTGATCTTGAATTCACAAAGCAGCGATCTAATGAATAACTAAGCTGAGCTCAACTGACATTTGGCTTTGTGCTACTCCATACAAAAAATAGAACAGGATGTAAAGAGTGACTTATCAGTCAATCAAATTGATTTTAACAATTGCTGTTGACGTCTAAGAAAACATTTTGTTTATTTTATGTACCCTTATTTGTGGCAGTCCATTCATATTGCTTTACATCAGCTAGAGAAACACGATATAATAAAAAGTAAATAACAGATATTTCTTGCTAAAATAATAATCGGTATAAAAAACGATATCAGTCTAGTTAAGATTGACTGATTAAGCTTTAAAGAGATATTCCAGGCTTCTGATTTTGATGACCTGTCCTCAGGATGTCATTCACACCCGATTGGTGAGGGTCCTACATCCCACACCCACATCAATCAGATGTTCCCTACAGTCTCTGTTGCTGCAACTAGCTTTTGAATGGAGCAGGAATCTCTATTCAAAGGGTAGTGGCCGTACTGGGTTACTGCAGCTCAGATGCCATTGCGGTGAATGGGAGTTGAGCTGCAGTATCTGAACACAACTACTACACTTTGGAGCTATGCTTCCTGTTCCACCCAAAGTGTAAGTTCCATTGCTGGAGACAGCAGGGGACAGCTGATCAAGGGGGTGTGGGGTTCCCAATGATAGGATATCGATAATTACATTAATCCTGATAATAGGTCATAAATATCAGGAGGCTGGAAAACTCCAACTTCTTTGTAATGATTTTTACTGTACCTAGACCTGTAGCACTGACAGGAGGGCATCTACTACAGCTAGATGAAAGATGGTCTCAGCATCATCAAAGACAGGGATTCTTTGCTGTAGCTATGAAACTCTCTGGCAGAGGAGTCTGACAGTGAAGGGCTAGTATTCTTGAAAATAATAATATCACAAGTAACATGTACTAGATATCTGGAGATGGGGCGTTGTTTGAGGAATGTATTTATTTGGCGTCAGGATTTTTTTTCCCCTCTAATATGAGGTAATATGACTACCTCTGGTCTTTTATGATGCTAAGACCATCTTTCATCTAGATGTAGTAGATGCCCTCCTGTCAGTGCTACAGTAGGTCTAGGTACAGTATAAAAATCCTTAGACAGAAAAACAGGAGTTTCCCAGGCTCCTGATATTAGTGACCTATCCTCAGGATCAATATAATTACCAGTATCCTATCATCAAGGACCCCGCACCCATGCAGCTTCTAGCAATGGAATTTGCACTTTGGGTGGAAAAGGAAGCATAGCTCCATTCAAAGTGTAGTGGTCATGCTCAGATACTCAACTGGTTTACTGCAATGGGAGCTGAATTGCAGTAAGCCAATTGTAGTATGTCTGGTGTTGGACTTCCTTTTGAAAGAAACTTTATTCCTTCATTACCATTGTAATCTATCACTTCTACCATGCTATAGCATTTAATTTATAAGTAATTTTCAGGATTTAAAAAAAAATGTTCTCCTTTTTAGAGTTCAAATTTCTATCTGATGTCATAGGTTCTGAGAAATTTAAATAGCTATTTTAAATGATCAAATTTTTCAAACATTCGATTTGCCGATTCGCAGAATTTTTCGGGAAAACCGTCTATTTCCTGGCTGCAGAGAGCCTTTATAGTGGTGTAGAACACTGTGCCTTGCAGTAACATGCATAGGGAGTCTGCTTTGGTAGTGAAATAATACTGTGAGTCAGTATGACATGCAGATGACAGGCGTATCTCTTAGAATCACTGCACACTTCACTTATTAGGGCAGTCACTGGGCCAAAACTGACAAAATAAATAATCTTTCCCTGCACTTATAAATCGCTTTTATGGCACTGTTCCTAGTGCTTTCTGATGTCTCTCTCTGAACTAATATGCTGTGAAATGATTCCTCCCCATCCTTTCCCTGCACTTATAAATCGTTTTTTCAGTTTTTTTTCACAATTAGGTTTTTCCAATTACTGTCCCTAGCACCTTCTCATGTCTGTCCCTGCACTCAGAACGCTTGAAAATGTCTGACTCTAAGATGGCCGCCTCACTTATAGGGCT
This sequence comes from Bufo bufo, assembly GCF_905171765.1. Classification (NCBI taxonomy): domain Eukaryota; kingdom Metazoa; phylum Chordata; class Amphibia; order Anura; family Bufonidae; genus Bufo; species Bufo bufo. Next base: position 197,390,029 of record NC_053391.1, on the reverse strand, counting down.
GGGCTGGCTGCTGATTGGCTGCATGCATGGCATTATGGGTCAGCCGCCTTCCCAGAGTTCCTTGCCCCATGTCCTCACACTTGTATGCGCCATTGTAGCCGCAATTATTGGAATAATTGTGATTTGTTACCACAAAACGCGAAGAAATTCGCATTCATTGTGAATCAAATTTTTCCTGAAATTTGGAACAAATTCCACTTCGTCTGATTCGATTTGCTCATGTCTAATAGCTATACATTCATTAAAATATTGAGTTTTTTCATGAGTTTATTTTTATATGGTGTGTATTAAGGATAAGCTTACTGGTTTGGGATTTAGTCAAACCCAAACTTTTGGGAGAAAGACAGAGATTCTACTACACAAATTTGTGTTTCTTAACAATATATATGTATTGTGTAAGGCCTCATGCACACAACAGTTTTTTTTGCGGTCCGCAAAATGGGGTTCCGTTGTTCCGTGATCCGTTTCCGTTTTTGCATCCGTTGTGTTTCCGTGAGTCTTCAGTTTTTTTTGCGGACCGCAAAAAAAAATTTATGTTACAAAAATGATTTAAAAAAAAGTGAGATTTAAATATCCACACCCAGGATACATGTATACATGATGGTCACCTGAGGTTTGTTTGGTGGCCATTTTCTGTAGTCTTTACAGGGTACAAAGGTGCGTTTGGTTGCTTGGCTTTGCTGGTCTAGGCTTTTTCCTTGTTTGCGTCTTGGTTTCACCATGGCAGATGACTCTGAGGAAGAAGTTTTACTGCACTGGCTAGTTTCTCGGCGATGGGGACAGCGCTCAGTTTTGTTGGATGAGGAACCGACTAGAAGGCGGCTATTTTGGGTTCATCCGATTGTTTCCCAACGCTACCGGAAAGGACACTTTCATACCCTCTACAAAGATCTTCGGCAGCATCCTGAGAAGTTTTTTTGCGTTCTGTCGGATGTCAGTGTCTACATTTGATACCTTGCTGTTGTCTCTACGTACTGTCCTTACCTTCATGGACACCAATATGAGGCGCAGCATTACTCCTGAGGAAAGGCTCATTGTCACGTTGAGGTGAGATATATCTTTTAGTCATAGTTCAAACTGTAATGTGCATGGCTTATGTCATCATTAACATGTTTCTGAAAATGGCTGGTGTTAGACATGTGCTAATGTTTGTAGAAGTTACCTTTCTTTTTCCATAATATGTTTGCCCAATTGTCAAATATATTTTTGTAGTTAACTGACTGACACATAACCTGGCCATATTAAAGGTAGTCGCTTATGTTAAAATGGTAAATTTTTTGTTTGGCTAATGTCATCATCATGCCGAGTGTTCAAATCATCCATTAAGTCGCCTATACATTCTGCATGCAAATGGCGTAAACACAGTGCCGTAGCATAGCTGGTGTTAGTAGTGCCCACACCCCAATTTTTGAAAGTGTTTTGCTCAGTTGCACCCATATGTCTCATATCAAACATTAGACAAATTATGTATTGTAAGTTAACTTTTTTTAGCTGCTTATTGATATTTTATTTGTCTCTATTTTTCAACAGATTCCTTGCAACTGGGAACTCATTTGCATCCCTGCATTTTGAGTTTCTTTTGGGAACCTCAACCATTTCTCGGATTGTGCGTCACACTTGCCATGTCATCTGGCGCCAACTCCGAGAGACGGTGATGCCACAGCCCAAAACAGACGATTGGGTTCGGATCGCTGAGGGCTTCAATATTTCAGCGCAGTTTCCCAACTGCCTCGGGGCACTGGATGGCAAGCACATCCGTGTGAAGAAGTCACCTCACTCAGGGTCCCGATTCTTTAATTATAAGCAATATTTTTCGGTAGTGCTTATGGCTGTTGCTGACAGTAACTATCGGTTTATAATGGTTGATATCGGGGCCTATGGAAGCACAGCAGATGCTCGCATCTTTAGTGCTTCTAGAATGGGTGAGCTGCTTCGTGCCAACTAGCTTGCCCTGCCCGAGTCCAGAAGACTGCCCGGATCTGCTGGTCCGCCGGCTCTATTTGTCATCGTGGCGGATAATGGGTTTGCATTGACTCACCATGTTATGCGGCCCTTCCCAAAGCGTGGTTTGGATGTCAGGAGGCCTATTTTCAACTACCGGTTGACTCGTGCCCGTCGGTATGTTGAGTGCGCTTTCAGGATACTCTCTAGCAAGAGGAGGGTGTTTTTGTCATCCATACAGCTGGATCCGGAGAATGCCATCTTGGTGATTCAAGCTTGTGTTGTTCTACACAACTTCACCAGGATTCACGAGTAGAGTTGAGCGAACACCTGGATGTTCGGGTACGAGAAGTTCGGCCGAACTTCCCGGAAATGTTCGGGTTCGGGATCCGAACTCGACAAGAACTTCGCCCCGAACCCCATTGAAGTCAATGGGGACCTGAACTTTTCAGCACTAAAAAGGCTGTAAAACAGCGCACAAAAGGGCAAAAGGGCTGCAAAAGGTAGCAAAATGTAGGTAAATCCCCTGCAAACAAATGTGGAAAGGGAAATGAATTAAAATAAAAAAATAAAAAAAATAAAAATTAACCAATATCAATTGGAGAGAGGTCCCATAGCAGAGAATCAGGCTTCATGTCACCCACCACTGGAACAGGCCACTGGCAGATATTTAGGCCCCGGCACCCAGACAGAGGAGAGAGGTCCCATTGCAGAGAATCAGGCTTCATGTCACCCACCACTGGAACAGGCCACTGTCAGATATTTAGGCCCCGGCACCCAGACAGAAAAGAGAGGTCCCATAGCAGTGAATCAGGCTTCATGTCACTCACTACTGGAACAGGCCACTGGCAGATATTTAGGCCCCGGCACCCAGACAGAGGAGAGAGGTCCCATTGCAGAGAATCAGGCTTCATGTCACCCACCACTGGAACAGGCCACTGTCAGATATTTAGGCCCCGGCACCCAGACAGAGGAGAGAGGTCCCATTGCAGAGAATCAGGCTTCATGTCACCCACCACTGGAACAGGCCACTGTCAGATATTTAGGCCCCGGCACCCAGACAAAGGAGAGAGGTCCCATAGCAGAGAATCAGGCTTCATGTCATAGCAGAGAATCAGGCTTCACGTCACCCACCACTGGAACAGGCCACTGTAAGATATTTAGGCACTGGCACCCAGACAGAGGAGAGAGGTCTTATTGCAGAGAATCAGGCTTCATGTCATAGCAGAGAATCAGGCTTCACGTCACCCACCACTGGAACAGGCCACTGTCAGATATTTAGGCCCCAGCACCCAGACAGAGGAGAGGTCCCATTGCAGAAAATCAGGCTTCATGTCATAGCAGAGAATCAGGCTTCACGTCACCCACCACTGGAACAGGCCATTGTCAGATATTTAGGCCCCGGCACCCAGACAGAGGAGAGAGGTTCCATTGCAGAGAATCAGGCTTCATGTCACCCACCACTGGAACAGACCACTGTCAGATATTTAGGCCCTGGCACCCAGACAGAGGAGAGAGGTTCCATAGCAGAGAATCAGGCTTCATGTCATAGCAGAGAATCAGGCTTCATGTCACCCACCACTGGAACAGGCCACTGTCAGATATTTAGGCCCCAGCACCCAGACAGAGGAGAGGTCCCATTGCAGAAAATCAGGCTTCATGTCACCCACCACTGGAACAGGCCACTGTCAGATATTTAGGCCCCGGCACCCAGACAGAGGAGAGAGGTCCCATTGCAGAGAATCAGGCTTCATGTCACCCACCACTGGAACAGACCACTGTCAGATATTTAGGCTCTGGCACCCAGACAGAGAAGAGAGGTCCCATAGCAGAGAATCAGGCTTCATGTCATAGCAGAGAATCAGGCTTCACGTCACCCACCACTGGAACAGGCCACTGTAAGATATTTAGGCACTGGCACCCAGACAGAGGAGAGAGGTCTTATTGCAGAGAATCAGGCTTCATGTCATAGCAGAGAATCAGGCTTCACGTCACCCACCACTGGAACAGACCACTGTCAGATATTTAGGCCCCAGCACCCAGACAGAGGAGAGGTCCCATTGCAGAAAATCAGGCTTCATGTCATAGCAGAGAATCAGGCTTCACGTCACCCACCACTGGAACAGGCCATTGTCAGATATTTAGGCCCCGGCACCCAGACAGAGGAGAGAGGTTCCATTGCAGAGAATCAGGCTTCATGTCACCCACCACTGGAACAGACCACTGTCAGATATTTAGGCCCTGGCACCCAGACAGAGGAGAGAGGTTCCATAGCAGAGAATCAGGCTTCATGTCATAGCAGAGAATCAGGCTTCATGTCACCCACCACTGGAACAGGCCACTGTCAGATATTTAGGCCCCAGCACCCAGACAGAGGAGAGGTCCCATTGCAGAAAATCAGGCTTCATGTCACCCACCACTGGAACAGGCCACTGTCAGATATTTAGGCCCCGGCACCCAGACAGAGGAGAGAGGTCCCATTGCAGAGAATCAGGCTTCATGTCACCCACCACTGGAACAGACCACTGTCAGATATTTAGGCTCTGGCACCCAGACAGAGAAGAGAGGTCCCATAGCAGAGAATCAGGCTTCATGTCATAGCAGAGAATCAGGCTTCATGTCACCCACCACTGAAACAGGCCACTGTCAGATATTTAGGCCCCGGCACCCAGACAGAGGAGAGAGGTCCCATAGCAGAGAATCAGGCTTCATGTCACCCACCACTGAACCAGGCCATTGTCAGATATTTAGGCCCCGGCACCCAGACAGAGGAGAGAGGTCCCATTGCAGAGAATCAGGCTTCATGTCACCCACCACTGGAACAGACCACTGTCAGATATTTAGGCCCCGGCACCCAGACAGAGGAGAGAGGTCCTATTGCAGAGAATCAGGCTTCATGTCACCCACCACTGGAACAGGCCACTGTAAGATATTTAGGTCTCGGCACCCAGACAGAGGAGAGAGGTCCCATAGCAGAGAATCAGGCTTCATGTCATAGCAGAGAATCAGGCTTCATGTCACCCACCACTGGAACAGGCCACTGTCAGATATTTAGCCCCCGGCACCCAGACAGAGGAGAGAGGTCCCATAGCAGAGAATCAGGCTTCATGTCATAGCAGAGAATCAGGCTTCATGACACCCACCACTGGAACAGGCCACTGTCAGATATTTAGGCCCCGGCACCCAGACAGAGGAGAGAGGTCCCATTGCAGAGAATCAGGCTTCATGTCACCCACCACTGGAACAGGCCACTGTCAGATATTTAGGCCCCGACACCCAGACAGAGGAGAGAGGTCCCATAGCAGAGAATCAGGCTTCATGTCATAGCAGAGAATCAGGCTTCATGTCACCCACCACTGGAACAGGCCACTGTCAGATATTTAGGCCCCGGCACCCAGACAGAGGAGAGAGGTCCCATTGCAGAGAATCAGGCTTCATGTCATAGCAGAGAATCAGGCTTCACGTCACCCACCACTGGAACAGGCCATTGTCAGATATTTAGGCCCCGGCACCCAGACAGAGGAGAGAGGTCCCATAGCAGAGAATCAGGCTTAATGTCATAGCAGAGAATCAGGCTTCATGTCATAGCAGAGAATCAGGCTTCATGTCATAGCAGAGAATCAGGCTTCATGTCACCCACCACTGGAACAGGCCACTGTCAGATATTTAGGCCCCGGCACCCAGACAGAGGAGAGAGGTCCCATAGCAGAGAATCAGGCTTCATGTCATAGCAGAGAATCAGGCTTCACGTCACCCACCACTGGAATAGGCCACGGTCAGATATTTAGGCCCCGGCACCCAGACAGAGTAGAGAGGTCCCATTGCAGAGAATCAGGCTTCATGTCACCCACCACTGGAACAGGCCACTGTCAGATATTTAGGCCCCGGCACCCAGACAGAGGAGAGAGGTACCATTGCAGAGAATCAGGCTTCATGTCACCCACCACTGGAACAGACCACTGTCAGATATTTAGGCCCTGGCACCCAGACAGAGGAGAGAGGTTCCATAGCAGAGAATCAGGCTTCATGTCATAGCAGAGAATCAGGCTTCATGTCACCCACCACTGGAACAGGCCACTGTCAGATATTTAGGCCCCAGCACCCAGACAGAGGAGAGGTCCCATTGCAGAAAATCAGGCTTCATGTCACCCACCACTGGAACAGGCCACTGTCAGATATTTAGGCCCCGGCACCCAGACAGAGGAGAGAGGTCCCATTGCAGAGAATCAGGCTTCATGTCACCCACCACTGGAACAGACCACTGTCAGATATTTAGGCTCTGGCACCCAGACAGAGAAGAGAGGTCCCATAGCAGAGAATCAGGCTTCATGTCATAGCAGAGAATCAGGCTTCACGTCACCCACCACTGGAACAGGCCACTGTAAGATATTTAGGCACTGGCACCCAGACAGAGGAGAGAGGTCTTATTGCAGAGAATCAGGCTTCATGTCATAGCAGAGAATCAGGCTTCACGTCACCCACCACTGGAACAGGCCACTGTCAGATATTTAGGCCCCAGCACCCAGACAGAGGAGAGGTCCCATTGCAGAAAATCAGGCTTCATGTCATAGCAGAGAATCAGGCTTCACGTCACCCACCACTGGAACAGGCCATTGTCAGATATTTAGGCCCCGGCACCCAGACAGAGGAGAGAGGTTCCATTGCAGAGAATCAGGCTTCATGTCACCCACCACTGGAACAGACCACTGTCAGATATTTAGGCCCTGGCACCCAGACAGAGGAGAGAGGTTCCATAGCAGAGAATCAGGCTTCATGTCATAGCAGAGAATCAGGCTTCATGTCACCCACCACTGGAACAGGCCACTGTCAGATATTTAGGCCCCAGCACCCAGACAGAGGAGAGGTCCCATTGCAGAAAATCAGGCTTCATGTCACCCACCACTGGAACAGGCCACTGTCAGATATTTAGGCCCCGGCACCCAGACAGAGGAGAGAGGTCCCATTGCAGAGAATCAGGCTTCATGTCACCCACCACTGGAACAGACCACTGTCAGATATTTAGGCTCTGGCACCCAGACAGAGAAGAGAGGTCCCATAGCAGAGAATCAGGCTTCATGTCATAGCAGAGAATCAGGCTTCATGTCACCCACCACTGGAACAGGCCACTGTCAGATATTTAGGCCCCAGCACCCAGACAGAGGAGAGGTCCCATTGCAGAAAATCAGGCTTCATGTCATAGCAGAGAATCAGGCTTCACGTCACCCACCACTGGAACAGGCCATTGTCAGATATTTAGGCCCCGGCACGCAGACAGAGGAGAGAGGTCCCATAGCAGAGAATCAGGCTTCATGTCACCCACCACTGAAACAGGCCACTGTCAGATATTTAGGCCCCGGCACCCAGACAGAGGAGAGAGGTCCCATAGCAGAGAATCAGGCTTCATGTCACCCACCACTGAACCAGGCCATTGTCAGATATTTAGGCCCCGGCACCCAGACAGAGGAGAGAGGTCCCATTGCAGAGAATCAGGCTTCATGTCACCCACCACTGGAACAGACCACTGTCAGATATTTAGGCCCCGGCACCCAGACAGAGGAGAGAGGTCCTATTGCAGAGAATCAGGCTTCATGTCACCCACCACTGGAACAGGCCACTGTAAGATATTTAGGTCTCGGCACCCAGACAGAGGAGAGAGGTCCCATAGCAGAGAATCAGGCTTCATGTCATAGCAGAGAATCAGGCTTCATGTCACCCACCACTGGAACAGGCCACTGTCAGATATTTAGCCCCCGGCACCCAGACAGAGGAGAGAGGTCCCATAGCAGAGAATCAGGCTTCATGTCATAGCAGAGAATCAGGCTTCATGACACCCACCACTGGAACAGGCCACTGTCAGATATTTAGGCCCCGGCACCCAGACAGAGGAGAGAGGTCCCATTGCAGAGAATCAGGCTTCATGTCACCCACCACTGGAACAGGCCACTGTCAGATATTTAGGCCCCGACACCCAGACAGAGGAGAGAGGTCCCATAGCAGAGAATCAGGCTTCATGTCATAGCAGAGAATCAGGCTTCATGTCACCCACCACTGGAACAGGCCACTGTCAGATATTTAGGCCCCGGCACCCAGACAGAGGAGAGAGGTCCCATTGCAGAGAATCAGGCTTCATGTCATAGCAGAGAATCAGGCTTCACGTCACCCACCACTGGAACAGGCCATTGTCAGATATTTAGGCCCCGGCACCCAGACAGAGGAGAGAGGTCCCATAGCAGAGAATCAGGCTTCATGTCATAGCAGAGAATCAGGCTTCATGTCATAGCAGAGAATCAGGCTTCATGTCATAGCAGAGAATCAGGCTTCATGTCACCCACCACTGGAACAGGCCACTGTCAGATATTTAGGCCCCGACACCCATACAGAGGAGAGAGGTCCCATAGCAGAGAATCAGGCTTCATGTCATAGCAGAGAATCAGGCTTCACGTCACCCACCACTGGAATAGGCCACGGTCAGATATTTAGGCCCCGGCACCCAGACAGAGTAGAGAGGTCCCATTGCAGAGAATCAGGCTTCATGTCACCCACTACTGTAACAGGCCACTGTCAGATATTTAGGCCCCGGCACCCAGACAGAGGAGAGAGGTACCATTGCAGAGAATCAGGCTTCATGTCACCCACCACTGGAACAGGCCACTGTCAGATATTTAGGCCCCGGCACCCAGACAGAGGAGAGGTTCATTCAACTTTGGGTTGCCCCGCAATATAATGGTAAAATTAAAAAAAGAGGATTGAATGAAGTGCCCTGGAGTACAAGAATATATTGTTAAGGGGAGATAGTTATAAATGTCTAATCTGCACAAGGGATGGACAGGTCCTGTGGGATCCATGCCTGGTTCATTTTTATGAACGTCAGCTTGTCCACATTGGCTGTGGATAGGCGGCTGCGTTTGTCTGTAATGACGCCCCCTGCCGTGCTGAATACACGTTCAGACAAAATGCTGGCCGCCGGGCAGGCCAGCACCTCCAAGGCATAAAAGGCTAGCTCTGGCCACGTGGACAATTTGGAGACCCAGAAGTTGAATGGGGCCGAACCATCAGTCAGTACGTGGAGGGGTGTGCACACGTACTGTTCCACCATAATAGTGAAATGCTGCCTCCTGCTAACACGTTCCGTATCAGGTGGTGGTGCAGTTAGCTGTGGCGTGGTGACAAAACTTTTCCACATCTCTGCCATGCTAACCCTGCCCTCAGAGGAGCTGGCCGTGACACACTGCGTTGGCGACCTCTTGCTCCTCCTCTGCCTTGGTCTTTCACTTGTTCCCCTGTGACATTTGGGATTGCTCTCAGTAGCGCGTCTACCAACGTGCGCTTGTACTCGAGCATTTTCCTATCGTGCTCCAGTGCAGGAAGTAAGGTGGGCACATTGTCTTTGTACCGGGGATCCAGCAGGGTGGCAACCCAGTAGTCCTCAAATATTAAAATTTGGGCAACTCTGCTGTCGTTGCGCAGGCACTGCAGTGTGTAGTCGCTCATGTGTACCAGGCTGCCCAGAGGTAAGGACAAGCTGTCCTCTGTGGGAGGCGTATCGTCATCGTCCTGCGTTTTCCCCCAGCCATGCACCAGTGATGGGCCCGAGCTGCGTTGGGTGCCACCCCGCTGTGAACATGTGCAATGAGCAGGACACTGGGTCAGTGGGGATGCTATGGGATTACTCTCATTCATTTAAAATTTAAATATCTGACAGTGGCCTGTTCCAGTGGTGGGTGACATGAAGCCTGATTCTCTGCAATGGGACCTCTCTCTCCTCTGTCTGGGTGTCGGGGCCTAAATATCTGACAGTGGCCTGTTCCAGTGGTCAGTTTATATGTGTATAAGTTTGTGACGCCAGTTGCAGCTTGCGCAGGTACTGTAGCAGGGCCCTTTAAGATGTTATGAGCTCACGTACCAGGTGAGGAATGTCAGAGGGGGATAATGAATCTGTGTAGTGTCAACGGTGTCTTCTACATGTAGTACGGCTGGACTCCTGTATCCCGGCTCACATGCAATAAAATGAGTGTTATTAATAGAAGTAATTGAGGAATGATGGAAATCCACACAGATAATAGGGTCCAACTTGTCTTTACTTGGTGGTATGCAGCTTTGATCCATACAGTGTACAGCAATAGTCAGCAGGTTTTGGTAATATGTGGCAGGAATTTATATGTATTCTGCATCTGATCATATGCCTAGAGAAACTGGCAGGTATCTATCTTCTGCTCTGTCTTTAGTCTGCTTAGTTTGGGCCTGACTAGCTGGTGAGGTAATTATCTTCTCTTTGTCTTAGGATCTTTAGTTACAGGACTGCTCGTAGGGTATGATGGTGGCTTCCTGGAGATCTGATAGTTCTGTGAAAGGCTGCTTTCTTTGCCTACCAGCTGAGGTAAGGGACTCAGGATGGGAAGGTTGACCTTGGGCCTCAGCCGAGGCTTGGATCCAAGGTTGGGGTCCCTGTTTCTGGGAGCTCCTACTAACACAGCCTACCCCAGCAGGGGGGTGGCTCACACTGCCTAGAACTTTCCTTCCTCCCCCTGAAGTAGGATGTGGGAACATTCCACTCCTCCTCAGAAAGGGGGGAGCTAGCCTGGAATGGACTATTCCAGTCTAGGTCTATTAACTAACCATGGTCTGCTTACATATTGCTGCCACCTGCTGGTGTACATTGAGCATTACAGCAAATATACAATACAACAGGCCTGGAAAATGCACATTATGGAGGGAGTGATGCAAACTTATACCAGATGACAATATACTTACACTTAACATTATGAAGCAGGGGAACAGAAGTTTAGTGACATACTTCAGGATGTTACATACCCCGTTACTTTAAATGAAGCCGTCCTTGGCATATTAGAGGAATAAGCTCTGGGTACCCAATAAATACAAAGTGCTGCATGAATATACATATAATGACGTACAAAGACAAAACATTTAACGGTTTCCTCGAGGTTCCTGCCCGCTAGAGTAAGGTGTCCAACACACAGTTTCCTTCTCTTGGTATAACCAGTGAACCTATAACTGCACAAAGCAAACATCACTGACTGACTTTGTATGTTCTGGCCCTAAAACATCAAAGAAAGCATGGGGGTGTCTTTACTCCGTAATCCCACCATTATGTAATGCAAAGCCCGCAAATAGAAGGGTGGCTTTATCCTGTGTTCCCTTCCCTGCATCATAGCCTGAAGAAATTTGGCTTGTAGCATGATCCCTATGATGACTAAGAGGAAGCTAAGTTGTGGCTCTAAGGCTTGAGGCGCCTTACCTTAGGCAAAAGGCTCAGAAGGGGAGGTATTTATCGTCTCCGTGTCTTCTGGCAAGTCACTGGAGGAGGGCAATACGTTCCCATGGATCTCCTGGAAATGAGACACCTCCGGATGGGAACAATCCGGAACATAAAACAAGTGGGAAGGAGCAGCCTAGGGCTTCTTTTTATTTTTATAAATATTTATTTTTATTTTAGAAATCACAAATTAATACATGGTCCAATATTGATCAAGTCAGTGTACATAACACAACAATTATAAACATCATTATACCTAGCTTGTACAGATCAATATAAGTTCATGCCCAATATAATAGTGAATATACTTATACCCACCCCCCTTCCCCCCCCCCCCAATATTGGCTGCCGTCCGATCCATTCCATCAGCTATAGAACAAGATTAAATATAGCTAAGTGGTCTTGCGTGCCACCCTCTAATTTCTTGCAATATCCTCATATACTCTAATTTGTTGAAGGTATAGACTCCACTCGCTTACCGAGGGTGGGGAGACAGAGCCCCAATACTTAATCAACATAGCTTTAGCGACCATCAATCCCCTCATCCAGATCTGTCAGACCCGGAGGGGGGTTTCCATTTCTGACACATAGTATCCCAAAATCACTGTCAAAATGCCCGGGTTGTAATTCGAAGCGGACTCCTTTTGTAGGGAAGAGAAGACTTGCTCCCAATATTTTTTTATTTTAGTACAGCCCCAAAGCAAATGGACATAGTCCGCATTAACATACAGGGAGTGCAGAATTATTAGGCAAGTTGTATTTTTGAGGATTAATTTTATTATTGAACAACAACCATGTTCTCAAGGAACCCAAAAAACTCATTAATATCAAAGCTGAATATTTTTGGAAGTAGTTTTTAGTTTGTTTTTAGTTTTAGCTATTTTAGGGGGATATCTGTGTGTGCAGGTGACTATTACTGTGCATAATTATTAGGCAACTTAACAAAAAACAAATATATACCCATTTCAATTATTTATTTTTACCAGTGAAACCAATATAACATCTCAACATTCACAAATATACATTTCTGACATTCAAAAACAAAACCAAAACAAATCAGTGACCAATATAGCCACCTTTCTTTGCAAGGACACTCAAAAGCCTGCCATCCATGGATTCTGTCAGTGTTTTGATCTGTTCACCATCAACATTGCGTGCAGCAGCAACCACAGCCTCCCAGACACTGTTCAGAGAGGTGTACTGTTTTCCCTCCTTGTAAATCTCACATTTGATGATGGACCACAGGTTCTCAATGGGGTTCAGATCAGGTGAACAAGGAGGCCATGTCATTAGATTTTCTTCTTTTATACCCTTTCTTGCCAGCCACGCTGTGGAGTACTTGGACGCGTGTGATGGAGCATTGTCCTGCAAGAAAATCATGTTTTTCTTGAAGGATGCAGACTTCTTCCTGTACCACTGCTTGAAGAAGGTGTCTTCCAGAAACTGGCAGTAGGACTGGGAGTTGAGCTTGACTCCATCCTCAACCCGAAAAGGCCCCACAAGCTCATCTTTGATGATACCAGCCCAAACCAGTACTCCACCTCCACCTTGCGGGCGTCTGAGTCGGACTGGAGCTCTCTGCCCTTTACCAATCCAGCCACGGGCCCATCCATCTGGCCCATCAAGACTCACTCTCATTTCATCAGTCCATAAAACCTTAGAAAAATCAGTCTTGAGATATTTCTTGGCCCAGTCTTGACGTTTCAGCTTGTGTGTCTTGTTCAGTGGTGGTCGTCTTTCAGCCTTTCTTACCTTGGCCATGTCTCTGAGTATTGCACACCTTGTGCTTTTGGGCACTCCAGTGATGTTGCAGCTCTGAAATATGGCCAAACTGGTGGCAAGTGGCATCTTGGCAGCTGCACGCTTGACTTTTCTCAGTTCATGGGCAGTTATTTTGCGCCTTGGTTTTTCCACACGCTTCTTGCGACCCTGTTGACTATTTTGAATGAAACGCTTGATTGTTCGATGATCACGCTTCAGAAGCTTTGCAATTTTAAGAGTGCTGCATCCCTCTGCAAGATATCTCACTATTTTTGACTTTTCTGAGCCTGTCAAGTCCTTCTTTTGACCCATTTTGCCAAAGGAAAGGAAGTTGCCTAATAATTATGCACACCTAATATAGGGTGTTGATGTCATTAGACCACACCCCTTCTCATTACAGAGATGCACATCACCTAATATGCTTAATTGGTAGTAGGCTTTCGAGCCTATACAGCTTGGAGTAAGACAACATGCATAAAGAGGATGATGTGGTCAAAATACTCATTTGCCTAATAATTCTGCACGCAGTGTATCCACATTTAGGGAAACAACAATCCCTGGCTTTATTTTGGGGGAATTTTCCTTGGATTTTTGGGGTATAATATAATCGATGCAAAATCTTAAATTGGATTAATCTATGGGCATTGGAAACCGACTCCTTCCTCACATTCTTATAGATGGAGGACCACTGTAGTGGAGAGCAATTCAACTCTTGCTCCCACTTACTTGGACTTTTAAAAGGAGTTACAGTTGCCAATGCCATTCGGAGTTTAGTGTACAATGCAGAAATCTTCTCATACTTCTGAACGTCACAATAGTCAAAGAATAGATTCTCTCGTGGAAAAATGAAGTCCCTATTCCTAGAGGCTACAAAAGTGTGTTTTAAACGTGAATACATAAACACATCTAGTGGTGAGCTATAAGTGAAACCAAATTCCCAAAACGATTTAAAATGGCCCGAATAAAAAAGGTGAGACACTTTATTGATACCCTTACGTGACCAATAACCAAAATCTGTAATTTTGAAGAATTCCACCAGCCCCCTGTTCTCCCACAGAGGGGTAAAAGCAAAGGGACTAGAAACTTTAAGAATGTCCTTCAGCTTATTCCATACTCTCTGTAGTGAGCAAGGGATCAGCAAGGACGTCCTCAATCCCATATACCCAGTCTCCAAACATGCAAAAATATTCTCTATTGGTTTATCCATAACTTTAGTCAAGTACCGTAGGAGTAAACTCTCTTTCAAATAACAGCAACGCTGTATCTGTGCGCATAAATAATAACCTTGAAAAAAGGGAAGTGACAACCCACCATCTGCCTCCGACAACCATAAGTATCTCTGATTTATACGCACCCTCTTCCTTCCCCAAATTAGATCGTTGATCAGAATCTCCAATCCTAACGATTCCCGAAGCAGCAGGGGTACCTGTGAAGTAATTAGACCTGTCAGGACTTACCACTTGGTCCTACCCTGGGTACTTATGGGTATATATCACCGGGTGTAGGCCATTAGTATTCAATGTCCCTATGATGACAGTCCGTATAAGGGGGTAAGAGAACAAGAGCTGTGAAAAGGCACACTTTAAGTAAATTGCGACATTTTGTTTAAGTGCAATGGTTAAGTGCAATGATTAGAAACAGTGCATAAATTCACATTGTGGCATCTGGATGGATAATACACACAATGGGCAGGATACTTTAACGTTACATAACTGTAAACTGTTACAATAGTGCATCACAGTATAAGATCACAAAGAGCTCAGGTATCACGTTTGAGTCTTTTCTTTGGGTGCAAGCTTTTATGTTGCTGTAAAACATTTAATATAAAATAGTGCAAATTTATTAAGTGCAAGGATAGGCTCAACAATAACTTGAGTCCTTATTCCTGGAAGTGCTTGTAGTTTGTAGAATCCTCTGGAAACTGATAAAAGTTCTTTGCAATCCCCAAGGCAAAAGTTAATTGTAATCCAAAGGGTTAAAATATTTAATAGCAGCAACAGGCTATCAAGTAACCTGAGAAAGGGGATAAAACGGTTAACTTGGATATGAGGGGGTTAAGTGTTGATGGGGGGAGTCCTAACTGGCATGACCATCTGGATGAGGACAAAACTGGCAACCTGGAACAAAACGGTTAAAACACACAAAAATGCCAAACAGGTCCTCACCAGTCAGGTAGCAGTCCACGGAGTGGCTCCCAAACAATGTCACTTGTTATATTTTTCTTATAGTGGGGACACCTACAAGGTAGGTGTCCAGCTCTTCATCACTGCTAGAGCTGCTGAAGTGCATTAGAGGTTGCTCTAGCCTCTGCTGGTAGCTGAGGGTAGTGTTGGTAGTGGTGCACCACTGCCCTCTACCGGTGGCTGCAGGGATTGGCTGTGCCGACAGCCTGGAAAATGCTGCAGTGGCTTGCTGCAAACCGGAATCCACAGCCGGTGCAGGAACTGACAGAACTTCTGTCTGCAGGGGTGCAGGGAGATCTGGAGCAGCTTGCTGGGGCTGCTTTCAAGGAAGCACGTAGGGCGGCATAAAGCATGGCTGTACTTTAGGGTTGAACGTGAGGATGCTGTTATTTATTTGTCCCACCCTCAGGGTTGGTGGTGGTGACAGGTCCAGGATGAGGGGCGCAGGTTGGGGCTTCTCCCTGAAGTGCATGCGACCATCCGGGGCTTCCTGTAGACAACGGGTCCTGCCTGCAGAGCCTGGATCCTAATACCAGGTCTCTGGGGTGATGGCAGGAGAAAGTGGCTTGTCCAGGAGTGTAACTCCGGCTGCAAAAAGTCCTTGCATGGACCACATCGGGTGTACTCGATTTGGTCACCCGAGTATAAGTTGTGCCGGGCCTGGGGCAAGTAGTGCCTCTTGACGGACCTTCGGCCGACAAACAGTTCCGTGCCAAAGTGGCTATCCTGCACAAAACCGACACCACGTTCAACCGAGAACCACAGGACGGTTCCGGTTCTCCTGGTAAGCTTGGGGTCTCCGGCCTGGGGGTTGTCTATCACCTGCAGATGCACGGTAGCGTGTGAAGTTATTGAGAATGACCCTATCAGCACCTTCAATGTAATATACCCTTTTATGGATAGATTTAAACTTGGCCAGCTACAGCAGAAACCACAGATTTATGGAATTGCTAATTTGGGAATTGAAATTCAACCCAGAACAAAAACTGGTCTTTGACGGACACTAAATAACTTTACAAGCCACAGCAGTAAACACAGATTTAGCTGAATATAAATTGTAGGCCTAGTATTTAGGCCCTGGATGGATGACAGGTATCCCTTTACGGACAGAATTACACTTGGAGATGCACGGTAGCATGTGAAGTTATTGAGAATGACCCTATAAGCACCTTCAATGTAATATACCCTTTTATGGATAGATTTAAACTTGGCCTGCTACAGCAGAAACCACTGATTTAGGGAATTGCTAATTTGGGAATTGTATTTCAACCCAGAAAAAAATATATCCTTTGCCAGACAGCAGACAGTATTACAATTGGCTAGCCACAGCTGAAACACCAGATTTAGGGTACTGCTATTTTGGCAATTGTATTTCACCCCTCAATAAAATAGCAAGCACAGCCAAGCCCCTGATGTAGGATATAGCAAAAAAAAAAACAACAACACACTATTGATGGTTAAATGGACTTGGTGGCAGCTTGTGCTGGCGCACCACAAGACACAAAATGGCCACCGATCACCCCAGAAAAAAAGTGACAGAAAAACGCTCTGGGCAGCCTAAAAACAGTGAGCAATTAAATAGCAGAGGTTGAATGATACACAGCTGTACATCGATCACTTCAGTAAGTGTTTTTGAAGAGTAAATCACTGCCTAATCTGGCCCTAACGGCAGCAGCTGCATCCTATCCCTACACTGATCAGAGCAGAGTGACGTGCAGCGCTACTTGACTCCAGCTTAAATAGAGGCAGGGTCACATGCTGCACTGGCCAATCACAGCCATGCCAATAGTAGGCATGGCTGTGATGGCCTCTTGGGGCAAGTAGTATGACGCCAAGAAAGCGCCGAACACCGAACCCGGACTTTTACGAAAATGTTCGGGCTCGGGTCCGTGTCACGAACACCCCAAAATTTGGTACGAACCCGAACTATACAGTTCGGGTTCGCTCATCCCTATTCACGAGGCTTCCTCTTCTGTTGATATGGAAGATTTTCCTACGTCACCAGATTTGGGTTTGGATAGGACCCTGCATAGATGACCTGGGACTGCAGGCATTGCAGTTTGAGAACTCTATGCAGACTACTTTTTCAGCCCAGAGGCAGAGAGACGCTATTCGTGGCAGTGTTTGATTTCTTCTGTGCTCGATAGTATTTTTTAGTTTTCTAGATAGCTTGTGTAATTTATGTCATAGTTGAGTGTAGGGACTCACAAGAGAATGAGGACCCTTGACGGGGTCTTGCGGGCTGAGGTTTTTTGGAACAAAAAAATAATCAAGCTCATTATAAATAATATTGATGTTTATGTTTTTTTTTTTATAAACATAATTTTTGTATTTGCTATATGTTTCAAAAAACCTTCTAAGACCTAATTTTTGCATAATTTGATGTTGGTTTTAACTCGGAAAATAAAGTTTGTTTATTACTAGAAGTATTGTGTGTGTCTATCAAACTTCTAAATAGTTTGAAATGTGATATATTTCATATCAAGCAATAATCTAACAATAACACTATCACATTCTACATGTATTCCTGTAACATTATATGGTTTATTTTGAAAATAACACTCAATTCAAAGTGTTGTTGTCTGAAAATGCACATACCCAAATGGTTGCCTGTGCAACCACTTGGTTATTAATATTTCACTCAACCCATTAGTTTTATAGTGTGTTCGTACATTTGTGCCTTTTAGTGTCAACCAATATTAGTTTAGATTTATCCCTGTACAAACAGATGTTTTGACTACCACCAATTTCTTTGGCCTATATAATCTGTATTGCTACTTCACCATCCAAAGGTTGAGTTGTTTGTTGAGCCACATCCCATAGTTATTATGTATACTATCGTAGAAGTTTATGATAAAAAAAAACGACACATAGCATTTGGTAATAGTCAAATTTACTGAAACCCAAGCCCCCCAAATAAAAAAACGACACACAAATTTGCCAAAAATTAAGAAAACATAAATAACAATAAATGAAAACAACAGTAGTATACACACAGTTTTATAGTTCAAATTATTGCCCGCTGAAGGGACCAGGAGGAAATTAGGTTCCCTGCCTAACCTGATCAGGTTGCTGTGGCACAGTTGAATAAGTAGAAGCCTGACTAGAATAATGGGAAGGGGGTCGGCTTGGGTCTTGTACCACCCGATAACAAGGCACAGGTGGGCCATGGGGTTGTTGTTGGCTGGGCATGGGAGCATGCTGCGAGCATGCAGACAAGATTTTGCACCATACTGTATTTATTTCAGATACAATGTGTCCCTGGTATGGGGATGCAAACATCTCTATGACCATGGCCAGTCCTCTACACATGGACTATACTTGTTGGGAGGGACCCCCCTCAGTAATGGTGCCAGCCCCCTCACCATCGCTTCCTCTGGGCCCTCACTCCTCCTCTTGGGAAGGAACTCAATGACTCTGGAGTCAATCTGCTCCCGAGTCGCTTGCGCAGAGGAAGACTGGGGCACATTTCGCGACGCCTAGGCTGAGGCTGTTGTGACCTTTTGGGGCTCCCCTGGAAAACGGTGGGAGGCTCCACGGACTGTTGTTCCGTCTCCTCTGCCGGTGTTGGAGCCGGACTACTTTCAGGGGAGAAAACCGCTGGAGTCTCACTTCCCCCAAAATCCGACTCCTCCGGTTCATCTAGACCAGTGATGCCGAACCTGCGCAGTAACAGGACTTTATCAGCGCAGGGCGCGCTGTGAACGGCACAGGCAGCAAAGCGATGCTGCCTGTGCCTGCAATCTCCCCACCCAGCGCCGCCTACTAGCTAATTTATTCACTGCACTTGCCTCTGTGAAATTGAAGAGAAGCGCCGTAATCTTGCACAGGCGCACTGGCAGAGGCATTGAAGTGCGCATGCACCGTCTTCCTGTCCTCTGCGAGTGCGCCTGTGCGAGAAAACGGCGCTTCTCTTCAATTATACAGAGGCAAGTGCAGTGAATAAATTAGCTAGGAAGCGGCTCTGGGTGGGGAGGATATCTGTGGATGACACTGAGGGGGATATCTGTGGATGACACTGAGGGGGATATCTGTGGATGACACTGAGGGGGATATCTGTGGATGACACTGAGGGGGATATCTGTGGATGACACTGAGGGGTATATCTGTGGATGACACTGAGGGGGATATCTGTGGATGACACTGAGGGGGATATCTGTGGATGACACTGAGGGGGGATATCTGTGGATGACACTGAGGGGGGATATCTGTGGATGACACTGAGGGGGGATATCTGTGGATGACACTGAGGGGGGATATCTGTGGATGACACTGAGGGGGGATATCTGTGGATGACACTGAGGGGGATATCTGTGGATGACACTGAGGGGGGATCTGTGGATGACACTGAGGGGGGATCTGTGGATGACACTTACGGGGGGATCTGTGGATGACACTTATGGGGGAATCTGTGGATGACACTTACAGGGGGATATAGGGAGGGGTGTGGGGATGTTGGGGTGGGAGGTCCTGGAGGGGTGTTTGGGTGGGAGCTCTGGAAGGGGTGGGAGGTCCGATAGGTATGTGGGGGTGGGAGATCTGGGAGGGGGGCCCATAAAATGTTTTGCTATGGGGCCCAGTCATTTCTAGCTACGCCCCTGATTGGTAAGATTGGGCGGGCACTGGAGAGATAGAGCGCCCTGCTGTAGGAGAAGCCAACGGGAGATGAAAGGAGGAGAGGCCAGCTCCTGGTGGTGTCGGGCACACGGCACAAGCATGGCAGTGGAGGATCTGACTGAAGCCTAAAGACCAGACATCAAGGTAGACCTGCAGAAGAAGGTGACAGCACAGTATGTGTATCAGGCATCATAAGACCATGGTGGTAGTTGGATTTCCAAATCTGCTGGAGGAACGCAGTTGCAGCATCAATACTCAATATAATAGTACTATATATTGTGCCTTTTATTATAACCTGATAAAATCCATTTTGTGGTTTGTACCCCAACATGAAAAATATGTTAAAGGAAATTACCGTAATGAAGGGTTACAAACAAAAAACAACATAAATCAAAATACACAAATTAGCATGTATGTACCCAAACATAGGAACACAAAGAACCATACGCAAATCCAAACACTATTCAGGCACCAAAAAATGCAAAGGTCTTGGCCCAGCATTTTCATATTTGGGACTGATCCATAGGATAGGTACACATTATCAGATTGGCGGTGGGCCAACACCTGGCAAAATATGACAATCAGCTGTATGATGAGAAAATGCGTGCCGTGCGCAGGTGCCATCTCCCTTCTCTATTCCTGCACTGCAGATATCTGCGATTTGATCCCGAAACAGGATGATGCCATGCCACACAGGAAGAGAGACGGCAGACGGCAGGGCATGTGCGCTGTGCACGTTTTGTATCGTCATACTGCTGAACAGCGGTCTTGACCAGTGTTTTTCAAGCCAAAAAACCAAATTGATCACCTACACAGAGGATAGGTCATCAATAGTCAAATGCCACACAACCACTTTAAGTATTTCCTACTAGTGTTAACCTACTTTATGAAAAATCCATGACCGGCTTTAAGAATTGTAACTGGGCCGTATATAAATATGGCCTTTTCTGGATCCTCCCTCGCCACTACGCCCTCTTTCATTTTGCTCCCGGCGGAATTGATCCCGGCAACTATTCCACCGGGTCTTCGTCTGTTTCACTGTGAAGAAATAAAACAATAAAAATCATATAAATAGCACAAAGAAATATGCAATAATAACAGGACTTAATTAAAGCAAACAGTTGCCCAAAATGAAGCAGACAACTAAAGATAAATGTCCGATAATGCACGATTAGACATCACATGGTACAGTAGTGCAGGTGTGGGTATACTAATATACAATACGTTAAGGAAGCCATAGATTAGTCGTGCTATACATTTGGATATTAATACTTTTACAAATATGGGATAAGTGACAACTATTGTATGCTCAATTACAACAGGGACACGTGTCACCAAATAACACGTGCACATGCATGTTATCCATTACTACAGTCTGCAGTAGTATAGGTAGGGCCAGGCATTTAAAATACACCAAAATGCAGGAGTATGGTATAAATTGCACAATTGTTCCAAAAACCATATATAGGCCTATACAAAATTAAGCAGGCCCCCAAAATATACAGTTTATGAACACTGACGTGAGCGTTCCGCGGTATCTCAGCCTGGCATCCTGCTGAGAGCAGGAGTGCACGGCCGCACAGGGCGCCATGGCAGCCAGGGCCAGACTGTGCCAACAGTGAGGAGGCTCCTTGGCCGGTGTAGCGACTGTCACAAACACCACACACGGCCTTATCTCACCTCCCGGCAGTGCCCTTACTACTTTATAGACGCCCTGCCTGTTTCACAACTTGCACACTTCTCATTTACGAGATTCAAATCTGACGAATCCCAGGCATAGTCATCTGTATTGCCGTTCTCAGGAGAGGGAGAGATGTGTCTGCTGGGATTTGAACCCACGACCTTCTGTATCAGAGGCAAAGCACCGGGCAAAGCACCGAGCTGCATAGCCACTGACTGAAAAAATATGAGACTTCTACTGTAGACTCTGTTATAGCCAGTGTACATCTATACACATGACAGCTGCCCCAACATACCCAGCACTGCTATATCTCTATATGACAGCTGCCCCAGCACAGTCAGCTCTACTATATCTCTATATATGATAGCTGCCCCAGCACACCCAGCTCTACTACATCTATACACATGACAGCTGCCCCAGCACATTTAGCTCCACTATATTAAGGGGGGCAGGAGACTGGCTATGGGTGACCCTCATTTCCAAGTGGACTGCACCTTTCAGAGAACTTATGGCTTGTGCCGAGCCGAGGTGGAGAGTCCCAAGCCGTCATTCCTTTGCCAGAAAGGCAGTAACAGCCCTGCACACACATGTAGAACAGAAGGTGGGCCAGTCCTTGAGCCTGTCGGTGTCTGCCAAAATGCAAGGCAGAGCTGACGTGTGGAGCTGTAACTACGGTCAGGGGCAATAAATGTTCTTTAATGCCCACTGGATGAATGTGGTTCCTGCACAGGTACACTAGCAACTTGGCCAGGTGACGCCACTTCCGCCTCCACGTTCTCACGCCGTTGGTCCTGTGACAAGGTCCACCTCTGCCTCCTCATCCTCCACCGTGTCCTCAGCCTGTACTGCAAGGACAATTCAAAGTGCCCACTCCAGCATACCACATGTGCAGGGCGCAGCGGTGTCACGCTGTTCTGCACGTCGTTTGCCTGGGCGAACGGAGTCACACAGGGGAGGAACTGCTCTGGGTGCTATAACAACAAAGCAAATCCTGGCTTTCTCTGCGACAAATTAAAATTGGAACCATGGTGACTGTCAACGGGAAGCACATGCTGTTGGCGCTGTGTCAAGGTGGACTAAGCCATGCGCCCTGCATGGCACACGTGTTCAATCTGGTTGTCACGCGGTTCCTGAAGTCTTCCACCGATCTGCAAGACATCCTAAAAATGGCCAGGAAACTTTACATGCACTTCAGCCACTCGTACATAGCAAAACACACCCTCCTTAAGCTGCAGCGGCAGAACGGCCTCCCCAAATATAGACTGATATGCAACGTTTCCACCCCTTGGAATTCCACCCTCCATATGTTGGACCGACTATACTAACAGAGAAAGGCCATAAACGATTTATTGATGATCGAAGCGGACATGAGTACTCCACTGTGTAAATTCGATGTCAGCTAGTGGCAGCTCATGCGTGACACCTGTCGTTTGCTCAGGCCCTTTGAGGAGGCCACGTTATTTGTCAGTTGCCAGGACTTCATGGCACCTAGATCTCATGGCCACATGATCCCTGTGAGGGCTGAACTGGAGGATGAGGACATTGAAACACAGGCAATGTGTAGCAAAATGTGTTTTTCTACACAGGTGACAAGAGAGGATGAGCAGGAGCACAGGGTGATGAGGAAGAGGAGGCATAGGACCCAGACTCACTGTGGCAGTATGCAGTGGAGATGGAGGCATGGAGTCTTTCTGAGTCACTTGCACAAATTGCCCGATGCATGCTCACTTGCTTGCGTAGTGACAGCCGAATTGTCACCATTTGGCAGAGGGATGACTTCTGGCTTTCCACCTTGTTGGACCCTCGCTACAGTTCCAAAATGGGGGACTTTTTTATACCCGCTGAGATGGAGGACAAGCTGAACTACTATAGAGACATCCTATGTAGTCAGTTGGTCACTGCTTATCTGTGCCTTCATCCACCCTCTCGCAGGTCTGACCAGGGGGGCCCTCTGCGCTCACGTTCCACTGCCATGGCTGCTGGGGAGGAGTGGGGTGGCAGGAGCAGTACCAGCTCCATCAGCAGCAGCCTGAGTCTACAGTCACTGATGAGTAGCTTTCTTCACCGCATAGTGAAGAAACTACTCACCTGCAGCAGCAGGTAGAACTGGAGCAGGACCTAAACCAGCAGGTGGTGGCATACTTGGACAGCACCCTGTCAACCCACATTGAAGATCCGCTGGACTACTGGGCAGCCAAACTGGATTTGTGGCCGCAACTATCAGAGTTTGCCCTGGAAAAGCTGTCCTGCCCGTCCAGTAGTGTGGCATCAGAGGGGGTGTTTAGTGTGGCGGGGGCCATAGTTACCCCCAAGGAGAACTCGCCTGTCCACTCAAAATGTGTAGAGACTGACCTTTGTCGAGATTAATCAGGCGTGGATCAGCCAGGATTTCCACCCACCAATGCCTGATGCATCTGATTAGATAATCCATGCCGCCTCACCCGAACCTTAAAAAAAGAGACCGGTTTCTTCTGGCTACCTGCCTCAGCTACTACTCTGATGCTGCCATCCGCCTGATGCCACACATCTGATGTAAAGTGCTCCTTCTTTCACCCACCATCTTCAGCTGGTACTGGTATTTCCACCCTCCTTTACACTATGTCACCTTGCCACTCTGTGGCCTCCTGATGCTGCTGCCACCTCCACACTATGTCACCTTACCACTCTGTCGCCTCCTGATGATGCTGCCACCTCCACACTTTGTCACTTTGTCACTCTATGGCCTCCTGATGATGCTGCTACCTCCACACTTTGTCACATTGCCACTCTGTGGCCTCCTAATGCTGCTGACACCTCGACACACTGTCACCAGGTCACTCTGTGGTCTCCTGATGCTGATGCCACCTCCACACTATGTCACCTTGCCACTCTATGACCTCCTGATGCTGCTGCCACCTCAATACTATTTCACCTTGCCACTCTGTGGTCTCCTCATGCTGTTGCCACCTCCACACTATGTCACCTTGCCAATCTGTGGCCTCCTGATGCTGCTTCCACCTCCACACTATGTCACCTTGCCCCTCTGTGGCCTCTTCATGCTGCTGCCACCTCCACACTATGTCACCTTGCCACTCTGTGGCCTTCTGATGCTGCTGCCACCTCTACACTCTGCTATTGTGCCACTTTGTGGCCTCCTGATGCTGCCAAAACCTCCACACTCTGTCATTGTGCCACTCTGTGGCCTCCAGATGCTGCCGCCACCTCCAGGCTCTGTCATTAGGCCACTCTGTGGTCTCCTCATGCTGCTTCCACCTCACCACTATGTCATAGGGCCACTCTGTGGACTTCTCATGCTGTTCTCACCCTCTCCACTTGATGACTGGGCCACTATTTAGCCACCTTGGCTTACTGACATCATTATTTATTTGACCCTTCTTCTGATCTCTCAGAAGAAAGGAAAAATGAGACGCACAATGGATCATCTCTGTGTAGCAGCTTTAAGGCCTGTATGGTCCCATCAGAATTGGCTTATGATTTGGTAGCCAAAAGTAGGAGTGGGTACAAAACACAGAAGACACAGAAGACATGCAAATATTCCGTTCACATGTCATCTCTGTTTTGGATCCACCCCTGTTTTGTTTTGGCATTAGCAATACTGATGGATTACTGACCAAATGCAGACCGAGTGAAGGCGGATGCTCCACAGACAGGATCCGTTTTTGGGGGTTATTGTTCTGATGAATCAGAGGAAGGGCAAAATAATCAGTGACGTCAACAGAAACTTACTGCTGACACCCTCTCCACTTAGTCAGGAGGGGCTCTACTTGTATAAGCGTTTAATAGAACAGGTTCTGTAGACATATATGTGAAATCAGCAGATGACGGTGTAAAAGGAGTGCGCTTCTTCTTGGCGCTAACATCGACCTGTAAGGCTGAGTTCATACTTGAGTTATTTGGTCAGTTTTGGTCCGTGACTGCCTAAATAAGTGAAGTGTGCAGTAGATTCTAAGATCGACGCCTGTCATCTGCATGTCATACGGACTCACAGTATCATTTCACTTCCTATGCGTGTTACTGCAAGTCACAGTGTTCTACACCACTATAAAGGCTCTCTGCAGCCAGGAAATAGCCGTTTATTGCAAGAATTTGACGCAAATATATTTGTATCGAACCAATATTTGGCAAGCCAGCGAATCAAATTTTTTAAAATTCACTAATTTCTAATCATAAGACCAAGACAATTCCTAACAATTGATCAACAGTACCTCACCATTGGGAGGCTTCAAGCAGGATGTTCTCAGACGAAAGTGGCCACTGAGCTTTGAGTGTCACAGAGTGCCATCAGCAGGTTGCAATAGAGATACAGATAGACTGGAAGAGACACAGAAAGGCATAGAAGTGGACGTCCTTTGGCCACATCCCAAACTGATGGCCGCTTCATTGTGAACAATGCCCTGCGGAACCAAATGATGAATGCCATACAACTCCAGGAATATTTAAGGGAGGTGAGAGGATCCTAAGTGTCACGTCAGACCATTCAAAACTGTTTACATCAGCGTGGTCTGCGTGCTAGACAACCTGCAAGGGTACTTGACCACACCACCAGGCACAATTGTCTTGCATAGACCAGGGAACATCTACGCTAGATGAGGATCGAATGGGCCTCAGTGCTTTTTACTGGTTAAAGTCGATTCACGCTGAGCAGAAATGATGGCCGCCAACGATGTCGTCACTAGACGAGCCTTTGGTGGTGGAAGTGTTACAGTGTGGGCAGGTGTACCTAGTCAATACAGACTGCCCTACACTTTGTAAATGGTACATTGACAAGCCCATACTACTTGAATAACATAATTAATCAAGTCACTGTGCCTCTGCATGAACAACACAGGCCTAATTTCATCTTCATGGACGACAATGCACCAGCTTATCGAGGTCGCATTATTAGGGAACAACTGCTGGAGTCTCAAATGGAGTGGCCTGCATTTTCTCTAGACCTGAATCTTACTGAAAATCTATGGGATCAGCTGAGTCACTGTGCTTAGGCTTATAACTCTGTACTCCAGAACCTCCATGACCTGAGGTCCGCCCTTTAAGAAGAGTGGTATTCCATACCTCAGCAAACAATAAGCCGACTTGTGAGCAGCATATGACATCATTGTCAAGCTGTAATTGATGCTCAAGCACACATGACAAATTAATTAGACATTTTTGTGGGGGTATACCCACCACTGTTGTTGGCTTTAGTTTCACTAAATTATTTGAGATGAGGAAATCACCATTGCATGCTTCTATTTAAATACCCTACTTTCATGATATAATATCACTGTAGCGTGAACCTTTTCTATTTTCCATAAATTTCGCCCGAAAGCCAAGTATCCCTAACTTTTTGTGATTAGTGTAAATATATATATATACACTGCTCAAAAAAATAAAGGGAACACTTAAACAACACAATGTAACTCCAAGTCAATCACACTTCCGTGAAATCAAACTGTCCACTTAGGAAGCAACACTAAGTGACAATCAATTTCACATGCTGTTGTGCAAATGGGATAGACAACAGGTGGAAATTATAGGCAATTAGCAAGACACCCCCAATAAAGGAGTGGTTCTGCAGGTGGTAACCTCAGACCACTTCTCAGTTCCTATGCTTCCTGGCTGATGTTTTGGTCACTTTTGAATGCTGGCGGTGCTTTCACTCTAGACAGAGTCTACAACCCACACAAGTGGCTCAGGTAGTGCAGCTTATCCAGGATGGCACATCAATGCGAGCTGTGGCAAGAAGGTTTGCTGTGTCTGTCAGTGTAGTGTCCAGAGCATGGAGGCGCTACCAGGAGACAGGCCAGTACATCAGGAGACATGGAGGAGGCCGTAGGAGGGCAACAACCCAGCAGCAGGACCGCTACCTCCGCCTTTGTGCAAGGAGGAACAGGAGGAGCACTGCCAGAGCCCTGCAAAATGACCTCCAGCAGGCCACAAATGTGCATGTGTCTGCTCAAACGGTGAGAAACAGACTCCATGAGGGTGATATGAGGGCTCAATGAGTGCAGGACGTTTGGCATTTGCCAGAGAACCCCAAGATTGGCAAATTTGCCACTGGCGCCCTGTGCTCTTCACAGATGAAAGCAGGTTCACACTGAGCACATGTGACAGACGTGACAGAGTCTGGAGACGCCGTGGAGAACGTTCTGCTGCCTGCAACATCCACTTTAATTTTGAGTTTTTCCACTTTAATTTTGAGTGTGACTCCAAATCCAGACCTCCATGGGTTGAAAAATTTGATTTCCATTTTTTTATTTTTGTGTGATTTTGTTGTCAGCACATTCAACTATGTAAAGAACAAAATATTTCAGAAGAATATTTAATTAACTCAGATCTAGGATGTGTTATTTTTGTGTTCCCTTTATTTTTTTGAGCAGTGTATATATATATATATATATATACAGTATATATATGTTTTAAGGCCAATATGTTGGCCTGTATTTGTGGGAGGGGCCTATTGCCCTTATAACCGGCATCTTACCATAGGGGAGCAGTGCTTCGATCCGAGCGTTCGCCTGTACTTCCAGTCACGTGGTTGTGAGTAGCGGTGGTGCCCTTTTTCGGCGGTGAGCAGCCTTGGAGGAAAGTAGGCGCGGTGTGGCGTCCCTCGTTCCCCTAGTCCGGCCGGCAGTGTCAGCTCCTATGGTAAAGTGGAGCATCACTGCACCGGAGCGGCCGGTCTGGAAGTCTCGTTTGGCTTCCCACGTGACCGAAACGTTAGGGTGCAGGAGTCAGCGAGACTCCGTGTCTTAGTTCAGGAAGAGGGGGGGAGGGGAGGTCAGCTGCAGAGGAACAAAGGCAGCTTATGAGCCCCTGACCATCTTTATGTTGGTTGCAAATAGGACAACTTAGAAGAAGGCAGTGATGCAGTATACAGGATACACCATGGTGTACAATATCAGGCCCTGTTCACACCACATTACTGGCCTCCACTAGACATATTGTACATGCTAGTAGATTTCCCAATGTGTACCCCCTGTGCCCATAGGCTCCCATGTTAGAAAAATGCATAATGCATAGTATGCGTTTTCTTTTTGCTGAATACTGCTGTATGGATTAGCTTAGTCTATTATGCTGACTAAATTGTTCAAATGAACTTGGGGGGTCCTGGGGCTGTGCTGGCTTTTCTGGGGCAGTTTAGCTGCACACATTAGTTATTATTCAGTGCTACATTAATTGGTTATATTGTCCTGTTTAAAGCTACTATTTAAAAAAAAAAAAAAAAGGGTTTACTTATGTGTTTTATTCTTCCTTGAAATGTCTAGCACGGGCCGCCGTGCTCCCAGCTAGGCAGGGATCAATGTGCTTTTGATAAATGTATTATGTCATACATTCATTAGGCTCATGCACAATCTCGTATGTTTTAGTATGTTCCTCATGGTAAGGAAATACAGTCAGGTCCATAAATATTGGGACATCAACACAATTCTAAGATTTTTGGCTCTATAGAACAACACAATGGATTTGAAATTAAACGAACAAGATGTCCTTTAACAGCAGACTGTCAGCTTTAATTTGAGGGTATTTACATCCAAATCAGGTGAACGTTGTAGGAATTACAACAGTTTGCATATGTGCCTCCCACTTGTTAAGGAACCAAAAGTAATGGGACAATTGGCTTCTCAGCTGTTCCATGGCCAGGTGTGTGTTTTTCCCTCATTATCCCAATTACAATGAGCAGATAAAAGGTCCAGAGTTCATTTCAAGTGTGCTATTTGCATTTGGAATCTGTTGCGGTCAACTCTCAATATGAGATCCAAAGAGCTGTCACTATCAGTGAAGCAAGCCATCATTAGGCTGAAAAAACACAACAAACCCATCAGAGAGATAGCAAAAACATTAGGTGTGGCCAAAATAACTGTTTGGAACATTCTTAAAAAGAAGGAACGCACCAGTGAGCTCAGCAACACCAAAAGACCCGGAAGACCACGGAAAACAACTGTGGTGGATGACCGAAGAATTCTTTCCCTGGTGAAGAAAACACCCTTCACAACAGTTGGCCAGATCAAGAACACTCTCCAGGAGGTAGGTGTATGTGTGTCAAATTCAACAATCAAGAGAAGACTTCACCAGAGTGAATACAGAGGGTTCACCCCAAGATGTAAACCATTGGTGAGCCTCAAAAACAGGAAAGCCAGATTAGAGTTTGCCAAACGACATCTAAAAAAGCCTTCACAGTTCTGGAACAAAATCCTATGGACAGATGAGACCAAGATCAACTTGCACCAGTGATGGGAAGAGAAGAGTATGGAGAAGGAAAGGAACTGCTCATGATCCTAAGCATACCACCTCATCAGTGAAGCATGGTGGTGGTAGTGTCATGGCGTGGGCATGTATGGCTGCCAATGGCACTGGTTCTCTTGTATTTATTGATGATGTCACTGCTGACAAAAGCAGCAGGATGAATTCTGAAGTGTTTCGGGCAATATTATCTGCTCATATTCAACCAAATGCTTCAGAACTCATTGGACGGCGCTTCACAGTGCAGATGGACAATGACCCAAAGCACACTGCAAAAGCAATGAAAGAGTTTTTTAAGGGAAAGAAGTGAAATGTTATGCAATGGCCAAGTCAATCACCTGACCTGAATCCGATTGAGCATGCATTTCACTTGCTGAAGACAAAACTGAAGGGAAAATGCCCCAAGAACAAGTAGGAACTGAAGACAGTTGCAGTAGAGGCCTGGCAGAGCATCACCAGGGATGAAACCCAGAGTCTGGTGATGTATATGCGTTCCAGACTTCAGGCTGTAATTGACTGCAAAGGATTTGCAACCAAGTATTAAAAAGTGAAGGTTTGATTTATGATTATTATTCTGTTCCATTACTTTTGGTCCCTTAACAAGTGGGAGGCACATATGCAAACTGTTGTAATTCCTGCACCATTCACCTGATTTGGATGTAAATACCCTCAAATTAAAGCTGACAGTCTGCAGTTAAAGCACATCTTGTTAGTTTCATTTCAAATCCATTGTGGTGGTGTATAGAGCCAAAAATGTTAGAATTGTGTCGATATCCCAATATTTATGGACCTGACTGTATATGTTTTAATATGGGCAGGTTTCTCGGTTGGTCTATTTTGGATTTCTCAGAGTCTCTTTTCGGACGACATTGGTAAGCCTTCTAGTCATAAACCTTCACTGATCACGGGATCTTTTTGGAGCTTCTAGATGTCTAGTCCACGTTACGTTGTTCAGTCTGGGTGTGTTTTGTTTGGTCACAGAGGTGCGGTGATGGTATCAGTCAAGTCACTGTTCCCAGATACCATTAAACACGTGTTTTGTTCTACAGCTATTATGTCTCACGGGTCTGACATTGTGGATGCTTCTGTGGAAGAAAATGGGTGTAGGATGTCGGAATCTGGCAGCATTCCTTCACTACGGAACTGGACTATCCCAAGACTCATAGCAGAATTAACTAGGAGGGGCATTCCTTTCCCGGCTACTGCACGAAAGGAGGAACTTTATGGTCTTTTAGTGACGGCCCCTGCTCAGTTAAATCAGGAGGTGTCTATGGTCACGGTCCAGACTTTGTTATCCCAGCTGCATGCTATGTTGAATAATGTCGCAACTTCTTTAACAAATATGCAAGGAAGGTTTGAGACAGTGGAGTGTAGGGTGACGGCTATGTCCATCTCATCTCCGGAGGTGTCAACCTCAATTGTACCTGTAGCAAGTACGTTTGGTGGTATTGCTAATTCACCTAATGTCACTCCGGCACATTTTATCCCTCCCAATATCAAGAAAGATATCTTGGAGGGTAGGGATGTGACTCTGGCGTCTCTGTTAATCGCCACTCGCGATTTGTCTGAGAATAGAGTCATTGCGTGTGGTGATGTGTCTGTTATTCTCAAGAGACGGGATCATAGATTGAATAGGAAATTTACCATCCCCGAATTCGTATTGGCTTTCAGCCTATTCAGGGATGTCGTGTGCTCCACCCGACCTGAGAGAAGAGAGGAATTGGATCTCTATATGTTTAGAGTTACCGAGTTGGGATACAAATATGCAGGATGTGCGTTTTATGACTATCATTGCTCGTTCTCCGCCAAAACGGCAGCAGCGCTGAGTCAATTTCAGTTTTCAGTCAATTGGGCAATGTTAGATACCGAATTGTTCTGCAGGCATTTTGCAGGGCTTAAAGCTCCTGCCTGCTCGTCATGCCAATCTATATTCCATTCATCAGACTGGTGTCACAATGTAGCTACCCGTGCTGCTCTTAGTACAACTACTCCGTTAGCTGGTCTGTCAGACAGCAGTAGAAATGCAATTTCAGTAGATAAGCTCGGTCGCCCAGTCAAGTATCTGGGTAGATCGCAAATTTGCAATAATAATTACAATTTTGCAAATTGTAATTATGGTCAATGTTGGCTCCTGCATATTTGTCTTAACTGTTTCAGAGCACATCCCAAAGTGACTTGTACATTAAAGGCAGATAAAAATTACATGATGATGTAATGATGATATATGATTTATCCGCTCCACACGGCTCGCATATCCCTAGCCTCAACTCCCTTATTCCTGCCGAGGAGGTCAGTATGAAGTATGCATCCATCGATCAAGCAATCGCAATCATTTTACAGTTAGGTTCAGGTACAGCGTTGTCTAAAGCTGATATATCGGACGCTTTTAAATTATTCCCGATCAAACCCGAACTTTGGCAATGGCATGGGATTAAATGGAGAGATAGCTATTACTTCGCCACCAAACTCACCTTCGGTTCCCGGAGTAGTCCTTGGCTGTTTGATCAACTGGCAAAAGCGTTGCATTGGATCTTAGAGCATACATGTCTTTGCCAGCATGTCATCCATTATTTGGACGACTTTCTCTTGATCGAACCACCAGGGGGTCACTCAAGTAACTTTCAAAAACTGTTAGCTTGCTTTGCTCAGTTGGGTGTTCCAGTAGCCCCAAACAAGATTGAGGGTCCATCCTCGGTCCTTACTTTTTTGCGTATTACGTTAGATGCGCAAAGCATGACGGCTAGACTGCCCGAAGAAAAGTTATCTAGGATTAGGGAAGTTATGCACAAATTTACCGTCAGTAAGGTAACTTGTAAGGTTGAGTTACAATCGTTGTTAGCTATGTTGAATTTTGCCATGCGTGTTATTCCGCAAGGTAGATCCTTCATTGCACGGTTGTTAGCCCTCTTAGCGACAGCCCCTTGTCAGGACAGTCCGGTCAATTTGGACAGAGAAGCTGAGGCGGACCTCGTGATGTGGCAACATTTTTTAGATCAGTGGAACGGTATCTCCATGTTCATTCCGGTGACTTCAAAGAGTTCATTGGTAGTCTTTGTAGCGGCTACTAGTAATGGTTTTGCAGCTATTTTTGATACGCATTGGTTAGCAGAGACATGCCCAGTTGAAGTAGCAGCACGTACAGGTTTCATTCGGTCCACTGCCTTTTGTGTACTATACCCCATAGTGGCCGCAGCATATGTTTGGGGTAGTTCATGGTAATGTTCAGTTGGGTTTGGGACCATCAGTTGCGTTGAGGAGAAGTCAGGTGGATACACAGCTGATAGTCCTACTGAATAGACTGCTAGAATTTGTATTATGGCAAGAAAAAAGCAGCTAAGTAAAGAAAAACGAGTGGCCATTATTACTTTAAGAAATGAAGGTCAGTCAGTCAGCCGAAAAATTGGGAAAACTTTGAAAGTAAGGGCTATTTGACCATGAAGGAGAGTGATGGGGTGCTGCGCCAGATGACCTGGCCTCCACAGTCACTGGACCTGAACCCAATCGAGATGGTTTGGGGTGAGCTGAACCGCAGAGTGAAGGCAAAAAGGCCAACAAGTGCTAAGCATCTCTGGAAACTTCTTCAAGACTGTTGGAAGACCATTTCAGGGGACTACCTCTTGAAGCTCATCAAGAGAATGCCAAGAGTGTGCAAAGCAGTAATCAAAGCAAAATGTGGCTACTTTGAAGAACCTAGAATATGACATATTTTTAGTTGTTTCACACTTGTTTGTTATGTATATAATTCCACATGTGTTAATTCATAGTTTTGATGCCTTCATAGTCATGAAAATAAAGAAAACTCTTTGAATGAGAAGGTGTGTCCAAACTTTTGGTCTGTACTGTATATATATATATATATATATATATATACACAGTTGCAAGAAAAAGTATGTGAACCCCTTTGGAATGATATGGATTTCTGCACAAATTGGTCATAAAATGCGATCTGATCTTCATCTAAGTCACAACAATAGACAATCACAGTCTGCTTAAACTAATAACACACAAAGAATTAGATGTTATCATGTTTTTATTGAACACACCATGTAAACATTCACAGTGCAGGTGGAAAAAGTATGTGAACCCCTAGACTAATAATGACATCTCCAAAAGCTAATTGGAGTGAGGTGTCAGCCAACTGGAGTCCAATCAATGAGATGAGATTGGAGGTGTTGGTTACAGCTGCCCTGCCCTATAAAAAACACACACCAGTTCTGGGTTTGCTTTTCACAAGAAGCATTGCCTGATGTGAATGATGCCTCGCACAAAAGAGCTCTCAGAAGACCTACGATTAAGAATTGTTGACTTGCATAAAGCTGGAAAGGGTTATAAAAGTATCTCCAAAAGCCTTGCTGTTCATCAGTCCACGGTAAGACAAATTGTCTATAAATGGAGAAAGTTCAGCATTGCTGCTACTCTCCCTACGAGTGGCCGTCCTGTAAAGATGACTGCAAGAGCACAGCAGAGACTGCTCAATGAGGTGAAGAAGAATCCTAGAGTGTCAGCTAAAGACTTACAAAAGTCTCTGGCATATGCTAACATCCCTGTTAGAGAATCTACGATACGTAAAATACTAAACATGAATGGATTTCATGAGAGGATACCACAGAGGAAGCCACTGCTGTCCAAAAAAAACATTGCTGCACGTTTACAGTTTGCACAAGAGCACCTGGATGTTCCACAGCAGTACTGGCAAAATATTCTGTGGACAGATGAAATCAAAGTTGAGTTGTTTGGAAGAAACACACAACACTATGTGTGGAGAAAAAGAGGCACAGCACACCAACATCAAAACCTCATCCCAACTGTGAAGTATGGTGGTGGGGGCATCATGCTTTGCTGCGTCAAGACGTGGACGGATTGCTATCATCGAAGGAAAAATTAATTCCCAAGTTTATCAAGACATTTTGCAGGAGAACTTAAGGCCATCTGTCCACCAGCTAAAGCTCAACAGAAGATGGGTGTTGCAACAGGACAACGACCCAAAGCATAGAAGTAAATCAACAACAGAATGGCTTAAACAGAAGAAAATATGCCTTCTGGAGTGGCCCAATCAGAGTCCTGACCTCAACCCGATTGAGATGCTGTGGCATGATCTGAAGAAAGCGATTCACACCAGACATCCCAAGAATATTGCTGAACTGAAACAGTTCTGTAAAGAGGAATGGTCAAGAATTACTTCTGACCGTTGTGCATGTCTGATCTGCAACTACAGGAAAAGTTTGGTTGAAGTTATTGCTGCCAAAGGAGGTTCAAGCAGTTATTAAATCCAAGGGTTCACATATTTTTTCCACCTGCACTGTGAATGTTTACATGGCGTGATCAATAAAAACATGGCAAGGCTACTTTCACACTTGCGTTCAGAGCGGATCCGTCTGGGGTCTGCCCAGACGGATCCGCTCATATAATGCAGACTTGGGATCCGTTCAGAATGGATCCATCTGCATTATATTGTAGAAAAAATTCTAAGTGTGAAAGTAGCTTCAGACGGATCCGTTCAGACTTTACATTGAAATTCAATGGGGGACGGATCCGTTTGAAAATTGAGCCATATAGTGTCAAATTCAAACGGATCCGTCCCCATTGACTTACATTGTAAGTCTGGACCGATCCGTTTGCCTCCGCACGGCCAGGCGGACACCCGAACGCTGCAAGCAGCGTTCAGGTGTCCGCTTGCTGAGCGGAGCGGAGGCTGAACGCTGCCAGACTGATGCATTCTGAGCAGATCCGCATCCACTCAGAATGCATTGGTAGCTGGACGGATGCGTTCGGGGCCGCTTGTGAGACTCTTCAAACGGAGCTCACAAGCGGAACCCCGACGCTAGTGTGAAAGTAGCCTTACATTTAATTATTTGTGTGTTATTAGTTTAAGCACACTGTGATTGTCTATTGTTGTGACTTAGATGAAGATCAGATCACATTTTATGACCAATTTGTGCAGAAATCCATATCATTCCAAAGGGTTCACATACTTTTTCTTGCAACTTGTATATCACCATTCCAATGTATAACATGATTGGTAATAAAACCATCTTTATTATTAAAACCTTACCCTCCATCATTGATTCTCTTAGTTTCCAAAAATAAATTTTTTATCCAGCTTACTTAAAGAGGACCTTTCATCTGTTTTACAGTACTTTTAGGAGCTAAATACTTGTGGGGTACCCCCCGCTGACGCTGCCACCCAGTTTTTTTTAAAACATCGCCCCTACACCTTGCTGCGCCCGCCTGAAGTTGTCGCGCTCAGTATGTAAATACTGAGCATTGGAACAGGGAGGAGGAGGCACCAGGGTTTCTCAATGGGCGTCCCTTCTCCCTGGCTGTGCCGCGATCCAATCACATCGGAGAGCGTCACAGCCAGGGAGGAAAAACCTTCCTGGCTGTGATGCTCTCTGATGTGATTGGATCGCGGCACAGCCAGGGAGAAGGAGACACCCATTGAGAAACCTTAGCATCTCCTCCTCCCTGTTCCAATGCTCAGTATTAGCATACTGAGCACGAAAACTTCAGGAGGGGCGCAGCGGGGCGTAGGAGCGATGTTTTAAAAAAAATGGGTGGCAGCATCAGCGGGGGGAACCCCGCAAGTACAGGTATTTAGCTCCTATAAGTAAAACAGATGAAAGGTCCTCTTTAAAACAATATACCAATTATTTGTCCCATTATTGGCATTTTTAAAATTTATACCTAAGATTTTTAGGTCATCAATAAAAATAACTTGGCAACCCCTTTAAAGACAAAAGTCCTTAGTCAGAAAAAGCAGATGAGAACAGCTTTCTTCACTCTCTCAAAAATCTTGCTAAACTTCAAATGCATCTTGTTTGTTTTTTTTATCTCTAGTCAGGGCCGTCTTTAATATTGATTGGACCCTGGGCAAAAATTTACTTGGGCCCCCTGGATCCCGCCTTCCCACACCTTAGGCAATCACGCCCTCCACCACAACACACACAAAAAAATCCACACATCTGGTAGAGTACAGTGAATGACTGTAAATACTTCCAGTTCTGAAGACTCCAGCGGCTCAGGATTAGTGCTCTGGGCAGCTGGGCTCAGGCTGGAAGTGGGCACCGCTCTGCAGGAAGGAGACCAGGGCTCGGCTCACCCTAGTGTTACAGTGCACCCCAGCACCCCACAGTATGCAGTATAGCACCCTATAGTATACAGCAACCCACAGTATGCAGTATAGCACCCTATAGTATACAGCACCACACAGTATGCAGTATAGCATCCCACACTATACAGTATACAGCACCCCACAGTATATAGTAGAGCAGTATAGCAGCCCACACTATACAGTACCCCACAGTATATAGTAGAGCAGTGTAGCACCCCACACTATACAGTACCCCACAGTATATAGTAGAGCAGTATAGCACCCCACACTATACAGTACCCCACAGTATATAGTAGAGCAGTATAGCACCCCACACTATACAGTACCCCACAGTATATAGTAGAGCAGTATAGCAGCCCACAGTATACAGCACCTCACAGTATACAACACCTCACGGTACATAGCACCCCAAACTATACACGATACAGCCCCCCACACTATACAGTACAGCAGTATAGCACTCCACACTATACCGCACCCACAGTATACAGACCCCCACAGTATACAGTACAGCAGTATAGCCCCCTACACTATACAGGCCCCCCACTATACAGGCCCCCCACACTATACAGCCCCCCCCCCACACTATACAGGCCCCCCCACAGTATACAGGCCCCCACACAGTATACAGGCCCCCACACAGTATACAGGCCCCCACACAGTATACAGGCCCCCCACACAGTATACAGCCCCCCACACAGTATAAGACCCCCACACAGTATACAGCCCACCACACAGTATACAGCCCCCCCACAGTATGCAGGCCCCCACACAGTATACAGTCCCACACAGTATACAGCCCACCACACAGTATACAGCCCCCCCCACAGTATACAGGCCCCCACAGTATACAGGCCCCCACACAGTATACAGCCCACCACACAGTATACAGCCCACCACACAGTATACAGCCCCCCCCACAGTATACAGGCCCGAACACAGTATACAGCCCACCACACAGTATACAGCCTACCACACAGTATACAACCCCCCCCCCCCCACAGTATACAGGCCCGCACACAGTATACAGCCCACCACACAGTATACAGCCCACCACACAGTATACAGGCCCCCACAGTATACAGCCCCCCACAGTATACAGGCCCCCACAGTATACAGCCCACCACACAGTATACAGGCCCGCACACAGTATACAGCCCACCACACAGTATACAACCTACCACACAGTATACAGCCCCCCCACAGTATACAGGCCCCCACACAGTATACAGCCCACCACACAGTATACAGCCCACCACACAGTATACAGCCCCCACAGTATACAGCCCCCCACAGTATACAGGCCCCCACACAGTATACAGCCCACCACACAGTAAACAGCCCCCCCCCACAGTATACAGGCCCCCCCACAGTATACAGAGCCCCCCACACAGTATACAGCCCACCACACAGTATACAGCCCCCCCCACAGTATACAGAGCCCCCCACACAGTATACAGCCCACCACACAGTATACAGCCCACCACACAGTATAGAGCCCCCCCCCCCCCACAGTATACAAGCCCCTACACAATATACAGCCCACCACACAGTATACAGCCCACCACACAGTATACAGCCCACACACAGTATACAGGCCCCCCACACAATATACAGGCCCCCCACAGTATACAGGCCCCCACACAGTATACAGCCCACCACTATACAGTAGTTTACAGTATATTAACATAACAGCCCCTGTCACCTTTTTCTGATGTAATGTTCACACAAAAAAGCTCCACAGCAACACTCCTTGTAGGACCTCTGATGACCTCATTGCCATGTGACCAGTAATTGCTAGGTTACTGGTCACATGGTGATGATGTCATTAAGGTCCTGAAGTGATCACACACAACTTTAACACAGTACGATCATGATGCCTGGACTCAGTGCAGGCAGGCACTGCAGCACCCCTGTGTAGCTGACAGCTTGACACCCGGGGCAGTAGTTAGCAGGGCTCAAGAGGCAGCTGCCTTGGGCCCCCCAGGAGCAACTGGGCCCGGGGCAGCTGCCCCTGTTGCCCCTTGGTAAAGACGGCCCTGTCTCTAGTGTGTGTGTAAATATATATATATATATATATATATATATATAATACAAAGAGAGAGCAGCAGCACTACTTGCAGATTAAGCCGGGTGCAAAATCCTCTGACCTTAGGCTGTCAGGTCAAATAAGTTGTAGGTATTGGGATTCACACTTAAATTATGGCTTCACATTGAAAGAAAAACGGATAAGTTGTGAATGGAGGAAATTATGGCTATAGGAGATGTATAGGGGGTAGGAGAGGAATGTGGGGATGCGGGGTGTGGACAACACTCTGTACCCCATGATCCTTTGGGTGTATGGGGATGATCACCTGAGTGGTGCGTCCTTATAGACCATACCCCCTTTTCTCCATAATATACAATATATGTTATGTCCCCTTTAAGGACTACAACCCTCCGATATTCACGATTTGACATCCTTATGTATCTATTTATTTTCTATATATTCTAATTATCTGCAATAACCATGTAAATAGGGTTTTTGATCCGATCATTCTCCTATTGTGCTGGTTTGTTTCCAATAAAGGTCTCATTGCCGTGCTCTGACTGACCCTGGGGATAACGTGGTGTTGAGGGTAAGCGCTTCCTGGTTGTCAGGCAACGATTCACGTGACATGACGAAACGGGGAGACGCCGCCCTCCATTTCGTCATGCCTTGGGGGAGGTGCCGGGATGCTGGTGTGCGCATCGAGATAGGCGTCACTTCCGGTTGCGTCTTCTCTTTGTGTACGCCGGTATCCGGGATACCGGGCATGCGTGGTGGGACCCCAGGGACGCCGAGGCGCCTGCCATCCTGACACTCCACTGTGTAAGTTTTTTTAACCATGCCGCTATTGACCGCACAATTAGCACTTACAGGTGTTCACTATAATGAAGCACAAAGCACGAGGCACTTTATATATTGGGCAGTGTTTGTTTGTTTATTTGTGAATTTTGAAAACTGCCTATGAGATGTCACTATGTATGAAAAGACTGTGATCTTGATACATGATATATAAATGAATGCACATATGATCCTGAAAAATTTTTATGTAAATCCACTATTTGTACATTGTTAATTATGCTATTACCAATTAGTTTGTTAATTGACCCACTAAGCATCATGGGTATAAATGTAGATGCTGTGACACCAATTGTTATGCTTGAGAAAGACTGCAATGAGCAGTTCAAACGTTGCACAGGGGAAATAAAGCGGGTCGTTTTTCATCTTATCCTGGAGTGCTGCCTCTTCTTTGAAATACCTATATATATATATTGTGGTGAGGTGAACAGGAATGTGTATGGTAAAGCCCTAGGAGGGGTGTATATCTCACCTAGATGAGATAAGTAAAGTCCAGGAAGATGCCACTGGCTTCAGCAAACCTAGTTGCTGATGCTATTTTATTTATTTATTCAGGGCTGGATTTTATTTGGATTGGGATGGTAGGCTTGGTAGTGGGACCTCCCAATCCACCCCCATTCCAGGGCATGGTTTTCCCTGACAGGTGATCACAAGTGAAGACTGCTGTAATCAGTCTGGCATAAAACGATCCCTCAGTGTGTCAGTCTGGGAAGAGAGTGATTGTGAAGCAGAGACCTGCAGAGGCTCTGGTTGGTCTCAGCCAAGGAGGGCTGAGGGGCCACGAGGCCAGGTGAAGCTTGATCTCTTCCCAGTGTGGACTGTGGGTTATTGAGCAGACTGACTAAGGCTTGGTGCCTGAGACCATGTGCGTAAAGCTATGATTATAGGCGAGTCAGGGAAACCATTATGTTCTGCTTCGCGTTATTGAACTGTTGTATAACACTAGTCAGACAGCTTAACAATAATTCAGAAGTCAAGAAACGTGAGACATCAGATCTGTATGCATTCTTTTTTCTGAATAACTTTGTAAAACTACAATATAAACATAAACAAAACATATGTGTCAATACATTAAACATAATACAGCAGCCTCACTCCATCAGTGAGAGTACTCACAGACAATTCCATCATAAGTCCAGGAATAGATCAAGAGCTCCTCTGCATGCAGCCTGCTAGATCCAGGAGCAGTCATGAAATGGAGGAAATACAGTTCCAGGTTAAAGGTTACTGCCTTTGACTCTGAGAAAAATACACTTCCTGTAAAGTTCTGGCAAAGTAGAAACTAACTTTGACCACTAGATAGCAGCAACGTCAAACATAACATTTCAGTATAATCTTTACAGCACATTACATACATTTTTTATGCACAAAATGGGCAGAACACATTATATGTATTAGTTAGAGCCCAGCCGGGCAGGTGTTTATTTTGTATTGTTTATTTTTGTGCTTGTGCCGCAATAAAGCACAGTTTTAACATGAAAAATCCATTATCTGTGAAGATATCTGTGAGCATGATCCCTGAAAGAGAGCTGCCCCTAACAATATATACACGCTGGTGAAATAACTAATACATGCAATGTTTCGTTCAATGCCTCATTACTCAGATAAACAGTACATTGTCCAAAGATTGCCTATTTAGCCCCGAGAAATAGAGGGACATTTATCATGCTATTTACACCATTATTGTACTAAAAAGTCACAATTAATGTTGCATACCGTTTTTGTGGCATAACTTGTGACACTTCCTCCTTCTTGCCTTCTTCCTGAAGGGCAGGAGGGGCCATGGCTAGCAGATGTCACAGCCGTTACATCTGGCTGTGACCTTCTGTCTTTGTTCTCGCTGCAGTTCTGTTCCTGTGTGTTGTTTGTGGTTCTTTATGGGTTAACTCCCCTGTGTGCCTATTAGGAGTTAATCCTCTCGGTCTGCTCCATGGGTGTGGCCTCTCTGCTGCACTGACTGAATCTGTATATTTGGCTGAGTTTCCCTTAGTTCTGGGTCAGCTCTTCTAGTATGTGTTTGTTTTGTCCTTCTCTTGGTTTGTACTTTGTCTCCCATGCTGCTGACCCATGGGATCCGTGTCTGTCTGTGTTCTGTGAGTTTGCCTTCTTGCTCATTGACGTCCTTTCTCCTGTGTTTCTGTTATCAGGGTTGCCAGTTATGTTTGAGTTCCCCTGTGTTTATTATAATGTATTTATGCCTCTGCCCTTATTTGTCTTGCCTATCTTGTATCGTGCCTGTCTTGCCCTGTTATATATTCATTCCTCCGTATGGAGGGTTCTGTCTCTGCTTTAGGGGATATTCTGTTCAGCAAGCCCTTGCTGCACCTTTCTATGCAGCAGAGTGCCATGGGCAAGGCCATGCAGTTTACTTCTGGTGAAGCAAGTCCTCCTCTGCTCATTGTCACTCCTGTTTCCTTGCTATGTACTCCTGCTTGTGTTATTAGTTGCTCTGTTTGTATTTGCCTGTATATGTTATGTTTGCCTATGTGCCGTCGGTACCTTCTGGTACCTGTTCTCCGTTCGTTCTTGCTGTCACTGTCTAGTTCACGCTCTGGAGTGGACCCTGGCAACTTCCTGCTGCAAAGTCTAACCCTACCATCTGGGGCCCTAGTGAATACCAGGAGTTGCTTAGTCATGCCCCTCTGGAGTATAACTA
Source organism: Bufo bufo (assembly GCF_905171765.1). Classification (NCBI taxonomy): domain Eukaryota; kingdom Metazoa; phylum Chordata; class Amphibia; order Anura; family Bufonidae; genus Bufo; species Bufo bufo. The sequence goes on along the minus strand of NC_053391.1, from coordinate 197,347,698 downwards.
GACAGTGGTGCGGTGGGGGTTTTCTCCCACTGTGCTGACGGTACATAGAGCTCATGTTTTTGTTTGTGCAATAAACTCTTGTATGTCTGTACCTGATTTCCATTTGTTTATTGCTTGACGACGCAGAGGTCTTTCGCTGAATCTCTAACTCGTGACAGCAGAGCTGAAACATTTATCTTCATTCACTTCAGAAATCTACGGCAAATGGGAGGCTGCTGTAAATTTTAGTCTGTCATAGGGCCTGCGGTAGGATGTGCCAAATCTTTGCAGAGGCCTGCGCAATAGCATAAGTTTGGTGCATCCTTTGGCTGCGCAGGGGGAATCAAGATTGGTAATGAAAATGTCTCCCATATGTTTATATTTAATATGTGTTAAATAACTAAATATATAAAAGTGTATTGCAACTGTCAAGTTAATAATATCTACAGTACGTCAACGAATATCATAGATTACTCACAAAGAGCCATGAGATTTACATATTGTTTAGAGCAGAGCCCAAGCAATAGATACAATGTCATCAGTCTTATTTACTTAAAAGAATAGTGCCAACAGTGCTTGTATAGAGCCTTATGATGCAACAAGTCAAAAACAGAAATGTTATGTTATTTGTAGCAAAATTACAAAATTAAAAATACATCAAAATTGTGGCAAAATGGCATATAAACTCAGCCTTAATTATCAAGCTTATTACTTTTTGGGGAATCACTATTAGGTAGTGTACTATCATCTCACTGACATATTTCACAGGGGAGGTTATTTTACTGTATAACGTGGTGTTAGCGTTTGCTCTGTGTTTTGTAATACTGGAAGTGTTCTTTCACATGTATAGTATGAAAATAATGCTGATTATGTAAAATATTGAATCAATTATTTCTCTAAAAGCAGTAAACGGATGTTTTGACGCCTCAGCAAGATTTTTTTCTCTGATTCTAAGCTTTTGAAAAGAGTTTCCATGTCATAGATATGCTGAGATGCATCCATAGTTAGTGAGAAAACAGTACTTATTTGCTTATTGCTGGTTTTCATGCATTTTTCCCCATTATTTCCTTTAATGATTTTTTGGTTTATGAATTTGTCATGAACATGATTTATGCACTAGTATAGATGAGTTTAAAGCAGCTTTATAAGCTTAGCAGTAAGTAGATAGCTAATACATAACAAATCATCATGGGAGATTATTATTCATGTTTAGTGTTAAGCGAACAGTTCGAGCATAGTTCGGGTCCGTACCGAATTTTGGGGTGTTCGTGACACGGACCCGAACCCGAACTTTTTCGTAAAAGTTCGGGTTCGGGTTCGTCGTTCGGCATGTCTTTTGGCGCATTTTGAAAGGCTGCAAAGCAGCCAATCAACATGCATCATACTACTTGCCCTAAGATGCCATCGCAGCCATGCCTACTATTGGCAAGGCTGTGATTGGCCAAGTGCAGCATGTGACTCAGCCTCTTATAAGCTTGTGCGCACGTCGGGACGTGCTCACTCCCGATGTGAATAGAACAGGGTTAGACGCAGCTGATGCTAGGGCGAGAATAGGCAGGGATAATTGAATAACTGGAAGCAAATTTCTCTCCTCCACCTGTGATTCATCTGAACAACTGCAGCTGAGCTGCTTTTTTGATAGGGATTGGCTATTTTTAGAGTGGCCAGAGTGATTTTTCCATCCACATGTACCCGGGCTGACCGCCGGCCGCCATTTTGCGACTTGTAGTGCTGCAGCAGAAGCTGCCACAGTGTGCATTCCAAAGCTCCAAACAAGTCAGACATCTACACCTGGGATTCAGACCAATAGCGATTTAGCAGCACAGTCCAAGGCTATTTTTTTTAAAGGTTGTGCAGACCATTTTGTGGCACATGTTACTGGGCTGATAGGCGGCGGCTATCTTGGGACTAGTGCTGCAGCACAATCTCTCCCAACGTCCATTAATCACTTGTAATAGTGGTCTGTGCCATAGAAATCCTACATCAGGGACTTGGGTGTGCTTGTGTCACCCCTACTAATACCAGTCCACCTGTAATCCATACAGTGAAAAGCCATAAAGTATTCCAGTGAGGGAATTTTTTTTTTATTTAAAAAAGGCCAAGTTAGTTTATCTGGCGTTCAATATACTAGATACAGTTAGGCCTGCGTTTCATACATCTGGAATTAGCAAACTAATGTGCTGGGGTTGGGAAAACATATATGTACCCATACTAGAATCTGTCAAAGAAAGCGGTACTCACATATAACAGTCATTCCATCTGTAATCCATACAGTCAAAAGACTGAAAGTATTCCAGTGAGGGAATTTTTTTTATTTAAAAAAGGCCAAGTTAGTTTATCTGGCGTTCAATATACTAGATACAGTTAGGCCTGCGTTTCATACATCTGGAATTAGCAAACTAATTTGCTGGGGTTGGGAAAACATATATGTACCCATACTAGAATCTGTCAAAGAAAGCGGTACTCACATATAACAGTCATTCCATCTGTAATCCATACAGTCAAAAGACTGAAAGTATTCCAGTGAGGGGATTTTTTTTATTTAAAAAAGGCCAAGTTAGTTTATCTGGCGTTCAATATACTAGATACAGTTAGGCCTGCGTTTCATACATCTGGAATTAGCAAACTAATGTGCTGGGGTTGGGAAAACATATATGTACCCATACTAGAATCTGTCAAAGAAAGCGGTACTCACATATAACAGTCATTCCATGTGTAATCCATACAGTCAAAAGACTGAAAGTATTCCAGTGAGGGAATTTTTTTTATTTAAAAAAGGCCAAGTTAGTTTATCTGGCGTTCAATATACTAGATACAGTTAGGCCTGCGTTTCATACATCTGGAATTAGCAAACTAATTTGCTGGGGTTGGGAAAACATATATGTACCCATACTAGAATCTGTCAAAGAAAGCGGTACTCACATATAACAGTCATTCCATCTGTAATCCATACAGTCAAAAGACTGAAAGTATTCCAGTGAGGGAATTTTTTTTATTTAAAAAAGGCCAAGTTAGTTTATCTGGCGTTCAATATACTAGATACAGTTAGGCCTGCGTTTCATACATCTGGAATTAGCAAACTAATGTGCTGGGGTTGGGAAAACATATATGTACCCATACTAGAATCTGTCAAAGAAAGCGGTACTCACATATAACAGTCATTCCATCTGTAATCCATACAGTCAAAAGACTGAAAGTATTCCAGTGAGGGAATTTTTTTTATTTAAAAAAGGCCAAGTTAGTTTATCTGGCGTTCAATATACTAGATACAGTTAGGCCTGCGTTTCATACATCTGGAATTAGCAAACTAATTTGCTGGGGTTGGGAAAACATATATGTACCCATACTAGAATCTGTCAAAGAAAGCGGTACTCACATATAACAGTCATTCCATCTGTAATCCATACAGTCAAAAGACTGAAAGTATTCCAGTGAGGGAATTTTTTTTATTTAAAAAAGGCCAAGTTAGTTTATCTGGCGTTCAATATACTAGATACAGTTAGGCCTGCGTTTCATACATCTGGAATTAGCAAACTAATGTGCTGGGGTTGGGAAAACATATATGTACCCATACTAGAATCTGTCAAAGAAAGCGGTACTCACATATAACAGTCATTCCATCTGTAATCCATACAGTCAAAAGACTGAAAGTATTCCAGTGAGGGAATTTTTTTTATTTAAAAAAGGCCAAGTTAGTTTATCTGGCGTTCAATATACTAGATACAGTTAGGCCTGCGTTTCATACATCTGGAATTAGCAAACTAATGTGCTGGGGTTGGGAAAACATATATGTACCCATACTAGAATCTGTCAAAGAAAGCGGTACTCACATATAACAGTCATTCCATCTGTAATCCATACAGTCAAAAGACTGAAAGTATTCCAGTGAGGGGATTTTGCTTATAAAAAATAATATATTTCATTGTGGTGCGAGTTGAATCGCAACAATGAAGAAAAATACTATTAAGGGACGAGGACGCGGTCGTGGTGGTGTCCGTGGAGCCTCTGTTGCTGGTAGAGGACGTGGCCGTTCGGCCCCAGGCGCACACAGTAGGGAACGAACTCCCTCAACTAGCCGGCAGAATGTACCGCAATATCTCGTGGGGCACAATGCCGCTCTTAGGATGGTAAGGCCTGAGCAGGTACAGGCATTAATCGATTGGTTGGCCGACAGTGCTTCCAGCACGTTCACCACATGGTCTTCCACCCAGTCTTCTGCGGAAAGCGCACAGGTGGCACCTGAAAACCAAGCCCATCAGTCTGTCACATCACCCCCAAGCATATCAGGGAAACGGTCTGAGCCACAAGTTATGCAGCAGTCTCTTCTTCTGTTTGAAGACTCTGCTTCCAGGGTTTCCCAGGGGCGTCCACCTAGCCCTTCCCCAGTGGAGGAAGACATACCATGCACTGACGCACAACCACTTATGTCTCCAGATGAAGAGGACATGGGAATACCACCACAGCAGAGTCACCGACTCTCTGATGATGACGAAACACAGGTGCCCACTGCCGCGTCTTTTTGCAGTGTGCAGACTGAACAGGAGGAGGTCAGGGAGGGAGACTGGGTGGAAGACGATGCAGAGGACGATGAGGTCTTAGACCCCACATGGACTGAAGGTCGTGGCGATGACTTTCACAGTTCAGAGGAAGAGGTAGTGGTGAGACCGAGACAACAGCGAAGCCAAAGAGGGAGCAGGGGGCCAAAGCAGACGAGCCGCCGCCCCCAGAGTTCGCCTGCTACTGGACATCGCCAACAGGGACCCAGCCCCACAAAGGCAGCTTCAAAGAGTTCCCTGGCATGGCACTTCTTTAAACAATGTCCTACCGACAAGACCCGAGTGACTTGCACGCTCTGCCATCAGAGCCTGAGGCGAGGCATTAACGTTCTGAACCTCAGCACAACCTGCATGACCAGGCATCTACATGCAAAGCATGAACTGCAGTGGGGTACACACCTTAAAAACCAGGCACTCGCTGAGGCTCCCCCTGCTCCCTCTACCGCTGCTGCCTCGGCTTCCGCCTCGAGAGGAATGTTGCCACCTGCCGAGCAGCAAACAGAGGATGTGCCACCGACACCACCACCACCGCCACCGTCAACTAGCGTCTCCACTATATCACACAGCAGCGTTCAGCTCTCAATATCTCAAACCTTAGAGAGGAAGCACAAATTCCCCCCGAGTCACCCTCGAGCCCTTGGCCTGAACGCCAGCATTTCTAAACTGCTGGCCTTTGAAATGCTGTCATTCCGGCTGGTGGACACAGACAGCTTCAAAAAGCTGATGGCCATGGCTGTCCCGCAGTATGTGGTTCCCAGCCGCCACTACTTCTCCAAGACAGCCGTGCCTTCCCTGCACATGCAAGTGTCCGATAAAATCAAGTGTGCACTGCGCAACGCCATTTGTGGCAAGGTCCACCTAACCACAGATACGTGGACCAGTAAGCACGGCCAGGGACGCTATATCTCACTAACTGCACACTGGATGAATGTAGTGGCGGCTGGGCCCCCGGCGGACAGTTCCTTGGCGCACGTCCTTCCGCCCCCTAGGATCGCAGGGCATCATTCTCTGCCTCCTGTAGCCTCCTCCTCCTACTCGGCTTCCTCCTCCACTGCTTCCACCAGCTCATCCGGTCAGCCACACACCTTCACCACCAACTTCAGCACAGCCCGGGGTAAACGTCAGCAGGCCATTCTGAAACTCATATGTTTGGGGGACAGGCCCCACACCGCACAGGAGTTGTGGCGGGGTATTGAACAACAGACCGACGAGTGGTTTCTGCCGGTGGGCCTCAAGCCAGGCCTGGTGGTATGCGATAATGGGCGAAATCTCGTGGCAGCTCTGGGACTAGCCGGTTTGACGCACATCCCTTGCCTGGCGCATGTGCTGAACTTGGTGGTGCAGAGGTTCATTCACCACTACCCCAACATGTCAGAGCTGCTGCATAAAGTGCGGGCCGTCTGTGCGCGCTTCCGCCGTTCACATCCTGCCGCTGCTCGCCTGTCTGCGCTACAGCGGAACTTCGGCCTTCCCGCTCACCGCCTCATATGCGACGTGCCCACCCGGTGGAACTCCACCTTGCACATGCTGGAGAGACTGTGCGAGCAGCAGCAGGCCATAGTGGAGTTTCAGCTGCAGCACGCTCGCGTCAGTCGTACTGCCGAACAGCACCACTTCACCACCAATGATTGGGCCTCCATGCGAGACCTGTGTGCCCTGCTGCGCTGTTTCGAGTACTCCACCAACATGGCCAGTGGCGATGACACTGTTATCAGCGTTACAATACCACTTCTATGTCTCCTTGAGAAAACACTTAGGGCAATGATGTTAGAGGAGGTGGCCCAGGTGGAGGAGGATGAGGGCTCGTTTCTAACACTTTCGGGCCAGTCTGTTCGAAGTGGCTCAGAGGGAGGTTTGTTTAAGCAGCAGAGGACAGGTTCACAAGTCGCCAGCCAAGGCACTGTACTGGAGGACGAGGAGGATGAGGAGGTGGAGGGGGACGAGGATGACGCAAGTTCACAGCGGGGTGGCAGCCCAGGCCCATCACTGGTGCGTGGCTGGGGGGATACGGTGGACGATGACGATACGCCTCCCACAGAGGACAGCTTGTCCTTACCCATGGGTAGCCTGGCCCACATGAGCGAATATATGCTCCAATGCCTGCGCAACGACAGCAGAGTTGCCCACGTTTTAACGTGTGCAGACTACTGGGTGGCCACCCTGCTGGATCCCCGGTATAAAGACAATGTGCCCACTTTAATTCCTGAACTGGAGCGCGACCGTAAGATGCGCGAGTACAAGCGCACGCTGATAGAGGCGCTCTTGAGAGCATTCCCACATGTCACAGGGGAACAGGTGGAAGGTGAAGGCAGAGGAGTGGCAAGAGGTCGCCAACGCAGCTGTGTCACGGCCAGCTCATCTGAGGGCAGGGTTAGCATGGCAGAAATGTGGAAAAGTTTTGTCTCCACGCCACAGCTATCTGCACCGACACCTGATACGGAACGTGTTAGCAGGAGGCAGCATTTCACTAACATGGTTGAACAGTATGTCTGCACACCCCTCCACATCCTGACGGATGGTTCGGCCCCATTCAACTACTGGGTTTCGAAATTGTCCACGTGGCCAGAGTTAGCATGTTATGCCTTGGAGGTGCTTTCCTGCCCGGCGGCCAGCGTTTTATCTGAACGCGTATTCAGCACGGCAGGGGGGGTCATTACTGACAAGCGCAGCCGCCTGTCCACAGCCAACGTGGACAAGCTGACCTTCATAAAGATGAACCAGGCATGGATCCCACAGGACCTGTCCCTCCCTTGTGCAGAGTAGTCCTTATTAACTGCCTAAAACATGTCTTGTTGTGCTACGGGCCACTTCTTTATTTGATACAAATTTTATGAAACCCACAGTTGAATGAAACTCTTCTCTGTCTGGGCGCCGGGGCCTAACCAAATGAAAGTGGCCGGTTAAACTAACGGGTGACATGAAGCCATAACCTCTGCCATGCTACCTCTGTCTTCTGTCTGGGTGCTGAGGCCTAAGTCAAATAAAGCGGTCTTCTGCTGTGCTGGGGGATATGAAGCTAATCTCTGACCTCTCTCCTCTGTCTGGGTCCAAAGGCCTAAATCACTGAAAGAGGCCTTCTCCTGTGGTGTGTGATATGATGCCAGAATATGTGCTGTGGGGCCTCTCTCCTCTTCCTGGGTGCAGGGGTCAAATAAACTAAATTGTGGCCTACTCCTGTGGTGGCTGATATGATGCCAGAATATGTGCTGTGGTGCCTCTCTCCTCTTCCTGGGTGCAGTGGTCAAAGTAACTAAATGGTGGCTTCTCCTGTGGTGGTTGATATGATGCCTGATTCTCTGCTGTGAAACCTCTCTCCTCCATCTGGGTGTAGGGGTCAAAGTCTTTCAAAGTCGCCTTCTCCTGTGCTGATTGATATAAAGCTGATGGTTGTGCCATCTGACATGGTTGCCAGGGTCTGATTCAATGGGGGCCTACTCCTGTGGTGGGTGATCTAAATGCCTGATTCTCTGCTGTGAAACCTCTCTCCTCCGTCTGGGTGTAGGGGTCAAAGTCTTTCAAAGTCGCCTTCTCCTGTGCTGATTGATATGAAGCTGATGGTTGTGCCATCTGACATGGTTGCCGGGGTCCCATTAAATTGTGGCCTACTCCTGTGGTGGTTGATATGATGCCTGATTCTCTGATGTGGAACCTCTCTCCTCTGTTTGGGTGAAGGGGTCAAAGTAACTAAATGGTGGCTTCTCCTGTGGTGGCTGATATGATGCCAGAATATGTGCTGTGGGGCCTCTCTCCTCTTCCTGGGTGCAGGGGTCAAAGTAACTCAATGGTGGCTTCTCCTGTGGTGGCTGATATGATGCCAGAATATGTGCTGTGGTGCCTCTCTCCTCTTCCTGGGTGCGGGGGTCAAAGTAACTCAATGGTGGCTTCTCCTGTGGTGGCTGATATGATGCCAGAATATGTGCTGTGGTGCCTCTCTCCTCTTCCTGGGTGCGGGGGTCAAAGTAACTCAATGGTGGCTTCTCCTGTGGTGGCTGATATGATGCCAGAATATGTGCTGTGGTGCCTCTCTCCTCTTCCTGGGTGCAGGGGTCAAAGTAACTAAATGGTGGCTTCTCCTGTGGTGGTTGATATGATGCCTGATTCTCTGCTGTGAAACCTCTCTCCTCCATCTGGGTGTAGGGGTCAAAGTCTTTCAAAGTCGCCTTCTCCTGTGCTGATTGATATAAAGCTGATGGTTGTGCCATCTGACATGGTTGCCAGGGTCTGATTCAATGGGGGCCTACTCCTGTGGTGGGTGATCTAAATGCCTGATTCTCTGCTGTGAAACCTCTCTCCTCCGTCTGGGTGTAGGGGTCAAAGTCTTTCAAAGTCGCCTTCTCCTGTGCTGATTGATATGAAGCTGATGGTTGTGCCATCTGACATGGTTGCCGGGGTCCCATTAAATTGGGGCCTACTCCTGTGGTGGGTGATCTAAATGCCTGATTCTCTGCTTTGAAACCTCTCTCCTCCGTCCGGGTGTAGGGGTCAAAGTCTGTCAAAGTCGCCTTCTCCTGTGCTGATTGATATAAAGCTTATGCTTGTGCCATCTGACATGGTTGCCGGGGTCTGATTCAATGGTGGCCTACTCCTGTGGTGGGTGATCTAAATGCCTGATTCTCTGCTGTGTAACCTCTCTCCTCCGTCTGGGTGTAGGGGTCAAAGTAACTAAATGGTGGCCTACTCCTGTGGTGGGTGATATGATGCCTGGTTCTCTGCTGTGGGACCTCTCTCCTTTGTCTGGGTGCTGTGGTCAAAATAATAGTAAGTGACCTTCTCCATTGGTGGGTGACTTGAAGCCTGATTCTGTGCTATGGGACCTCACTCCAATTAATATTGTTTAATTTTTATTTATTTTATGTTAACTCATCATTTCCCTATCTACATTTGTTTGCAGGGGATTTAACTACATTTTGCTGCCTTTTGCAGCCCTCTAGCCCTTTCCGGGTGTGTTTTACAGCCTTTTTAGTGCCCAAAAGTTCGGGTCCCCATTGACTTCTATGGGGTTCGGGTTCGGGATGAAGTTCGGGTCGAGTTCGGATCCCGAACCCGAACATTTTTCGAAAGTTCGGCCGAACTCGTCGAACCCGAACATCCAGGTGTTCGCTCAACTCTATTCATGTTAATATAATTTCATATGCACAAGAGTTACCATACTTTCTAGTTAAAAAAGAAACATGAAATGTATACGTTCTCTAGAGTGACTAAAAGAATAAAGGTCATCTAAACAAACAAGTGGCAAAGTTAAAAAAAGATATAGATTTTAACAAAGGATGAGCAAATCTATTCTAAACAAATCAAATTCATTATGAACTTCACAAAATTGAATCTGCCAAATCAATCCAAAGCCTTTGCAATTCAGTTGGATAAATAATGTAAAATTGGCAAATTATTAGAGAAGAAGAAGATGGAGAATTACATGACATAGGGATAAAGTAGAGGGGGCTTGCCCTGATTGGCTAAGAGGCTGATCAGCTAATGGGGGGGGGGGGGGGGGGGCAGTGAGATGCCTTTGCTGAAAACAGAAGCACCTTAGTGTGTTCTGCTTCTGACAAGGAAAGAGTGAGTCTGGCAGTATCTGCCAGAAAAATGGTTCTATAGTATACAGAGTCATACTCAAGTATTGTGGTGTGATAGGGACACTATAGGTAAAGAATAAAAAAATATAATATAATATACACTGCTCAAAAAAATAAAGGGAACACTTAAACAACACAATGTAACTCCAAGTCAATCACACTTCTGTGAAATCAAACTGTCCACTTAGGAAGCAACACTGAGTGACAATCAATTTCACATGCTGTTGTGCAAATGGGATAGATAACAGGTGGAAATTATAAGCAATTAGCAAGACACCCCCAATAAAGGAGTGGTTCTGCAGGTGGTCACCACAGACCACTTCTCAGTTCCTATGCTCCCTGGCTGATGTTTTGGTCAGTTTTGAATGCTGGTGGGGCTTTCACGCTAGTGGTAGCATGAGATGGAGTCTACAACCCACACAAGTGGCTCAGGTAGTGCAGCTTATCCAGGATGGCACATCAATGCGAGCTGTGGCAAGAAGGTTTGCTGTGTCTGTCAGCGTAGTGTCCAGAGCATGGAGGCGCTACCAGGAGACAGGCCAGTACATCAGGAGACGTGGAGGAGGCCGTAGGAGGGCAACAACCCAGCAGCAGGACCGCTACCTCCGCCTTTGTGCAAGGAGGAACAGGAGGAGCACTGCCAGAGCCCTGCAAAATGACCTCCAGCAGGCCACAAATGTGCATGTGTCTGCTCAAACGGTCAGAAACAGACTCCATGAGGGTGATATGAGGGCCTGACGTCCACAGGTGGGGGTTGTGCTTACAGCCCAACACCGTGTAGGATGTTTGGCAATTGCCAGATAACACCAAGATTGGCAAATTCGCCACTGGCGCCCTGTGCTCTTCACAGATGAAAGCAGGTTCACACTGAGCACATGTGACAGACGTGACAATGTCTGGAGACGCGGAGGGAGAACGTTCTGCTGCCTGCAACATCCTCCAGCATGACCGGTTTGGCATTGGGTCAGTAATGGTGTGGGGTGGCATTTCTTTGGAGGGCCGCACAGCCTTTCATGTGCTCAGCAGAGGTAGCCTGACTGCCATTAGGTACCGAGATGAGATCCTCAGACCCCTTGTGAGACCATATGCTGGTGCGGTTGGCCCTGGGTTCCTCCTAATGCAAGACAATGCTAGACCTCATGTGGCTGGAGTGTGTCAGCAGTTCCTGCAAGACGAAGGCATTGATGCTATGTACTGGCCCGCCCGTTCCCCAGACCTGAATCCAATTGAGCACATCTGTCACGGCCAAGGTTTTGGCCGTGACTCCTTGGGAGCCGCATACATTTGCCCGCGGTTTGGGTTGTTGTTTCAACCGCAGCTTGAGGCTTGATGTAGTTTGCCTCAAGTGCGGTTGCCGCGGACAACAGGTATGTGTGCGGTCCCTTTGGAGTTTGTGTGCGTGTATGTATGCACTGTCGTTTGTCTGTGTGCACTCTGTGTAGTGTGTGGTGTGCACGGACACCTTTCCTGCACTGTGGTTGCCCGTGGCAACGTTTGTCGTTGTGTACATGTGGTGGCAGTGTCCCGGCCTTGTGGCTGACTCCCAGGACACGGTTGCCACCCATGTCGTTGCCTGCGGCAACAACCACAGTGTGTTTGTTGTGTTGGACACTGTTCCTTTAAGTTGGTGTTTTCCCTTTCCTGAGGTGCTGGAAGGGTTAACTCCCTTCCCAGTGTGTGTGATGTCACTGGGTGTGTCTGACCGTTGGGTGTGGCCTCTTAGGCCTATAAAGCCTCTCATATTGGCATGGCTCAGTAGGTTGCTTTGCTGTCAACAGTCATGCTTTGCTGTTGCAGCCTCCTGTGATTTCCATCTTCTTGTAAGGGCCACCCTTCCGGTCATATGTTCTAATACCGTGATGTGTTGTTGATGTCTTGTGTCTTTGGTTTTTGTGCAGCTATGGATGTCCTGGTCCCTGTGTGTCTTCATGTGTGTGCTGTTTACCTTTGTCTGTGTGGACAGCCTTTCCTTAGCACGGGTTCCAGTCAGCAAGGCTGAGACAGGTTTGTGTGGAACTGTTTGGTTCACCTGTCTTATCCATAGTCCTGTTTATGTACCCCCTTCTTCATGCTGCTTGGCCAGTGAGACTCCTGCTCCTCCGTGCCTAGGAGGAGTGGGTTGTCTTACCCTGCTCCTTAGCCCAGGGACCGGTCAGAGGGTAAGTCAGGGATCTGAGGTTCCTGCGCATGAGTCCTCCTACCATCAAGGTCGGCCCATGCAGGTAGGAGACAGGGTCAGCGTTAGGGACGCAACAGGAGGTTACCTGCTCCCTGATTCTGTGTTCCTGGCGAGTAGCGACTGGACATCTTCCGTCACTGGACGGCTGAGGATTTCCCCCATCCTCAGCCGTGACAACATCTGGGACATCATGTCTCGCTCTATCCACCAACATCACTTTGCACCACAGACTGTCCAGGAGTTGGCAGATGCTTTAGTCCAGGTCTGGGAGGAGATCCTTCAGGAGACCGTCCACCACCTCATCAGGAGCATGCACAGGCGTTGTAGGGAGGTCATACAGGCACGTGGAGGCCACACACACTACTGAGCCTCATTTTGACTTGTTTTAAGGACATTACATCAAAGTTGGATCAGCCTGTAGTGTGTTTTTCCACTTTAATTTTGAGTGTGACTCCAAATCCAGACCTCCATGTTTTAAAAAATTTGATTTCCATTTTTTTATTTTTGTGTGATTTTGTTGTCAGCACATTCAACTATGTAAAGAACAAAGTATTTCAGAAGAATATTTAATTAATTCAGATCTAGGATGTGTTATTTTTGTGTTCCCTTTATTTTTTTGAGCAGTGTGTGTATATATATATATATATATATATATATATATATATATATATACAGTTGCAAGTAAGAGTATGTGAACCCTTTGGAATGATATGGATTTCTGCACAAGTTGGTCATAAAATGTGATCTGATCTTCATCTAAGTCACAACAATAGACAATCACAGTCTGCTTAAACTAATAACACACAAAGAATTAGATGTTATCATGTTTTTATTGAACACACCATGTAAACATTCACAGTGCAGGTGGAAAAAGTATGTGAACCCCTAGACTAATGACATCTCTAAGAGCTAATTGGAGTGAAGTGTCAGCCAACTGGAGTCCAATCAATGAGATGAGATTGGAGGTGTTGGTTACAACTGCCCTGCCCTATAAAAAACACACATCAGTTCTGGGTTTGATTTTCACAAGAAGCATTGCCTGATGTGAATGATGCCTTACACAAAAGAGCTCTCAGAAGACCTATGATTAAGAATTGTTGACTTGCAAAAAGCTGGAAAGGGTTATAAAAGTATCTCCAAAAGCCTTGCTGTTCATCAGTCCACGGTAAGACAAATTGTCTATAAATGGAGAAAGTTCAGCACTGCTGCTACTCTCCCTAGGAGTGGCTGTCCAGTAAAAATGACTGCAAGAGCACAGCGCAGACTGCTCAATAAGATGAAGAAGAATCCAAGAGTGTCAGCTAAAGACTTTCAAATGTCTCTGACATATGGTAACATCCCTGTTAGCGAATCTGCGATACGTAAAACACTAGACAAGAACGGATTTCATGGGAGGATACCACAGAGGAAGCCACTGCTGTCCATAAAAAACATTGCTGCACGTTTACAGTTTGCACAAGAGCACCTGGATGTTCCACAGCAGTACTGGCAAAATATTCTGTGGAAAGATGAAACCAAAGTTGAGTTGTTTGAAAGAACCACACAACACTATGTGTGGAGAAAAAGAGACACAGCACACCAACATCAAAACCTCATCCCAACTGTGAAGTATGGTGGTGGGGGCATCATGGTTTGGGGCTGCTTTGCTGCGTCAGGGCCTGGACAGATTGCAATCATCGAAGGAAAAATGAATTCCCAAGTTTATCAAGACATTTTGCAGGAGAACTTAAAGCTATCTGTCCAACAGCTGAAACTCAACAGAAGATGGGTGTTGCAACAGCACAACGACCCAAAGCATAGAAGTAAATCAACAACAGAATGGCTTAAACAGAAGAAAATACACCTTCTGGAGTGGCCCAGTCAGAGTCCTGACCTTAACCCAATTGAGATGCTGTGGCATGGCCTCAAGAAAGCGATTCACACCAGACATCCCAAGAATATTGCTGAACTGAAACAGTTCTGTAAAAAGGAATGGTCAAGAATTACTCCTGACCGTTGTGCACGTCTGATCTGCAACTACAGGAAACGTGTGGTTGAAGTTATTGCTGCCAAAGGAGGTTCAAGCAGTTATTAAATCCAAGGGTTCACATACTTTTTCCACCTGCACTGTGAATGTTTACATGGTGTGTTCAATAAAAACATGGTAACATTTAATTATTTGTGTTGTTATTAGTTTAAGCAGACTGTGATTGTCTATTGTTGTGACTTAGATGAAGATCAGATCACATTTTATGACCAATTTGTGCCAAAATTCATATAATTCCAAAGGGTTCACATACTTTTTCTTGCAACTGTATATATGTATATATATATATATATATATATATATATAAAGAAAGTCCAGCGGGAGCACCAACCAGAGAAGTGGGTGCAATGTCCAAAAGGGAGCAACGACAATCCCCAATAGTATAATAGAGAAAGCAGGACTGCACTCCAAATTGTGATGAAAATCAAAGTGGTTTTATTCACCCATATTATGGCAAATGTTGCGACGTTTCAGCTCATATGAGCTGAAACGTCGCAACATTTGCCATAATATGGGTGAATAAAACCACTTTGATTTTCATCACAATTTGGAGTGCAGTCCTGCTTTCTCTATTATATATATATATATATATATATATATATATATATATAATTGTTTACATTTTAGAGAATTTGATAAGGGAAAGCTTTGAGGGAATGAAGGGCTGACACACTGTGCCTAAGCTGCATGCTGCTGAAGCAACTCAGCCTAGTAGTTACATTACAAAACTAACTCCCTGTAAGGAAAAACCTCATTTTAATATGAACAGAGAGACACCTTTTTTCCCCCCAAAGTTTTTACAGTTCATCATTGCCATCAAGCATTCTACTGCAAACGCTGAGTTTCAGTGAATTATAATCATTTTATTAGATGTGTTGCTTTATAGCAAAAGCATCAGACCATGTGTTTGAGATTTAAGTAAAAAAAAAAAAAAATAATTGTTGAACGTTTGTGATATTAAACTCTTAGTTCAAAAACATTTCACAGCAAACACTGAATTGTTATATTACTGCATCAGACCATGAGTTTCAGACATTTTAGTACAAAAATGTAGTTTTTGAACCAGTGATATTACAAGCTTAGATGAAAGATAGTTTGCTCCAAACGCTGCATTGTTATATTTGTATTCGGTGAAGGGCCAAGGAAGCCACAATGATATATCACAGTCTGATAAATGTGGCCAGATGGGTTGGGGGAGCTATGATGATGATTGTATGTTGAACAGGATGTGGGAGCTGGATCAGGGTGCTGATGAGGAGGTAACATCAGAGGAGGAGCGTGGTGGCAGAGTAAAGAACAGAGGCAACATACTCCCAAAAAACTTCTAGGGCCAGATCTGTTTTTTTATTTTGTTCAGCTCGGATACATGCAGTCCGAAAACATTCCAGACCTAATTCAAGCTTTGCTGCACTTAGCTTTGTGTAAGTATCTACCATCTGGCAGTTTTTCTCCTGTTAGGCTAGTTACCCATGTCCTCCGCTGTCATGCTTTCCTAGGCAGGCAGGGGTGTCACTTTACTCACCCTGTGTGTATTGGGACTAGTGCTCAGTGAATATTCTTGCAGCAATTTTGATAATATCCTACTGTTTTATGCATGCAGTTCTCCTACAGACCTATGTGTCTCCATGGTGAAACACTGCTGCCATACTCCCTTCAATATGGTTCCTAACTTTTAGAAGCTTATAAAATATATGCTGGAAAGATGTAGAGAACAGATGGAAAAAATATGACAGGACAGGATCAAATTAGATTGGGGTTGCTTTGTAATCTGTTGAAATTGAGACTCTTAGTACTCCATAGAAGTTGTTGACACAAAACAGAAGGAGAATTTTAGTGTCGAAATGGCTAAAGAAATATACTTTAATTTGTTCCACAGACCCTTTAAGGACAATTAAAAGGTTTAATTTATTATTTACTAGCAGAAGGCCCCGGCTTCGCACGGGTATCTTTAATCTATTTCATTTAATGTTTGTGTGTGTCAATAAAAGATATCAACAGTATTCACTATAACAGCGACATCTACAGTACCCTCACCCCTTTAACACTGACCTCCACAGTGACCTGCCCCATTAAGTGTAACATCCACAGTGCCCTCCCCTTTAGCAGTGACCTCCACAGTACCCTGTCTCATTAACAGTGATTTCCACAATAACCCGCCCCCTTAACAATGACCACTACAGCACCCCACCCCTTAACAATGACATCCATAGCGGACCGTCCCCTTGTGACCTCCACCATTCCATGCCCCTTTAACAGAGACCTCCACAGTGTCTGCCCCTTTAACAGTGACCTCTACAGCAGCACCCACCTTTAACAGTGACCTCCACAGCACTCCGCCCCCTTAACAGTGACCACCACAGTGGAAGCCCATTTATTAGTGACCTCCACAGTACCCCATCTCCTTAACAGTGATTTCCACAACACCCTGTCCTCTTAATAGTGGCCTCTACAGCAGTGTCCCATAACACTGACCTCCATAGCGGACCGTCCCCTTAACTGTGACCTCCACCGCAGCCTGCCACTACGGTGGCCATTGTCCGGTTTTAGGCTGGACAGTCTGGCTTTTAAACTCCCTGTCCTCCGTCCTGCGCAGAGCCTGGAGAGACACAGGGATGTCCTTTTGAACAGCTCACTCTCAGACAGCAGCACTGTGCTGTCTAAGCGTGAGCTGCAGGGAGAAAGTCACCCTCTCTCCCACCCCTGCAGCAGACATAAGTTGATTTTGACCTTTATTTTTTCAATCCCCATTGGCTGTGGAGTGGGAGGGGGAATGGCTTAACCCGGTTGGATGCGTGGCTTAGTGGGACCTGGGGCGGGGTTTTTAAGTCCATCCTTTGAGGGTGGCCTGAATGGCCACCCTGCCTGCCCCCTGAACTGTGGCCTCCACAGCACTCCACTCCCTTAGGCCTCATGCACACGGCCATTGCCTGGCCATGACCGTATTGCAGCACGCAAACAGCGGGTCCACAATATGCGTGCACCGGCCATGGGTCCCCCGCATTACAGATGCAGACCCATTCACTTGAATGGGCCGCAATCCAGAGCTGCAGTGCAGAACGGAGGCACGGGGTGCTTCCGTGGTGTTTCTGTCTGTGCCTCCGCACCGCAAAAAAATAGAACATGTTGAATGGGTCTCGATCCATCCCGGCAAAATGAGTTCCCCAATGCACGGAGAGGCCGCAAAACGGCTGTGTGCATGAGGCTTTACACACACATACACACACTCAGCTTTATATATTAGGCCCCTTTCACATGGGACCTTCTATCTTCTATCTTCATTCAGCAGGACCTGCGCTGACGTGGTGAGCACGATTACGTCATCAAAGGTCCTTTTGCAGGTCCCCAAAGAAGAAGAAAGAAGACGATGCCGGCTGCGCGATCAAGTGGATGAGGTGAGTTAATAATTTTTTAACCCCTCAAGCAACATTTTACTAAGCATTCTGTATTAAGAATGCTATTATTTTCCCTTATAACTATATCTACACAACACCAAACCCAAACCCGAACTTCAGTGAAGAAGTTCGGGTCTGGGTACCACATTCAGTTTTTTATCACGCGTGAACAACGTAATGCAATCGCAGTCAAAACTGACTGAAATTGTGTGCGCACTCGCGTGGGTTTTCCGCAATGCACCCGGGACGCATCCGGAGAAAATCTGGGACGCCCGTCTGAAAGATATGATCTACAACATGTCTAGAAAATCCATTCTGCAGAGCAAACCGCTGCTATTTGTACAGAACACTTGCTGCCCAACCCTATCCATGCAGTTTCAAAGGTCTGATAAATTGGCTTCTAATTACTCAGCTTTCTTTTTTTCCTTTTTAAGGCTCGTTCACATGACCGTTGGTGTCCCGTTCCAATATTGTGGACCGCATTTGCGAATCTGCAATACACGGGCACCGTTCCGTTGTCATTCAGCATCACGGATGCAGACCTATTCATTTTAATGGGTCCGCAAATCCGGAGATTCGGAATGGAAGCACAGAACGGAACACTACAGAAGCACTACGGAGTGCTTTCTGGGGTTCCGTTCTGTGCCTCCGCACCGCAAAAAGATAGAACATGCTCTATCTTTTTGCGGAACGGAGGGATCGCGGACCCATTGAAGTGAATGGGTCTGCGATCCCCATGCGCCTGCCCCACGGAAGGGGCCCGTGCATTGCGGACCGCAATTTGCGGTTCACAGCACGGGCACGGGACACCAACGGTTGTGTGAACAAGCCCTAATTCTGTAGATTTCCACTGCAAGTGTATTTTCCTGTGTAACCAGACAAGAAGTTTAGCAGTATGTGATAGATCAGAAATGCCCAAATTGCGGCCCTCCAGCTGTTGCAAAACTATAACTCCCAACGTGCCCTAACAACTGTAGGCTGTCCAGGCATGAACAGAGTTGTATTTTTTCAACAGTTGGAGGGCCGCAGGTTGGGCATCCCTGTAATAGATGAACATCCTGGAATGTGGGAACAAAGATGATACATGTGTCAACATTTGGGCATACTTCTTCATACAAATGCTTTCACTTTTTTAAATATGATATTTTTTCTTTGTGCATACAGTACATAGACCAACATAGAGAGAGTGTGTCACCATTCACACTAGTCAGTGTCCCCAATGAAGGACATGGTCTATTTCCCTTATGTCAGACTTACCTACTATGGCTGGGTTCACATCATTGCTATTTATTATTATTTTTTTACGTTGTTCTGCACTGTAAGAGGAGCAGAATAACTGAAATTACGGAAGTAAAGGATAGGGCGAATAACTGACCCTAATGGAGCTGAACAGTCAACCGCCTTGACTACAAAGGAGTCTGTACTGTTTCTGTTTGGAATCCTGTTTTTTACTGGACTCGTCCGGTCTTTAACGGAATCTGCGACTGAGGTCCAAACAGAACTTTTGATGCAGTTGTGAATGCAGTGTCCCACTACCCTTGTGGGTACTGCAAAGTTGTTGTGTTGTTGCTTTGTATGCTTTATATAACCTGTTTTGTTCTGCAATGCATCTTTATGTATAATCCCTGCCTACAGGTGTATTTAGATTACATTACACTGAGCCTACCACTAGGGGTATATAATACCTCCCATATATATAGTCCAGCTCAGGCTTAGTCTGGTGTGTCAGTCTCTAGTGGAGTCTAGTTCTGTCCAGTTCAGTCTGGAGTCTTGAGCCCTGAGTTGAAGTGCTCCATATACTCAGAAGGATATTAATTCAGAGAATACTAAAGAAGGAGACCCCCAAAGGGTTACGGCCATCTCTACAAGCGCCTTAGGACCTTTGGATTTAAAAGTGAGTCTCACGGCAGTCTCACGAACCTGCACTGGGATAACAAGGACCAGCATAAAAGTCCTCTACCAGTAAGCATAAAAATCTATATCATCTAATAGCCTGAGAGACAGACATCACACCTGTCAGCAGTGGACCTGTAGCAGCTTTACCTCTGTCCATCTTAAAGAGACTGTTTAATACTTGGATGTTACTGTTACCAGGAGCAACGTTCAGTAAAAGTTATAAGTTGAATTACACCATCCTCGTCTCAGTCTCCAGTTCCTCAATTAACACTACAGTAAATGGTTGTACCACCACATAAGGTACTGGCGTCACAACTACAAGGGACCTTGCCATAGGCACATTAATACAGACCATCAAGGGCACCACAAACCACCATCTGGCCTGTGTCCCTTACACCAGAGTGTGCCCCAGAGAACTCCTATGCCTTTCTCCTTATCACCGATTTCAAGTTGTCATCAATTTCACCATCAATAAACTTAAAGTATGAATCTATGATACTGCCATAGGCTTTAGTGCTGTCTCTTATGATAAGTGTGTGACTATCAGGGTAAAATTCATAGCAACTTTTAAAAGGCATGGCATCTGAGAGGGCTCTTTTCACTGTTCAAGGAGCCAATAAGTTGAAGAATATGACGCAAGCACTGTGTATGCTAGAGGGTGAGAGAAAGTAATAATAATCATAATCTCCACATTTCATGCATTTCCTCCATATAGCTTATTGATTTGTTTCTATTTTATTCTTGTTTGTTTTTTAAAGAAAAAAATTAAAAAAATGAATATTAAATATACAAATCTTCAGAAAAAAGCTTTATAGCCTCTCCTACTCACTTACTTTTCATGTGAGAGAGAGTTCGAGAGAAGTCAATAAGTTAACCAAGTCATAAATTAATAGTATTTCAGTTTAAAAAATTGAACATAACTCTCATATATAAGCAGAAAGAAATGAGTCACAGGTAGAATAATTAAAAAATATTGGCGTCTTGACAATTAATATCAGCCGATCAGCGGATTTCTATTTATGGAAACAAGGAAAGTAAGAATAAATACTGAAGGATGATGTAAATTATAAAGATGCACTATAATTAAAACTAAAAAAATAATAATTTGGGGCTATTTTTAAGCATCTTTTTAAATTTTGCTCTGCTATTAAATAAATGACTTTCTGTTTTTGATTATGTTGTGGAAGTTGCTGTCGTGTTGAGAAGCAACACTTGTGCTTCTAATTTTCATTTGACTTGTCAAAGCTGAAATTAGTTTTAGTTTTAGCAAATGAGGTTTTTGTTCCATACTGTTCGCTGCAAAGCCCTCACCAAGAATTTATCAGCCAGCTGCACTGCGATTTGCACTCATAAGGAAATCTCTTATCTGCAACTCTCAATGGCAACTACAAGAGGAATAGAAATGTTTTGTATTCATATTTTGCAGAGAACTCACAGTTCATTTGCCAGCAGTGACAAAAGCAATAGACAAAGCAGACCACACAATGTACTGTGCATAGTACAAAATGTAGGAAATGATGGAGTTTTTTGTGCATACTAATTACAATCTGTCTCTTATTTTTGTTTATTAGTTTAGTCTATGTAATATGATAATTTCAACAGGCTAACATTATACAGATGTAGCATTCGGTGAATTGTCAACTACAGATTTGCAATACTCAGTTTTTTTTTATGCTATAGCTAGAGATAAGGGAAGTTTTCAAAAATTCTATTCAGTCGCTTGGCGCATTAAATCCAGTCTATCCCGGCCTGCAGTTAAACTTCAGGGTTATTTTTCTGTTCTTCTGATGGATCAGATGAATGGAAAAAAAATGGTGATGTC